>NC_052399.1:16142430-16454362 GCF_009389715.1 Phoenix dactylifera | reverse complement strand
GCAATCAATATAAGGGAAAAGAAGAAAGCTGTTCGATTCATTGTACAGATAAGGGCAAAACTTAGTTGCACTCCCACTAATCATAAAAAAAATTATGGATAGTTCGCTTCTACAGGTATGTGGATGAAGTTCATGAAATATATGACTGATAGGATTCTTCATGATGAATGTAGCATGCATCTCTTGACTTCAGATTCTAGACCATTGTTGTTGATTAAATATTACAAGTTACTGCATTTATGTACTTATTTTAATTAATCATCTTCCCTTTCTAGCTTGCTATATCCATAAAAGTAAAATTAGATGGTCTATGCAAATTTTACTTGTGTGGAGTAGAATGATTTCTCAATTTGAAACTTAAACCTGGTATAGTTGTAATGTTTACAGGCAACAATTTATCAGCAAAAGGCATTAGACATAAATGAGAGGGAACTTGGGCTGGATCATCCAGATACAATGAAGAGTTATGGGGACCTAGCTGTGTTCTATTACAGACTTCAACACACAGAATTAGCTCTAAAGTAAGATTCCACATTTTCTGAAAATTAAAGTTCATCTAGCATGGACTTGTTTTGATGTTAATGTGATCAATTACTTTCTAATTTTCTGTCATTGCCCTTCATATTTTCATCATGTAAGAAAAATAATAAGGTTATATTTTTTTTGATTGTGAAATAAGTAACTCTATTTCTGTCTGGTTGGCTCAAAAGACTTTCATATATTCATTTTTATGAAATTTATTGCACTCATGTACTTCAGGCTGTATAATCTTAGGGCCTTTAAATGATACATTTATTGTGTAAATGAGGCTGATGTAGAGGCTTTATAATCTTAATGTCTTTAAATGATATATTATTGTGTAAATAACGCTGATGTGGTTGACAACTTAGGGCCTTTTTGGCATCATTTTTATTTCTTATTTCTTATTTTTAAAGACAAAATCACAAAAACCGAGGAAAAAATATATTTGGTGCCATTGTTTTTATTTTCTATTACTAAAAGTCATGTTCATTATTTTAGAAAAAATAAAGTAAAAAATTCTTACTTTCACTATTTCAAAAACAAGAAACTTATATCTTTGCCGATGAGTATGAAAATGCAGCATATACACAAGGGTTCCATGCAGGTTTTCAATCCATGCTTCAGTCGGGTATCCAAAACCGGTCGTTCTGAAACTAATTGCATTTATGTTCATTTTAATGCTATACATTTGACATGATAGTACGAGAAAACAAAGGGGTTAAATATGATGCATCTTTTAATTTGCTTTAATGATGACTGGGGGCTTAAAATTTGTGTCAAATACTCATTTATTGTCTTCATCCACCACTGCATAGAGCTAGTAATGTTGGAAAAAACATATTTATTTGTACAATAAATATTGAAAAAGTATTTTTCAAGTCCTCCTCTCATAAATGCAATAGTTCAGTATATTTGAATTGTGTTGATATAGTAATGTATCATGATGAAAAAGTAGTTAGTATGATGCATTTGTAATAGAATGATGTATTTCTTTTCGCTGAAGGGAGTAGCACAGAGTTGCATCATCCGGCACTTTGTGAAGGAGCTGAACTAAATAGTTTAGGAGGAATAAGATGCAAAGAGTATCCAGATAGGAACATAATTTTAAACAGAAGGGCAATGTCACTAACCCTCATTAATGATTTAATTAATGCATATAATGCTTGGTGCTGGGTCCATTCAGTATTTCAAGTTTTGTCCAGTACTGGTAGGCATCAGATGGAACGATACATGACATTGCTGAAGCATCAACTTTAATTAGGCTTGGTTTCTCCATTTCTAAGTATCCCTGGTTTCTTTTGGATGCTTGAACTTGCCCTTTACTTGTTTTGGGTTTTGTGGGTGGAACATGATGCTTTCCCAATCCATAAAAGCTGCTTAAGTATTGCAGCAATTGTTTTCAATGGTTAATTTTTAATAGAATTTAGTTGATATATCATTCGATATTTGGCACCAAGTTAATTAGCATCATCAGGTTTTTAAATATAAAAAAGTACATCATTACCCTTTGTTGTAGTGCAATGCTATTAGCGACCCAATCAGCAACAACTAAGTTTCCCTGATTCAATCTGTGTTTTCCCCTTGGTAGCCAGAATCTTCTATCTAGGGTAACTCACCTGCTTTGAAATCTTCTTGCAATCTCAAACCAGCATGGCTTCCTAAGCACTTCCTTACTAAAAGAGTTTCTAATATATCTGCTTCCCTACACCCACACTCACATCCACTCCCGCACTCCCTCTCAATTCTGGCAACTAAAAGTTAGACCTCATCCATGAAGCCACTTAAATATGCCATCAGTTGTTTTGCATGGTAAGTTAATCTGGTTGTTTTCTGTACCTTGATTTTAAGGTACCAACATTTTTATTTTGTTGAGAAGGTACAGAATATCTAAAGGCTACAAAGATAAAAACAAAAAGCTATCAGATTTCCTTTAATTGGATGCTCGGACATTACTTTTTTATTTGTCATAACTTTAGGTTTTATTTGAAATTTAATTAGGCAGCACCATGCTTTCGTGAGATGTTAATTACCATCTTTTCGTGCTCCTTTTGTTTTTTTAATGTTCTCAGGTATGTGAAGCGCGCATTATATCTTTTACATCTTACTTGTGGACCATCTCATCCAAACACAGCTGCAACATATATCAACGTGGCCATGATGGAGGAAGGTCTAGGAAATGTTCATTTGGCACTTAGATATCTCCATAAAGCTTTAAAATGCAACCAGAGATTACTTGGCCCTGATCACATTCAGGTATCCTTTTGTTCTCATTCCTTAAAATCTTGGAAGCACGGATACTTCAAATCACCTGCTTGTGTTTGTATCTTGTCTGAATCTGATAGCAATACTCGTCAAAATCAAATACTTCTTGCATACATTTTTAGTAATTGTGTTAAGTATCCTATTTTTCAAAATTAAAAAAAAAACACTCTAGATACTTTCTGGATACACTTTAGATAATACCTCCAACTCCAAAAATAAAGTGGTAGAAGGTCAATTTTGTAGTCTATTATGATATTAACTTTACAATATGAATTATGGAGTATGGTCTATCAAATAATGACTAAATGATGATCTTGTAAATGTTAAGTTAATTTTACTATATAAAGCATGGACTATGTTATTTTGGTAGGTATAGCCTACTATGCCCTATGGATTCTTTTTTTATATACATATATATGAATTTATGTGTATGCATGTATGTATAAAATATATACATGCGTATATGTACATATATAGATGTATACATGCATGCATGCATGCATGTGTTTACACTGTTGGGCTTGATGGTTATGATCAATAAGAAGGTGATTCTAATAAGAAGGTTAGGTCAAGCTTCCTTGGCAGCTTTTGAGTTTCACCAAAGGGGTTTGAATATTGAGCAGTGGAAGTGAAATCCTTGTGGAACCTTCTGATAACAACCTGTAGGCTTTTGATGTACTCTTTTTATGTTAAATTTCACATGTAGCCTATATTAATCTATATACCTTACCGTGAATATTCAGACTGCTGCTAGTTACCATGCCATAGCAATAGCACTCTCCTTGATGGAAGCTTATCCTTTGAGTGTTCAACATGAACAAACTACCTTGCAAATTCTTCGAGCAAAGCTTGGTCCTGATGACTTGCGAACCCAGGTACCTTGCTTGCAAATTGGTCCAAAGGAGACACTAACAGATCTTTCATCTCCTTATGTTTCTTCTCCCTGCCCTTTTCTTCTGTTTATCATGTTCTCATGCCTGGAATTTTTCTTGCTGAATTTTGCAGGATGCTGCTGCATGGCTTGAATACTTTGAGTCAAAGGCAATTGAGCAGCAAGAAGCTGCTCGCAATGGTACTCGGAAGCCTGATGCAACGATCGCCAGCAAAGGCCACCTAAGGTACAGATTGCAGAAGTTTGTGACTAGAATAAATAGCTAGACCAGATATTCTCGAAACCAGACTCGCTAACAAGCAGATTCTGTTAAGACTCTGCTAAATTTCAGTACATACTCATACAGAAAAGCTAGTACTGTCATTCACTGGATATGCCAAGTTGAGCTTATTTCTTGTTTCCATTGACTTTTTCCTATAAGGAAATTCTAAATTTTTGTTATTTTGCTTGGTAGTGTGTCTGATCTCCTTGATTACATAAATCCCAACCAAGATACCAGAGGAAGAGATAGTGAGTCAGCAAGGAGGAGAAACCTCGGTTTAAAGGTGCGTTGCTCAGTAGGATTTCCAGTTTTATGTTTTCTTTTTAATTAAACCCTAGAAGAGCCAAGCAGCCTAACTAGCTAGACTTAGACAGTAGTAATAGAACAAAAAATGTTCATGTTAATCTTTAGGGCAAACCAAACAAAAGAGAACTACTATAATATTCTAGAAGATAGTTTTCATGTCTAAAAACAAGGAATACGAGAAAATTCATATAAAATAATATTATCTACTGTCCATACAGACTACACTCTTGTTACCTGCTGTTAGCACCAATTGCTCAGTGGTCGGTACCGTGCGAATGTTCCTATTTCCTTATCCTTCACTTGTTTGTTTGATCCTTAACTTTTGCAAGAAATGGGAAACATGTGAATTGACATCAAACCTGTCTACAAGGTTTTGAAAAGAAGGATCATGTAACTGAACCCACAACGCATGCTAGAATTTTCGTGTAGAGATCTTCTTTCATGGTAGGTGGATAGGCACTGCAGACTTTTTTATATGGCTGTGAAAGCCCCTGGCTCTGAACTTATAGGAACCCCAACCATACCTGACTGATCTTTTGGGTCATATATGGTAGTAGTGATATGGCCTACTCTGACAGCCTCTTTTAAATTCTTCTTTTTAAATATATTGGTCTCCATATTTTTTATCATCATCATCTTAACTTCGGGAAATTATTCAGAGAGAAATTACCTGCTGCAACTGGACCCATATGAACCAACTAATATTTAGTTGACTAAAATTACTAAATGTTGTTAATTTCAGTTCATCCTGTTTTATAGATTATACAATACTAGGTTTTCAAGTGCTAGCCCATGCTGGCACATTTTTTGCAGGGCCAGTATTGACACCAGCATGTGTTGGGCTGCACCAATTTATTTTTTTTCTAAATATTTTTATCAAAAAAAGATATCCAGCCCTTTTTATTTTTTTTTATCTAACCATGGCACATGGAAAGTGTGTTGGCATGCACAGCATGTGCTGGTGCTTAAATTCTTGGCATAATAACAGCTAACCATTAGCTGATGGGATTTGGTGCAATTTCAAAGTTGCAACTGAAGTGTGCACACTCCACTTTACTAAGTTTTATGTTTCCCAATATAGCTCTTTGTTTGTTCAAGTGCTCTGCACAAAACATTTTTAACTTTGGATATATTTTCTTGCTCAGTTTAAATCTGAAATTGGATAGTACTTGAAACTTGCAAGTGATATTGCGATAGAAAACTGCTGGGACTACCAGACGCTCAACTAGTTCATTCTAGTTGTCTAACTAAAGCTTATTGGAAATTCGATTGCATATTGCTATTTTTTCCATGCCTTCCTTAGGATTTTATATTATGTATGCTGAATCTAATGGCACCTTATATATTTATTATGTATTCATTAGAAAATGCCAATATAGTATTCTTAAATCAACCTTTCTTACAAGACCATAAGCAAGCGTTGTTATATGGATTCAGGTCAAAGGACGATCTGCTCAAAATGTGAATGTAGCAAGTTCTGATTTATCTTTCAATGACTATAATACAACTTCAGATGAAGAAAAGAAAGTCAATGAACACAGTTATAGCCAAGATAATACCCAAATGAGCAGTCAGCATGTTGAGCCTAAGCATGAAGAGGCTGATGTTAAGGAGCACCTAGCAATTTCCCAACAGCCTAAAGGACTAACTCAGGCAAATTTCACTTTTGTTAATGAGGTCTTGGCAGAGGTAAACACAGAAGCAGAAGATGGCTGGCAACATGTTCAAAGGCCAAGGTCAGCTGGTGGTTCTGGGCAGCGAATTAAGAATCAACGGGCAAATATTGGAAAGGCCTACAATTATCAGATGAATGAAGTTCCCACTGAAGCTGCTTGGACTAAGCCAAGGTTTACTTATCCAAATGGTCGTTATTACCTACTAAAGAAACGGACTGTAGTACCTGGAAGCTACACAGATCATCATCATATGAAAGTTCAGTCACCTGGAAACAAAAGTGGTCGGAAAAAAATCAGGACTGTGGTGTACAAGGTCAAGTCAGTGCCTTCATCTGATAAGACCAAAACAGCAGATAACTCTAGGAGTGCTGGTGAGAAAATGATCACTCCATTAGAACCTGAGGCAACACATTCACCTATGGATAATTTTGTACTGAAAGACCAAAGGAATGCTATAGGTGAAGTTACTGAATCACACAATAATTTAATTGTCAGTATTGGAAATTCACCATCGTACAAAGATGTAGCACTAGCGCCTCCTGGAACAATTGCTAAGACTCAGATCCAAAAGTCCAAAGATGATATCCCACTGAACCGAGAACAATTGAGCGGTAAAATTGGAACTGAGTCAAAGGAATCGTTAGCGTCCGAGAATCATGCTCAGAATTCAGCTGCTCTGGCAGAGACAGATGATTCAAAGCAAGAAGAGAGCTGTGTTCAGGACATTTGTTTGCACTCACATAAGGAAATAGAAGCTGTTGAAAAGGAAGAAGAAAGCCAGAAAACGGGTGAAGAAGAAGGTCTATCCAAATTGTTATCTCCAAATACAGAAGTGGCTTCAGCTGGCAGCGTGCCCACCGAGTGTAATTTGGATAATTATGCTTTTGGTAATGAGGTTCAAGAAGTGCAACAAAGTAAAAACTTTGATGATAAAAAATCTACAGATACACCTAGCAACTTCGAAACTGAGTGTTCAATTTCTGATGAACCTGTAGGAGAATGTCTTGATGAAGTTTCATCTGGCAGCATTGAGCCCCAAAATAATGCATGCTCTAGCGATCATCAAGAAGATCAGGAAAAGGTTGACAACCCTGATAAAACTGGTGGCAAGGATCCAAGGACAAATTTGTCATTGAACACCATTGATGTTAGAGATATCCCTATAAAGAAGTTGTCTGCCTCTGCTGCGCCATTTAGTCCATCTTCGCCGGTTGTGCTTAGTCCTGTGGCTGTAAGTGTTGGCCTTCCCCCCAGTGGTTCTATTCCTGCAGTCACACCATGGCCTATGAATGCCACTCTTCACCATGGGCCTGCAGCTGTCATGCCAACAGCGTCTCCTATATGCACCTCTCCTCACCACCCCTATCCATCTTCCCCTCGACCTCCAAACATTATACATCCTCTGCCATTATTTTATGCACCATATTCCCAGCCTCAAGCAGTACCAAACAGCACATTTTCCATGAATAGCAACATGTTTCACCCAAACCCTTACGCATGGCAACACAATATGTCTCCAAATGCTTCTGAGTTTGTGCCAGGACCAGTATGGCCAAGCTGTCATCCAGTGGATTTCTCTGTCATGCCACCTGTTGTCAACCCAATTTCTGAATCCATGATTGTGCCAAATGTGCAGTCTGACATCACTAGGGTAAGCTTAGCCCATCCATCAGAGAGTAGTGTTGGAGAAGCACTTGAAAAACAAGAGGGTACTGAGGTTTCGAGTGAGATTTCAGAGGTCAATGGTAACACAGTGGCTGAGAACTGGTCAGAAAACAAGCAGGAAGATGGAGAATCTGATGGAAATGAAGCAAAGAAAATTGAATTGAAACCTGAAATTGCTTTCGCAGAAAGCAGACATACTAGTAACAAAAGACCCAACTTGAGAAACAGTACAAAGTATGAGGGTGAGGGGAGCCTCAGCATATACATAAAGGGTAGGAGTCGTCAGAAACACACTCTTAGAATGCCTATGAGTTTGCTTAGTAGGCCATATGGATCACAGTCATTCAAAGTTACTTCTAACAGAGTAGTTAGAGGAAGTGATGTTTCAAGACCTGCCGGTCTGTCTTCCAGTGAAGATGTGGTAACCAGCAAGCAGTAAGCAAGATATGTTGATGAGATTCAGCTAGCGGCAAGGGCAAATTTTAAGTGAGGATTCTAATTTTACAGCCAGGAGGACTTGACAATCAATATCTGGCATTATCAGTCTTCAGTTTTGCTGCTGTTTTTTGGCATGTGTATCTTTTGCACAGTAAGTCAGCTATACTCATTTCTGACTGAGCTTTCAGAAAAAAACAGGGATGAGTCTCCTACGCTATCAAAGCTAGGTAATTTTATTACTTTGTCTATTAAACTTGTATATGTAAAGAAATCTGTGATGATATTCTGGATAATGAATTTATATCACCCCAGATAGATGTGGTATGTTGAAATTTAATTACCAAAGTGCATGATATTTGCTGGACATTGAATTTCAGGTAGAGGATAATTTTCTCCTTTTATACTTATTATAATTCTTGAGGACCCTATCTTGTTTTCCACTTTTCTTCTATTGCAGCACACTTCACATTTTTTTGGTGGAAAGCTGGAAAATTGCTGTATGGTTCTCGAGTGAAAAGGTTGTATCTGTTTTGACTTATAAATCAGAAAACAATGAATTATTTAAATGAGATATTAGGTGAAATCTATGTATTACGAATCATTTAATTGCTAGGTCTATTGTTGCCCTACTGTGGTGGATCTGCATCACTATAATATGCCTGCAAGCATAGATGGGGTCAAGGAGAATTATGGGAATTCAGGAATACAGAATTCAATATGGGGAGAAAGAAAAGAAATCAAAGAAATGGATGATAAAAGAAGTGGAAGTTCAGCAATGCTAAATCACATAGGACAGAGGGGAAATCTATTTGTTTGTCTCTGAAAATTTAAAGAGAAACCTTAGGATGCTGATGTAGGGGTTTGATTTCATGGAAATCTGGAAGCATGATATTAGAATGTTGTAATGATTCATTATTTCCAATTACAACTAGCAAATTCCCTCTCACAGCCCTACATGCACTAAATATTTACAAACTACAAATGTGAAAACTGAACTTGCCCCTTGCACTATACCAATGCTTTATTATGTAGGAAAATTCATCCTTTGCTTTGATCAAGACCTAAAAGCAAATATATGATGGATATTCAAGCATATTGAGGTTTTACTTTATTTGTGTCCTCGAAAACTGAACTTGCCATACTTTGATCTCTAAAGTTTGTCTACCTGTTGAAGTGTTGCATGTGCCCTCTCTTGTGTTGCTCTGCATTATTTTAACTGTTGGCATGTCATGTCTATCACATGGCTATGTTTTCCTATTTTAAATGCTCGACATGGATTTCAATATATCGCATACAATACATGTCTGTGTTTTGATCAAATTTTTCCCGTGCTGGTTAATAAAATGTCCACTTTCTAGTTTTCAGTTCTGTTTGGTGGTCTACCACATTTTAGATTGTTGGTGCTCCTTATCCATTGCCTGATGATGTATTTCGTATTTTCACATATAATATTTTTGCATCTACTCAACATATCTAATTGGATGGATTTGATGACATTCCAGTTTTCTGGTGATTAGCTGCTGTGTATGAATATTGCTTTATTATGGTAACAGAGTATGCAGGCTTTGCTTATTTCATTAAATTATATGCACCTGACATTCTTTTGCATTCTCCATACTGCAACCATAATCCACTAATTCCTTGTTTTAGATGCTAATCGGATTTTATGTTTGTGCATGACCTGCTTGTGCCCTGCATCTTTTTTGCTTTTAATTGCTTTCTCAACTGTCTGCTATTGTTGTGTTAACTAACTGTTTTTTATGATGGTTACTTAGGCCTGCCTCTTTTTTAATGGGTTCAGGTTTGTACTTGTTCCTCGAGTTCTCTAGTCAAGCGTTATTATGGTTGAGTTTAAGCCTCGCCGTTTTTGTATCTTGGCCCGAGTCTTTTTTGATTGAGCAGGGCTATAAGAGGGCTTTCTTTGCTGGTAAAAAATCTGTCATCCTAGCCAAAGCCAAGAACTAAACTTGTCTTTTTTAACAATGCTAGCACTTTCTTCTCTCTTAACTAATCCATCTTTCCTTCCATGCCTTCCATTTTAAAGTCTCGTCTACCTCTGTTTCATATACAATATTGCATAAGAAGAAGTTTAGCACTAGCTGATTATAAAATTTGAGGACAGTAATGGTGGGATGTGGGATGGTGCAAGGGGGTGGGTAACTGATACTAATAATTATGAAAGAGGTACTTTGGTGACAGAAAAAATGAAGCAAGGATGCAGGTAGTTTGATTGTGCATGAGATATGAGAAAGGAAGGTTAAAGAAACAGCTTGCTGTTGTATTATGATGTATGCTGGGAGAAAGGAGGTGATGGATGGTGGTAAATCATGAGATAGAAATGGTAAGTGATCCTGTTTGAAGTACTAGGAAGGCCTAGAGCATTGGTATGATTTATAGCATTTTATGCTTAGTTTTGACATCAGTGCCAAGCTAGGTTGATATAAGTTTATCTTGAGCTTGAACCATTTTAAATAGTGGCATTGCTAGTTCTAAAATGAGCTGCAAAACAATCTAGCTTTGTCTGGAGCTCACCAATTCCATACTTATATTTGGTTGTCTAAATTGCAACTTAAACCAAGCTTTTCCTGGAAAATTACATTTCCCTATCCATCATGAGTGTTTGTGCATGTATTTGGTGTACACTGTACACACCTTGATACCAGTTTGAATTTTTCCGAGTTTAGTCTTTCTTTCTTTTTCATGCTTGCATCAAAATCTTATTAAATTCTTTCATTTTCCATCGCAAAAGGCTTACTATTCTCCCAAACACGAACTTCTACCATTGAGCTTCATGTAGCAAATGTATCCTTGCCCACTTTAATTTTTAGCCTCTTGTTCTTATTCAAGCAATTCTTATATTTTTCCTATCAATCAACCATGGGGGAAATTGTTTATTGAAGGGCGGTGGTAGGGTATATGTACATTTAAAAGTTGTACACAAAGTTCTCATTTGGAGCTTAAATTTTTTCATGTGTATAGTGTATTTGTGCGCATGCATGTGTATGTGGTTGCTTCATTCGATAGTTCAGCATAATCATACACAGCTCAGATATGTCTGGACCTTGTGGTGAGTTACATGATAAATGCACATAAAAGCTTTGCTTTACCCTTGTTTAATTTGGATTTCCTATTATATGCCTTTGTATTTTATTTTCTAGAGACATCTTTGATCTTATATTTTTTTCTTCTATGTTATGTGTTGGTTGAGATTTGTGAACCCTAATAAGTTCCCAAATTATACAATGTCATGCCATAGCCTTTTATCACATGATGATGCTAGGATAATTGGCAAGTAATTTGATGTTTACTCTTAAAGCTATTCATGAGTTTCACTAACATGCAGTGTTGTTAATGCAGGTGGTCATCTCTAATCTAGTGTCTGCATAATGTTAATGAGCCATGAAAATGTAGTTTAAATGAGGTATGCATCATCAGCTGTTCTGCCATTAAACTATATTGGTGTATTGCCTTAGATTAGCCATGTAAGCAAGGTTCGCTGTGCCAGTGCCTATTGCTCCCTACCGGGCATATTATATTGTACCGGTACTGAATCAATACTTGGTAAGAGGAGGTATCGAGTGTTGGTATGCCGAATCAACCTGTGCCAATAACATACCAACATAATACTGGTATGTGTATTAAAACCAGTATTATGAACCATGCTTGTAGGTATCCAAGCTTTAGATATTGCAAGGTGTGCATTGTTAGATCTGCACATATATACGCTGAATACATGCATAAAATGTTCACATTTATTCAGACTACACCTTAGTACACTTGGATGCATGTTGTGTGATTTTGACTTAATGAGATGTTTTACATTTCCTCACTTGCTCCAGAATATTTTGAATGATAGATTTGGGAAGTTTTCCTAGAGTAAAAGTTATTTTGACAACGTGACTCTATTGAACAAGTATCAAACTGCTCCTTGTGTGCATGCATGATCCTCTCAAAACCCGACAACTTGTGCATGCTAGGGTGCCAAAAAGTTCACACTAATCCTCTGAGTGCTCATGGGTGTTGGGAGCTTTTCCAAGCAAGGTTTGCCATACAATAATTTACCATACCGAGTGTACCATACCGGTATGGAATTGATACACAGTCTCATACCATACGACACTTGGTACGCCTCGTCGTCTCGTACGATACTCCGTGTCGACATTGTAATAGGATGTTACTGGTACGGGGTTCGGTACAGATGGCGAACCTTGTTTCTAGGAGGAATTAGTGCTACAATTGAATCTTATAGTGAATTGTCTTTTAAAATATATTATCAATCTTCTTTTTTCCTGAGAATAGTATTGGAATCTTCCACCTCTAGTGGATCTATTTTAGCTATTTTCTGGGCATCATCCATGCACCTTTACCTAAAGTTAAACCTTCTCTACCTCCTGTATGCTTGAAGCATCTTCTCCTTTATTTTATCTAGGAGATTAATACATCTTACTTGTCATGTGCTGACCACAAGAGTGATTATACCAATAGCTTATGTGACTAGACCTCCAACCCTACAATTCTCTTTCTTCTTTCATTCAGCTCTCTATACCTGCTAGTCTTTTTATATTATCCTTTTTTCCTCTTTTCCTCTTTTCCTCCCTCTTTAAGCTTTCTTGGTTACTACTATCACTTTTCCTACGTTCTACCATTTATTTATTTTCTTGATATCATTCTTGATATTTAAATTTATGTAAAACTTAACCTTTTGATATCGTAGTCTTGCACTTTTCTTTCATTCTTTTTTTCTAGGGTGGATATGTGGTGAGATTTTTCTTAATTTTTTTGAAGATTGCTTTTGCCTTGATCCCACCCCATAGATGGAGATGGACCATGGTGCGAAGGCTGCAAGTGATTGACAATGTATTGATTGTCACAAGTATGTTTTTATGTAGTATATCAAAGTTGTTTTTTCCTAGCTTCTTGCCTTTTCTTTGGCTAAAGCCATGTGGGACCATCTTTGGGTGAGGTATGGACAACCGGGCACATTCATGAGTGCTAGCTCACCTAATTGCCATGTGACACTCTAAGATGATTACCATTTAGGATTATTTTTGTTAACTTGCTAAGTGACCAATTGGGGTAGTATTGGCTTGAAAACCTGTAATTGATATGACTTATGATTTCAATTGTAGCATTACATGGTTGTGGCAGTGTCACTGAGGTCAAGGACCATTCTAATATATGATTTTTTTTTATATTGTGAATTACTTGGACATTATTCGTTACTCTCCACAGGTGAATCCAAGCCCATTTTTGAGGAGACTCATCTGTGCTTACTGTAATCTTCTGGAGTACTTAATCCTGCAATGGTGTTTGTGGCTCCAAAATATTCAAGTTGCATCTGTAGTACTTTCCATTCTTCCTTTAGATGCCTCTGGCTCAACCTTTTGCCATTACCATAAAATTGCTGGCTCCATGATTGAATCTTAGAGCAAGTTTATGAAGCAATACCTTCACAAGTAATATACCTCTGTTGTTTTGGGTACATCATCTCCCACCCTGAGCCTGGTCTTCACACTCAGATTAAATCATTCCTTTTATATGATCGAGTTCACTATTCATGCTATATAACTGCAATCCACCTTGGCTCTGCCTTCACCACTATATATGAAATATCATTACTGCTCTGGCCTTAATTTTTGGTATTACTCATTTATTCACGTCACCCTCAGTTTTGCACCAAGTATTAGGATCTTTACATGAGCAACCCTTGTCTCTGCTATCATGACCTTGACCTAGCTTGAGGGTATCTATTTTGACCGCAATCTCAATTTTTTTAACACACCATGGCTGTTTCTATTTTGCATTATAGTTTGAGATAATGAGATGCATGAAGCAAATTCAGTATTCCTTAATGCATTTTGAATTGACTGGTGGCTTGTCACCTTTTAAGTGCTTCCTAGCATGATATCTATCTACCTCCTTTGCGATTTTTGGTGCTCATTGGTTTTTCATGTACCTTGAGGCATTCATTGCCTTTCCACGTGTGCTGCTTTTGTAGATCAAGTCTTGTCTCCTTGAGGCATTCACGGCCTTGCTCCTTCATGCCGGTCTACATCATGTCTAGTTGACTTCACCATCTCATATGCTGTGCTTCTATTTGCTTCTGTTAGCTAGATTATACTAACACTTGCCTTTGCCACATTCCTCATCAACTTGTTTTCTTATATGCTGACGCCACCATTTTTAGCACTTCAACTTTTACCCTTACCGTAGCTTGATTGGTCATATCTATCTACTCATTTTAGTCTCTATGTGTTTCTTTCATGGATACTGTTTCATCTTCAATACTTTCCTAGTACCATCTTAACTTGCCTGCTTCCCTTGCAAGACCATTATACCTTCACTTCCTTGACTTATTAGCTACATTTGTGCAGTCTAGCTCATGGCCCCATCTTTGGTGAATGGAGATGCATCCATAAGTATGCATGGGATAACAAATCTGCGTCTTAGTGTTAACCTTAGAATAGATATATGGTGCAAATAAATTTGGTATGTTCCTTCAAATTCATCTTCAGATAGATTTTATTACTTTATATGGGTTCTCAGTTTCCAATAGACTCAAGAGCTTGGTATTCTAAACCGTGCTGAACCGGCCGATTCAGGGCGTACCGAATCGGACCGGTTGGCTTCCATCATGGTTTAATTAAATGGTTCGGTATATAAATAATCCCAACCCACAACGCCTTTAGTTTTTTTTTTTCCGCTTCGATTGTTGCGCCCTTCGAAGGGCTTCTGTCCCTGGTGCTCGACAATGATGCCGAACGATGTCGTGCTGCCGCCGAGGTACATCCTTCCTACCTCTCCCTCCCATCCTCCCTCTCCCTCTCCCTCTTTCTCTCTCCTCGCTTTCCGGTTCTCCATGTGAATACACCCTAAAATGGCATGGTACGGATCCGTACCATGCTGAATCAATCGTCGACTGGTATCCCCTCTAGCACTGGTTGCGAAACTTGCTCAAGAGTCTTGTTAATTACCCCATAAAATTAAGGAACCTCTTTGATTAAGCAACCTTTTATGAATACTGAAAGAAAAGAAGACCAATTTAAAAGAAAATTGAATTTTATTATATTGCTGACTCAGTATTTACATGGCGTAACTAAGAGCATACTACCGGTGTACATAAATGAGTATATCAAAACTCATTTACATCTATATTTAAATTTCAAAGGCATTTACAATATACATCAAATTTAATTATATCCAGTTTAACGACATGGATATCGTCACATTATAATTTATCTAGTTAATGACAAAAGTTGCATTGGTTTGGATATGCCCAGTTTTGTGGCATGGAGGTCATTGTTTTATTTTTCATTTAACTAGTTTAATGACCTGATGATATCATCCTCATTCAATTTAATGACATGATTGTCATATTGTTTTGGATTTGTCCAAATTATTTGCACGGGGCTACTTTATTTTGAATTTGTTCGGTTTAATGACATCGTGGTTATTTCATTTTCAATTCATCCAGTTTAACGACATGGTGGTCATCATTTTGGATTTATCCAATTTAATGGCTTGGAAATATAATTTTGGGTTTTTCCAATTTAATGACATGGTGTTGATTTCATTTCAAGTTTGCCTAGTTTAATGACATAATGGTCATTTCATTTTGAGCCTTTCGATCAACAGTAGCTCTTGTTTTTAAAAGTTAATTTTGATATACACCATAGAATAGACAAAAATAGTCTTTAAGATATTGGATGGATAAAAGCCTAGGCCTTGTAACAATCTCAGGTCAAATATCTAAATGCCATTGTGATATGATCATGTCATGATGGTATATATTTTAGAAAATGAATAAATTTGAGTTTTGAACATGTGATAGAAATCATCTTGATCTATCAAACACATTCGATGGGTCATTGATCAAGGATCATCACGAAATTTTAAAGATATTACATCCTTTATCAAAGCATTCTTTTGAACCCTTTGGATCGGTGATTCTATATCACTTAGACGCTTCATGACATGCCGTTTCTCTATTATTTGAGTAAAATTTTATAGAATAATATATAAAAATTCCAAAGGAGGATTATGCCACAACAGCAATCCAATAGATTGCACATGTAAGATAGAGCAATGCTCCTCCATTTTCTTTAGACCAACAGTCTTTATAATGAAGTCGTGCTCCTATTATGAGATTGATATTCCTTTTGAATGGAATGGTACTTCTTCGATGAGATTGATGCTCTTTTTTTTAGTGATATTCCTTATTCAAGGAAGTACTTCTAAGAATGCTTCTTTATAGAAGAGTCTTCCAAGTTTCCAAGAAGGTATTTTTCATGATGGCAATCCGGTGGATTCCTCATATTTGATAGATCAGTATTCATTTTATTAGACTAGTGCTCTTTAAAATGGAGCAGTGCTCCTATTATGAGATCAGTGGTCTCTTTGAACGGAGCGGTGCTCCGTCTATGAGAGTGATGATCTGTTTAGGCGTTCCTTGTTTAAGTGCTTCTAAGAGTGCTTCTCTTACTGAGGAGTCCTCCAAAAATTGCAATAAGAACTCTTCCATGATGGCAATCCATTGGATTCCTCATGTATGATAGACAATTCTTTTTTATCGTAGTGGTTTATATATATATATATATATATGTAAAGCAATAGAAGGTTTTGCAGAAGATAGGAGTAACTTCTCTTTCTTTTCCTTGATCCAACTCATCTTTGGAGAAGGCTCGTTCAGATCTCTCTCCCTTCTTTATTTCAGATTGCATTGGTTCGATATTTACAAAAAGCGCTCGATAACTTCTCAAAACTGCACAATCATATTAATAAGCACTTCCAGGGCATTGGATTTTGTATAAGCATAGTATGAGCCCTTAGATTTGATGTAGGAAATCATCTCCATCGCTAGATGGTTGATTTTAAATAAGAGCAAACCTTCCTGTATTATGGGAGTATGTAGAGGGCTTGTTTATGTTCTCTGTTTAGTTTCAGCTATGAAAGAATCCATATGATTTGGTATGATGGAAGCAGAACCGTTAGATTTGATATTTTACTCCCATGTTATAATTTAAGTTGGTTTGAGCCTTTAGTTTTGACATAAATAAACTATAACCATTGGATTTGATAGCCTTTCTATTATGAGGCTATAGTTAATCTCAACCGTTACATTAGACATGCATTCCTCATCATTACTGGATTTGGTAGAAGGGTTTTGTGATCATAATGGTTTCCAACACTTAGATTAAACATACACAAATCTACTGCCATTAGTTTTGATGCTTTTCTTGTTGGCTTATGAGATCCTAATTGATCTCAGCTATTAGATCTAACATAAAGCTATTGCTGTTGGACTTGACAGCCTTTTGAATGTCTATGAAATTAGAAATGATCTCAAACTTCCGATTTGTTAAAACAAATATATATCCATGACATTTGATACGGGTTATTCTATAACCATTGGATGATTCGTGGAACTAATAAATTAAATCAAATCCTGTCCATTGATTCTGTATTTTAACTTTACGGACTTTCAGATAAATAACATGTTTATGAGTTTGAGGAAGTAATGTTTTCAAGCTAGTCCAATTAGGCATGCTTAAAAGCCATGTGATTGACAAGATGGTTATTTTCCATATTAATGGACATAACTGAATCTGGTCCATTCTTGTTCAAGCACAGTTTTATGGACCGTTAGATAAGCATTTAACTTATCGTTTTTAGGATCAAATCTAGCAATTGATTTCTTAGAAAATTTTTTAGAGGTATTTGTTTAACTGCTCATGGAATAAATCCCATCTGTACAGCTATTAAATCCAGACCATATGTTAAGAGACAAATAATCTATGAACTGCTGGATGAATGAGTTGTCTTTATATGGAAAATATATGAATTTATCATGGATCTAATTGGTGTTTTTATGGCTATTCAATTGACTGCACATCTCAAATATTGATAAATTGAGCAAATATTGTTCAATTAATATTTTAATTTGGACCGTGTATCAAGTATAGGAGGCCTATAGACCATTAGATCTGCTGAATTTTGTGAGAGTTTGTGTATCTAAAACTCCTCAAACAGCATGATCATGGTTTATCCTGGGAACTCTTCACCTTAAGTCATTTTACATCGATATTTGTAACATGATATCTCTGCTGTGCTCCTCCCTTGATAGTACACAATGAATCCATCTTTCTTAGGCTTTTGTTTTAAGATCTATCTTGGAGAGAAAAGTTAAAGTGGGAGAAGGATGTATGTGGCATTCTGTATTTTTGCTTGAGTAGTATTTTTCACACATGTGCAACTTATGTGGTGTACAATCCTTCATGTCCTCATCGGAACATGGCATCTTATTCTTGTTTCTCAAGCTTCATGCGCAACTGTCTCTGGATTATTGTCTAATACACGGTTCCACATGTGCTTATTTATTACTCAGGCAGACTTGTTTAAGGTCAGGTTATTCAATACATTTCATGTACAATTGTGGTTGAGGTTTTGTGCATTTTTCTGTGAATGCATTCTGTTTTGTGTAGATGCACTTTTGTGTTTGAATCCTTGTACTACCTTAACCTTCTTGCCAATCATGTGCTTATTTCTCAGGCAACTTGTTTAAGGTCAGGTTATTCAATACATCACGTATAAGTGTGTGGTTGAGGTTTTGTGCGTGTAAATGTTGTTTATGAATGCATTCTGGTAGTGTAGATGCACTTTTATGTTTGAATCCTTGTACCATCTTAACCTTCTTGAATGCTTCCCAATTGCCATCTCCTTCGTAACTTCTTCATCTGGCATGTGACTATGGATGGTAAACTGCCTTCAGCTAGCAATCGAAGCAGTATCTATATATTACCTAGATAATGATTTCATTTTCTGCATATGTGTGTTTTTTGACAATGATACTTTGGTAATCTATAACTAACTTTCTAGTGCCATGAGGTCAAACATCAATTCGTGTGCCTCATGCCGCCAGAAGCGTGGTTGTGTTTATTTCTGTGAACCTCAATCCGCAGTTTGTTTCATGGGTGGTGGTTATTCTCCTTTCTTATGCAGGTTCAAGTTGCTTTGTCGAGATCCAGGGATCTAAGAGAGCACCAGCAGTCGAGTTAACAGTTTTGGACAAAATTTATTAGATTGTATTCGTTGACCATTTTCTCTGTTTCGTTGGATAGACGGACGCATGGGTCTTCTTTCTTTTCTTTTTTTGTTTTGAGGGAACTTTCTGCAATTTTTGCTGCTGAACCAAAAATAATGCTAAATGTTGAGATCTTCTGAATTCTAATTTCCCTGCCAATTGAAATGCAATAATTATCTGTTTTGGTCTCCTAGATTCTGCGTGCTTTCTTTTGTGCGAAAAGCTTGAAGTTATTCTATTGCTTCTTAGAAGGGGAAAGTAACTATATGTGCTACCTCCAGAAAAATCGGCTTGATATTCATGCATCACAACTGCTGGTTTCTTACTTTCCTGGTCCTCTCGTGCCTTATTAATTTCCTGATGTGATTGCATTCCTTGTGGTGTTTGACGTGGAAATTGTTGGAACTTGGTTAGGAGGTTTTTGCAAGTTGGATTCTGGGATTATGGGTAGGTTTTGAATGAATATTCACAGACTGCACCAAACCTCTGATTCCAGGTAGGTGTGTATTGAAGACTTCTCCAACATTTTCTTCCTCATCCCCTTCTCCGTTGCAAGAGCTGCAGTGTGTGATTTGCCTGGGTTCCTGCAAGTTCCTACTTCCCCGTCTCCTTTTCTTCCTGCAAGTCCTTCTGATTGCACTGATCAATGAAAGAAGTTGGTGGAATGTAAACTTAAGTGAAACCATCCTCGCACCTTAATACACCTAATTAATTATCTGTACTACCCAATAGTTAAGAGCAATTAGTCGTCATGCACTGTTAACATCAGTATCTTGTGGCTAGTTGTTAGGAGGGTGTAGAATTCCTTTCTAGCACCAATATTTTGATGGTTGGTTCTCATGATCTATCTGATCTTCTTAAGCATATGACAATTTGCTGTCAGTGACTAATATTTTTCTTGTTTTTAGGGAACCTATCCAAATGATTGGAGCATATTACGAAGAAAACATGTGCAAATAGAGGTTGCTTTTGTAGCACTCAGATTAAGACTAACCACTTTTTACGGTCATTTGTTGCGGCACTAATGCCCAGCAAATGGAAGATTCAGCCAGGCGTCGCTCGTTATCATGCTCTATTGAAGTTAAAAAAAAAAAAAGAAGAACAGATGTTCACTTGAGAGCTTCAGAAGCCCGCTTTTTTATTATATGATGCTTCGAGGACTTGCATGGTAAATTTAATTGAGTTGAATTTTGGGGTTGAAATTGTTTTGCCGAATGACACAGCGTTGGCAGGCGCTGCACGTCTAGATTATGATTCAATCTTCTTCCAAGTGAATTTGGAAACTCTTTTACGAAGACGAGCTGTTGTTGTATCCTTACCCTCACGCTGAAAGCGAGTTCGTTCATGCAAGTTATCATGATTCACGCAGAAAAAAAAGTGCCACATTTTATTATAGATACTGTCGTCTGGAACAGGATGCGCATGAAGCCTTAAATTCACTTATCATTTTACTCTCCCTTTTCGTTTTTTCCTTTAATGACATGGAATGCCTCTGTTTTATGTTTTTATATCTTTTTTGAAAATAATATACAAGTTCTTAAAAAAAAAATTACAGATAATAAATAAAAGACTCAGATATGGCTAATAAGCATATCTTAGTCTTCTTCATTTTTCTTCTTTGGTTTTTAAAGAGTTTGTTAGCAAAATGGCACATAGATTCCAGCTACAGCTCCATTTGAACAGGAACTTAGATGACTTGGTTCCCACAATTTATAGTTCCGGGTCCTTGGATGACTTGGTTCCTCTTATGCTCAAAAGGATCTGTGCAGAAACTAGCTCAAATGTAAGCATATGTTCTGACTTCATGCGTCCAACAGAGTGGTTGTTGTAAACCTAATAGGCACCAGGATCCCAAAACCATCATCCATAGCTCGATATGAGAATTGTAAATTGATTTTATTCAAACTTTTAACAGCACTGCATCTTTATGTCAAGAAAGGCCATTATTACAACAGGAGACCAAGTGAACAAGGGATTTGTTCTATAAACAAAACTCAGAGAAAGCTTTTCGGTCCTTTCAAAGGCCTACCTCCCTATGGAGGAGGGGTGCATGGCTGGTAATTACTAACTCTTAACCTATTTTCTAGTCGAATATCTGCATTTTGCTGGTGAAGTTTTGCAATCTCACCTTCCTCAGACTTCGCAAATCTTCCACGTACGCGGGGTTGGCTGTCTGCTAAAGCCTTCCTGCAGGCATACTGCAAAGTGCGCAACTTTTGTCATGGCAAGAGGCTTAGTGAACTTTTAAAAAAAAAGAAAAAAAAGAACAGACATTCACCGGAGAGCTTAGTGAAAATTAATACCTGTCATGATTAGATGAACTGGTGAGCTAAAAAGCAGAGAAATCCACTGAGAATGCAACCTTAAATATGTTAATTTGTATGTATAAAACCCACCTTTAATAGCAAATGCCATCTAATTGTACATGTTAAGACACCTCTGTTTCTCATATTTTGTTGAAAGTAGGTGGCTCAATTATATTCAAAAAACAGCTTCACCTCTATTGTTGATATTAACTTGGCAATATTGAGATGCTTTGCATACCAATGATGGTAGGTTTAATGATCCAATGCAATAGCAGGTCTTCTATGTTGTAGCTTGGCTTCAGAAGCCCGCTTTTTTATTATATGATGCAGATACACCAGGATGGCTTGCCACACTGCATGAGGTTATGAAGCTAACTTCTATGTACTCTTTCTTCAAAAAAAGTAGCACTCTTGATTCTCTTGTTAGAGAGAGAGAGAGAAAGAGTCAAGGGCATGAGAAAGGTGTTTATAGCATTGAAGGTAACGACTTCAATTTCCTTCTTTTAACTAAAAATTCAGAAAATCTATCAAGAAGAATGATATATATTTCAATATATATATATATATATATATATATATATATATATATATATATATATATATATATATATATATATATATATATATATATATATATATATATATAAACAAAAGAAGGGTTAAAGCTGTTCTAATGCCAAGATGTGAAACTAAGACATGGTTGACAATTGAAATTAAGTTGAATTTGATCTACACGACCGATATTTATCCTCTACATAGATTATTAAATCCATGCATATTAAGAGAATTTACATACTCATAGTTTGTAAACAATGAATAACTGGAGTCAGAGTTTGCTTAAAAATCTGATCAAATTTCCGAAAGAGAAGAGAAAAGAACAAAGAAAAGGTCATCTATGAAAGTGAAGGACATGTAAGTAGATGACTTTCACAGTCTCAACAAATCTGGAGGTTCAGTGTTCGTTGGAGTATTGCTCCAAAGAAGTGCTTTCTCATGATTCCACTCTTGGAGTTGACATTGTTGAATTCTTTTGTCATTCCAAGAGTATGTAATGCCAAAGACCATTATAAAAAGGATGAGGAGTTCACATAATAGAAACTTGTTGACATTCCCAACCTACTTGATCCCAACAATTGCTACAGAAAGGTTGGAAGGTATTTTGCAAGTCCAACTTCCCAAAAATTATCAATCCATTTCATCGTAGATGCTAATCTTCTCAAAGTTTTGCTCCTTATTTCTTCAAGTGTCTAGTTTATCCTTTCCTTCTTGCTGGCTCATCCTTCAGAAAGTGTTGGTCTTGCAATTTATCATACGTAGGTTTTAGATATTATCACAAGTACTCATATGAGTTTCCCTAGAAAGTGTGGGTGTAGCAATTTAAAAAGAAAATACAAAGCTCTCAAAAGTAGCTAGCAGTTATTCAGTTATTCTGAATATCATATGTCTAAGCTTTTCTTCTGTTTGTTAAGAAGTGAATGATTTATGAAATGTTTCTGCAACAGGTGAGCTGCTGCAAATACTAGTTGACGGCCACTATTGTATAATTGATGAGGAATTGCTTCTACAGCTACAAATAGCAACACGAGAGGGAGGGGAAGGGGGGGAGGAAGCGATAAGTAGTAATTACCTTGATCTTTTTGCCAAAATTTCTTTTGGTCCTCTTCTTCCTGTATCTTGAAAGCTTTTGGCTCCGTTCTTCAATCTTGTCCTCAATCTTGACATCAACATTGGTTGATGAGTGCTGAAGAAAAGAACGAACAATGTCCACGTTACCAAATATCGGTTTGCTACTTCCAAGAGTCTGCCAGAAATATTGAAAATCAATGACCTCCAACATCCTGTGGAAATTGCCAGAAACAACTGAACATCTCTTGGTATTTATATTTAATGTAAAACACGAATTACAGGTAGCTTTTAGCAGTCACATATTACACTGCAGTTCTGTTAGGTATCTTGAACTCGGCTCTTCAAATGATGATGTATATTAAGACCCAGATATAAGCCTTCTTTGGCCAATAATAAGGAAAAGAAGTGCTTGACAGGTTGCTTCTCATATGAAGAAGTTTGTTTATGGCAGAACACAGAACAAAGTTTCAACAAACTCCTACAAGTTTCCAGTTTTATCAACAGAAATTACAAATCGTTCTTAATAAAAAATTAGAATGAGTTGACTTCTGCAGAAATCACTGGAGACTGCTTGCAGCACTTCGATAGCTAAAACGCATCCTATCAGATCTCAGAAACCAAGACTCCGTTTCTTTCTTTTCCGCCTAGCTTGAAGGGAGACTGGAAATGCATACTTTACAAATATCTCAATGCAGGTGGCATCAGCGACAAAGATATCGATATTTATAAGGTAAATATGTCAATTGGCTGGATGGTGTCGAAACATAGTATTCATCAAAGCATTGACAACTCATGGGTGACTTGGAATTTGGCCCAACTCATCCAATAGTCAGTTCCTCGTAAAAAATTGATGGAGTTTCGCTTAGGCTGTTAGTCCTTACATTTTCTTCATAGAAGATATTCTGACAGTACTTGGACCAGTTCGTTTTCTAAATCATATATAACATGGATCCTACATAGGAATTAGAAGTTGATAAGGTAAAACTTCGGGCAGCAGGGTCCATTGTTCAAAAACTCTTAAACAGAAAAGCTTCTGATGTTCTAGAAGAATTTATCAGCCAGCATAGCAATGCCACAGTAGTTGGAACAATAAACTGAACAAAAAAGAAAACAGTTGGTATATAGAAAAGCAAGATTTGATTCATTCTAACCTGAATATCTCCTTCACTGTATGCTCTTCTTATTCCAAATGCAGCCCCAAGATTCATCCCTTCAAATTCAAAAAAGCTTGGTCTCATATTGCAACCATTTATGTAGTCTGCTGAGCTTAGACATCGAAAGCTATCCCTCTTCTGTACTGGCCCCTCCATGACTAACTTATTTTCTTCCTCTACACCTGGAACCGTCTCTGGTTGAAGTGCAGGAATCTTAACATCTGAAGCCTCAGGGGATGGTTCTATGATAGCAGACCTGGCTAGAAGGTCCTTTTTGCAGTCATAGAACACCTCACTCAGTAAACCCTCATTTTGAATTGATTCCATGTGTGTGACTTTAATTGCTTCTGGACTGATGAGATTTCCATTGCTAGATATCATGGACATGGCAGCTGTATCGGGATCCAACGCAAGTACTGGTTCCTCTAAGATGGGCTCTGGAGCTTTGAATAAATCTCCTTCTCCTCCAAGGTCATACTCGGATAGACAAGATATCTGCACCAGGTTGTCCTGTATAAGAAAGCCATCGATCTTAACTACTCAAGGAAATCATAAAATTGAGAAATTAGTAACATGGTAATTGCACCAAACCGAGCTTTTTAGCCCTATACATGTACTAGCATTTCTTATCCCACAATTTGGAGAACCAATGACTAAGATTTAGCTTATCTCGTCGTCTACGATGGGACAAAAGGATCAGAAACACAGATGACAGAAGGAAAACTTAATCGGTCTCTAGTTTGAATAGGTAAACATGGCATTTAAGGTTGCCATTTCTTGAAATTATTTTTGTGGCTTTTTAGTATTTATGTTAACTAAGCAACAGGCTCCAAAAGCTGAAAGCTATTAAAAAATTAGTCGACAATGTATATCTGACCTTAACCACCCCCTCGCCATTCTTGCGCAGCCTAAGCCATGCACATGGAAGAATTAAGTCATTCTTTCGAAGAAAAAAAGACCGAACATTACAACTAGGAACAAATAAATGGCTCAAGATAACAAATAAGTGAGTTAAATAAATAATTGACTTGGAGGGCATCTAAATAGATGATGACCTCTAGCAACCTGAGCTCTTATACCATATTAAGTAACCATTGGACCGCGTAGGTTAAGCTATTAGGGAATGGGTCAAAAATACATATCAGGCCTCAACGGTTTAACGACATCAGGCCTCAATTTGGATATCAACTATCAGAACCAATAAAATATGAGGAAAGTTTTAGCAATAAAGGCGGACGGAGAATATTTATGTATATGTATATGCACATGTACATACGAAAGCGATCGCTGAAATATAATGTACTGTGCCACATCATTCTGAAGAAAGACTGTAATTTGCATGTTGATACTGTTATCTATTTACTATAAACATTTGCAGCACATTACCAAATATTTATTAACCTTTCAGAGAACTGTAAATTCTTTCTACACTCTGGCCTAAAGAAAATTTCTCAGGCTGAGGCTTGCAAGATCATATGACAAACAGTGACAGATACTTGTTTCTGCAGGCCAAATTGCTAGAATTATATAACATAGAAGAGTCGATTACGAATATATTTATGCAAAGAGAATTTCATTTAGCATATTAAAGAACTGTGATTTCTGATAATAGAACATTGATGTCTTTTATACCATCTGTGATTACATGCATTAGTGCATATGATTTCTTTCATATTGCATAAATTTTATAACTTCATGGTCCTAAAATTCACGATTCTCCACCTTATTAGTTTTTCCCTCCTCGTTTTCTTCTCTATTTTAAAGCATTAAGGAATCGACAAAGTTTTGATATCTTAATAGTCGAGTAATACCAACTTCAATACATTGGTAGGCTGAACTGTCCTTGATTAGCTGATCAAAGCCAAAAATTATACAATTCGACATGCATGTCCTTTTTTTAAACAGTCTTGCAGTGATCATTTGTTTTCCCTAAATATTTCTTTGCTTCATGACCTTTTATATTCTTCAAGTCTACATAGATGGAATATAGGCCAACTCATCATGCTCTTGATATTTGTTCTCCCCAGTCCCCATTCATGTTGCAATCTTCTCATCTCTCTGGATCAAATTTTAAATCAGCTTCATTTAGAGGCATTCAAATCCCAATGAAAGTAGTCTTTAAAAGCTGACATAATCCAGCAAAACCAAAAAAAAAAAAAAAAAGTCAGCCGGCGTTCTACTATAAAAGAGAGAAGAGAGGAATGGAAAGTAGAGATAAATGATACCCAGTGGGGGGCAGCACTTGCGAAGAAGCTGGTGTGGAAGTCCTCCTCGTCCAGAAACGGGAGATGCTGGGTTGGCGCCACTTCTTGGCGATAGCCATTATTGAAAGGCAACAGCAGCCCTGCTCCCGCGTTCATCTCTCTCTTTCTCTGAGGCTTTCTCCAAGTACAAATTTTGAGAGAGCTCGGATAATGAAAGAAACTGAGGGGAAGCCCAACAGCTATAAATGCTTGTCCAAGGGGTGCTTCCAAGTCGTGCTTCGTGGAGCGGATATATCAGATGAGCCACCCGAGCACCGAACAGCCTGAGCTAGCGCATCAGCAGCGACTACGTGCCCCAATATGTAGGCCCCACCTGAGTTGTGGCCAATGTGATCCGAAATATTACCTATTCTGTACTCTATATGAATACCAAAAAAAAATATATTAGCTAAGCAGTAAGCATGTAGGGAGCACATGTGATCCTGAAATATTAGCAGGGTTCGACATGGGTGATGCATGCAGAAAGCATGGATTAAATAGTTACTAGGGTTCGACATGGGTGATGCATCATGCATGCAAATAGCATAGATTGTAATGTTTTCTTTTCTTTGCATCAGGTCAAAAAAATTTTGACTTTTCGAAAGATATACATTCAACTGGGGTGAAGTATACATGGTCATTAATAAAACTCTGTTTGCGTCTCGAAGTTTTGGTGAAGGTAATATGTAAAGCTAGGTCTCTTGCATGGACTTACAATTCGGAGTTTGGTGAAACATATTTGCTAACTATGATTGTATATATAGATATAGAGTATAAGAATGTATGCTCAATCTTTCTAAATTATACTGAAAATGAACTTTATTACACCATATAATAGGTGGCACTATGCACCTTTTATAAATTGACCCATATATTTGAATAAATTTTATTCCGACAGTACGAATGATATATGCTACAGTAGACTTTCGAGGTAATTAATAAATTATCTAATGACCAGTGCTTGCATTTATCTTATGCCGATGTAGAGGTGCGTTTGTAGATATGTGCATGATTGAAGGGTTTGACTAATATTCTTCAAATTTTGAGGTTAATGATATGAGGAAAAGTATTATGCATGCATGCATGCATGTATGTAATTAGATTTGGGATTTTACTTGCCGATGCTAGGATTTCGGCAGTTTAATTTTTAAACATAAATATAGCTGGAACACTAGACATATGAATGTATAAGGTTTTAAATATCTCACCTCATCTATAAAACGGAGAAACACATATGTGGTTCCTTTTGTATTTACTAGAATCCATCATGCATGCCAGCTCAGGATGATAAACTTCTGATAGAAAATACCTTAGAAACAAGCAAGGAGAGAGATGGAAGTGAGATTCAAGATGAAGCAAAATAAAATCGAGAAAATAGTTTATTCTCTGTTGCTACTAGAGATCGTTAGCATACATCTTTCCGTAAGTTATCATATACAATTCTCAAAGATGGCTTGACACGGACAAACTACCCATAACTTGTTTTTCATGAAAGAAGCAAATAAAAAGGAAAAAAAAAAAAAAAAAGGAGATGTCCCACGTAAAACAGAAGGTGCACGTAAACGTCAGGGGCGACGTAAGCTCGGCAGTCAACTTGAAACAAAGAAAGATCTGGGCTTTGATCATTTCGATCCCGAGTAGTCCGCCCTCCAATTAGTCCAAATGCTTCAGATTCCCTAACATTATAATGAGACAGCCTTTTCCTTCACAAGCTAGTGATGCTGCTACTCTATAGAATTCTGCATATGGATGTGACAATGCTCTAGATTTTTGGTTAATGTACACCTACCATGGTATCAGTGGGGGGGGGGGGGGGGGGGGGGGGGGGAGCATCAGCCGTGTATGCTAATTTTAATAAGATCCATTGTCGTCCACTCTTCGATTAGTAGAGTAGCCCCAGCAAATGCTCATCAAACATTAGGTCCGAACTAGGGGTCCCCTAGTTTTTATGCTATGGATGGGTGATCCGAACTGGATCCGAATTTTTTGAATTGGATCCGAATTATACATAGATCTGATCCAACCCGAATGACACATTAGGTCAAAAATTGTAGAGGAAGACCCGACTCGACCCGATCTTCAATTGGATTAGGTCTGGGTTCAAAATTAAAACCTGAATAAGAAACCGGGTTGAGTCGGGATCATTCATGACCCGACCCATTCTAACCCATTTGCACCTCTATTTGTGCTACGCGGCGCTCTTCTTTTGTTTATATTATTTTCTTGATGGGCTTAGTTTTGGCCCACTACCAAGCCGTGGGCCCCGTGCCCATTGTCCACTCTAGTCTCGAACCGTTCCCGTCGCTCGCGCTCGCAGGAGCGCCGATCTCAGCAATTCGCCACCGTCCAATTTTCCATCAGCTGCATTTCTCCGCTACAGGTGAGGTGGTCTCGAGTGCGACCTTCCTTTGATGATGGAACTCCAATTGCACGGAGATGAAAGCTTGGCCCAAGACCATCTTTTTGATCCGAAGGTACGCCGACGACAAAGCGCGGCGTAACATCGACATCTCTGTCCTTGATCTGGGGTCTAATCCGAGCTTGATAGATTCTATGAGCCGAATGGGACACTTGAACCAGGGGCATCAGGGTTCGATCAAGCTTAGCTTCATGGGCCCAGTGAATCCACGAGAACAATATATCTTGAATTATTATAAAATTCTTCAGTTATTCTATGTTTTGTCCTTTGGCTTAGCCCTGATGATTCTCCTTCTCCATTCATGAACTAAACGGGAAATATTTAATTGCTATAAATTTTTTACACATTTGTAGACTAATTATGTACGCTGCTTTATAGATTGTTATCATGAGCTTACATGAATTTTCTGTATTCTTTTAATTTCAAAATTTTATCTCTAGACAAATTGTTCACCAAGTGACCAATTTGTGACTGTTCTTTACCGCATATGCAAGCATCCGCATGTCTGACGGTGACTCAGGAGACCAGTCAGGCGCAGCAGAAATAAAGAAAGCTACGCTTATTTCATTTGTGGCCTTTCATTTAATTTGTTCTGGAAAAATAGGGTGATGCATAGGGAATTTCATGCCCATTAATCATAAGGCATTGGACAACCTCTATTAGAACCGAATGAAAATCCTCTAATGCGTGCAAAGACCGGAGAATGGAGAGAGGAAGTGTACCTTGCCTCCAATGAGCTCCTCCGGCCGGATCGACAACGAAACCCCGAGTATACCTCAATTGGAAGAGCTCCCAAGTTTGATGCCACAGGAGAAAGAGGAAGGTCCTTTTATAGATGAACATCGGCCTTAATATGGTAGAATTTGGTTCCTTTGGACTCCTTCAGGTGGAATCGGAGTGAGGAATCGAAATCGGAGAAGAGGAAGACTCCAATCTACCACATGTGCCGAGCACATGAAGTGGGCCAGCGATCGGCCCAGGCCCAATAAAATTTTGGGTCCTTACATAGGCAGTCGAGGAAATATTGCAAAATAAAAAACTCAACCCACACAATATTCTTAGAGGATTCTTGTTTTTTAGAATCTTGCATCGTGTCGCAGATGCGTGTCTCTACGCAAAACTTGTTCAGATGTCACGGTTCATCAATCTATCGGATCAATCATCATCATCATAGGTCATAGCCAAATTTTTATACGCAACTTACTTCGGGTATCCGTTCGCATACCCCAACCCAGTCTTCTTTTTATGAGCCGCCAGGGATGAAATGGTTAGAGCAGTGCTCTTTTCAGCAAGCGAAGGCATTTCCATATTCCTTCGCTTGTTGAAAAGAGCACTGCTTTAACCATTTCACCCCTGATGGCTCTATGTTGCAAGTTTTGCCTCCCAATTTAGCGAAGGCGAGGAAAAGGTAGTTCAGCCCAGAAGTTGCTTGTCTCTTGTTTATAAACAGAGGCGTTCTGGACTCCTGTGCCACCTGAAAAGCCTCCCACGATTTACCCTTGTGGACTAGAAATTAAATCCTACATGATGTGCACCATATGACCTTGCACGCCACCAATCACAACTGCTCATTCTTATGGTGGTGCACCGATATAAGTGTTTGATGAACAAAGCTCACAGAAACGAGCGGCTATAATTGGCAGCATGCCGAATAGGATATAACATCTCCTTGTGCATAGGAAAGATGAGAAAGTAAAATATAAATAACATGGTACACCAAGGTTTTTTATTTCTTTTTAATCTAATATCCCTTGCAAAAGAAGAGAGAATAGCTCGTGGTATCTTTGAAGTGGAAGTTATCAAAAACTGTACCAAGCTACCATGTGCTCAAGCTTCCCATTCCTGACATATGAATTCAATCACAATGTATCTCTTGCTGCAACATTATACAAACTTGTAAGATTGAAAACCTTGTTTAACATTCATATTCACTTTCACACAGTTACTCCAAGATCAAAAATCAAGCAACTAATTAGACATATACTAGGCCAGAAACACCCTTAGGAGGCTGTTCCCCCTTGAATCTTTTTCCAGTATTGATGTCATGCAACTGCTTGTGTAAATGCAGCCCAACATGAATCCTTCATGTCAAAAGGTAGACATAAATCTTCTTTAGCTCCTTAAACAGTATGTTGAGATAGCTAGAATCCAAGAGAATAGGATGCAGAGTTTACACAAAGAATTAGAACAGAACATGCCCAATTGGCAGCAATGATAGTTCAGCTTCAATCATTTTCTTGGCAGGAAAAGAAGGAACAGAGAAGGCCACCAATGTAGACAGCAAGATCCGGAAGCAGCTTCATAAAGATATGTGACAAAGCAATCTCATCAATAAGAACGCTAAGATCTGCAATAAAAGCTATCTTTTCACCTCTGTAACTACAAAACCATCAATTTATGTGCTTGCATTTAAAATGCTGGAGGAGCAACAGTTTTGTTGGACCATTTTGTCCACAACATGGTTTCGAGAACAGTAACTGCTATCAAGATGACAGAAAGATTGATTCCATAGCCCACCTTCCAGCTATTCCCAGCACCTCCAACTTGAATTCCAAAAGCAATGTTAATTGCTGCGAGAAAGAGAAGCAGCCTTCCGACCCAGTGGTGGTACCAATTCCAATACTTGCGGATTTTGGAGTCTTTATCAGGTCGCAGGAAAAATGCAATCACCTGCAAAATTTTGGTTGCGATGACAACCAAAAGAAAGTATGAGTCAAGTTAAAATAACAAATAAGTCATTTTTTCCAACATCAAGTACTCAATGTGATAAACTTCAGTTTCTTTCGGTAGCCAATAATAAAAGAGAATGTAAGATATAACATAAAGTGCAGTCAATTCAATGAACTTGCTCACATTGGGCATATAATAAGAAAACAGGTGTACTTTGATAAACACATGCTGATAAAATATGATGCATGAGGAGTAAAAACATATCATGAAATGCCACATTCTAAAATAAAATGCTGGCCCCTTAAAGTTATAGCCCTGCCAACACAGTCGAATTGTGAAAACTGATGAGGTCCTCATGTAATATGCAGCCGCCTCCCAGCCGCTCTCGCCAATTCTGCCACTTTGAGCATGGGAGATGGAAGGGAATTGTGCTCATACATTTCTTTTTTTCATAACAACCGTGTCTGCGGATGAGGAAAGAGAAAGCCAGTGCAGTGATAATCGGACCCACACAAACCAGATGTACATCACAAAAGTCCACATGCTGTTCAGGCAAATCATAGTTTTGTGCTAAAGCAGCCAGATGGGCAGTAAGTTGAAATATCCGCTTTCACTCTTCTTTTTTCGTAGCTTCCAGGTGAGATACATATTTCTTCCTTGCCACTCCGGCATAGAAGGTATTTGTACTATCTACAGCCATCCAACATAGATGATGTTGATGAAGCATTACTATTGTCAACATTCATATGTTGTACCAAGAATGTTTCCTTAAATTCTTAGAGAAATAGTTGAAGGTGGCCATGATACAATAAGTAACACCACCAAAATTCAATTCTTAGCTAGAAATTAACATGAAAATGCTTGATATTCCTTCCAGAAATAGCTATTTTTGTGCGAAATTTTCAGGAATACAAATAATGGAACTAATAGGTCTGATTCATAGACCTCTCAATTTAAAAGTTCATACAGGTAACGAGAACATGCAAAAATTTTCTACTATCACAAATCTAAAAGTGGCCCAGTAATCTCTATATATAAAGTTTGCTAAAATATTTGGAATTTTTGAATTTTAGTAATATCAGATCACTGACCTGAAGAATACCTAGAACGAGGATAAAAATGCCAAGGCCCCTATGTGCTTTGACATCTGCATGCACTCTATTATAAAGCGAAATTCCAGCCACGACACCAGCAAGCCCGACAATAAATCCTGCAAACTGAATGATTACATGAAAGTAATACCAAAGTGGGTCCCATTGCCTGCAATATCTTGCAATAATGGCACCTATGGGTAGCAGAACACCCCAGCCAAATATGGCTAATGCTCCATGATTCCTTTTCAGCTGGTATGGATAGGTAGAAGTAGCTGAAGTGCCTACAGGAAAAGACTTAATGTTGGTTACAGATTTTAAGAGTCCAGTAACCCCTTTTTCTGCTATCAAGAAAGCATCAACCACCAACATAAGTTAATTATAGAAAAATGCCTGAAATCAGGAAGAAATATATGGTAATTCATAATGTCACAACTGTTCTTAACTAAAAAAATTTCAGGACGGACGCTAAGACTTAAAAGAACAAGTATGTAAGAAGGGAGACATTGAGAAGGAAGACCACTTCAGTGAATCCATTTGGAAGAATCTGCAGGACATGAGAAGTACGGGCTTCCCCAGTATCTAGCCTTAATAGTGCAGCTTTAAATGGGAAACACGCCTCTTATGTTGGTAAATTGTTTGAGATAACAAAAGAGAAATGATGTGCCTGGGAAACCACTGCTTGCATTTCAGCCATCTAAGGAACTGAATCAGGGAGATGGGAATATTATTGTAATAAAGGGTGACGGAAGATAGACTGAAGGGGGACATACCTGCTGAAAAATCAAAAGAAACTGATGTCTTATCATCATGTTCTGTAAGATGGTAATTGTTTGGCGTTTCAGATGAAAAAGCAAATAAAAGTGTCTGCTGAGTAACTGGTGCTGAAAATTTCAGTTGAAATGCTAAGTAGATATTGACCCCATAGAGAACAACTGCAGGTGCAACATCAGTAGTTAGCAACTGTCCCTCATTCACTATGACTTCTGAACTAGTCTGGCCACGCAAATAGTATTGCTTGATATGTGCTTTGCCTCCTTTACCGATAAAACCCACCATTGCACTTGAGCCAACCATCATTCCATCAATTGAAAATCCAATCCCAACCCACCCAGAAGTATATGCAGCAGAGAGCACAATGCTCGAAACATTTTCTTGGTTCTGGGAGTACTGCAAAAGGTAACATCACAATGTCACAAGAAAGGTATTTTGATATAAATTATAAAAAGAATAGATTCCTAAAGGAACATTTATGTTGCGACGAATACTTAAAATAGTTGCCTTAACCATAACATTTGAAGCCTGTGTAAACTATTTAGTATCATTAGTGCAAAAATCTGCACAATAGAGAAGATACGGACATTTGGAAAAGCAGCAGCAGTTTATCTAAGCCAACTGTATGCTTATGTGTAGCAATGGAGAGTAAATCTTGCCACTCAGTTTTTCATGAAAGAGACTTTCACCATGCATGCTCCACTAAAAGAAGCTGTTTTATTAGTAAACATATTATTTTTGTTCTGGATTGATGAGCTAAGAGTGACATTTATATTTACAATATTTTTTCTAAAATTTCTCCTCTGCGGTAGAAACTACTCATTCAATCATGACTGCCAATTTATTCTCTAATCTTCTCTTTTTTTTCTTATTGAGGTTGTTAATATTTTCGGATTATTTGTTCATTGTGTTCGGTTTGTCCAAATCCTCCTCATGCTCTGACATCTCTGTTAATTTCCCTCCCAGATATCTCCTGTGGAGGAACTGGTTCAAAAATAAGACAAGGGGTTCTCTCTCTTTCTTTTCTTTTTTTTTTTCTGTGAAACTTCAAAAAGTTGCTTAGCATGGAACTGGTATGGAAGCCGATCCAGGTAGGGAGTTACATGGGGAAATGAACCGCAAGAAGATTTGAAGTAACAAACACTTAGGAAGTTAAATAACACTATTTAGTGTTCAAATAGATGACGTCATTTGGTAGTAATATCTGAAAAATACTCATGACATGGATTCCAAATATAATTCAAACAAACAGGCCTGATTTCACCAAACCATTAGAGAAGTAATTCAGTGATCTGGAAGTGATAGCATGGAAGGTAGCATGACTGAGATTTCAAAGTTGTTCTGGCATATCCTCCACAAGATGGGAAAATTAAATTTCCACAGAGGCCTTTTGTGTTCCAAATCACACATATAGAACTTCAGCCATGAAGAGTCAGGTAGCCCTATTATGTCACCTCTAGACATGGTAAGTTCTCCATATTGGAATTGCCTCCGCTAGTGGAGGTGATGGTGGAAATTTGAAATATTGCACTAAGGGATCGCAAAGATCCTTTCATCTATTGAAATAGGAACAGGTGAATGATATGTGGATGCATGACATATAACCAAGTGGCATTTAGTTATTAGCAACAAAATTATCAAGGAAATTCCTTTTCCTTCGACAAAGAACTGGAAAAAACCTTGTTCTTCCAGTAGCATGTAGCTCGACATTTATCCTTAATTCATCCACCCCATGTCAGGTCATCGAATTCGGCAACATTGATCATGACTAATGCGTTAACCTACGTGCTTTGGGCCAGCAAATAACCCCTTGCAACATCTCTCTTTTCTTAGTGAATGATAACAAAATCACCGTCCTTATCAAAGCCAAAGATACTAATAAACCATATTTCTTCCCCAAAAAATGCTAGCACCAAGAATCTTCCAGTTATAAAAACTAATTAGGTTGAAGTAGGCTAAATAATTCATGAGATTTCCGGTGTCAAAAAATCGTGCCAAATCTAACTTCTAAACTGCCATTAGTCATTAAAGAACGACCACGAGAAATCAAACATAACTGGAAATAACAGACAGAAATAAATGGATCGGTGAAAAAGGAGAAGAAAAATTGAGGGGAGGACGGAATGATGATATACCCTGAGGATGAAACTATTCCAAATGGGCTTGCAGTTGAGACCGGAAGAATTGAAAGGAGCGGGGAGGAAGGTGCTGAGATCCGAGCCGCAGCTGTCCACCTGAGAATGAACGGCCGTGATCGCCGCCCCCAATGCGAGGATCAGGGCGAGAAAAGCACGCGACATTGGCCGTCAAATGCAGGAAGGGGTCCGAGAGTAGGAGAGAGAGAGAGAGAGAGAGATTTCCAGTATCTGAGTGAGAGAAAGGGGATGGGAGTCTGAGGCGGCGGTGGGTGAGGGAAGAGTAGAAGAACAAAAGAGCTGGTCCCCACGGTGGTGGCCAGAGGAGGAGGGGATGGAGAGGTTGGGAGGTCGGCGTCGCTTCCATCCGAAGCTTGGAGGGAGGGACGGGGACGGGGACGGGATGGATCGGACGGTGGCTAATGATGTTGTCCAGAGGCGGTTGGTAGTGGTGGCCATCATCAAGTCATCGTCGCCCCTCCCGCCTCCCCCTCCCGGCTTTGTTGGCGTTGGATGAAAACAAGTTGGGCGGTATTTCGCTTTATATGAACAAATATATGATTGCTTGTCCCACTTTTATTTTTTTCCTTTTTTTTATATGTGAAAATATATGATAACCTGTATGGATATAACTCCCTCTTGTCAAAATATTTTTTTTTAAAAAAAAATAGTTCCAGCAGTCAATTATCCAAATATGATTTTTTTTTCTATAAATCAGAAATATAGTTGGTCATATACAAATAATTAGCCAAATAATGATCAATCTTATTTTTGGCTATGTTCGTAAGCTAATTAATTTTTGTTTGGTTGCATGCGAGTTCTACTAAAATAAATATAGGATTCAGAAAATTTATTTTTTAAGTTTTATGGCTCGTCAATTTTAACAATACAAATCTTATGAAAAATAACTGAAAACTATTTTGCAGTAGAAATCATTTATTTTAAATTTTTGTTCATCACATTTTAAAGGTCAACCATGTTAATTTGTCATAGTAGAAGGTATACAAGTCAAAAGGTTTGATAATTTAGGTCGCTTAAAGAGATAACTGCTGCCATGAATATAATCTAGAAAACATAATGACTACGTCGAAATTATATAACCTTGTAAATCAAAGTTAGACTTCAAGTTATGATATGTCGTATCGTTTTGTATCGAACGGTATCGAATGTACCGTACCATACCGGTTCGATACTGGTACTGGTATGGATGGCACACCGATCTTCGGTATGCCAGAAAAATTCTATACCGTACCGTATCAATACTATATCAGTGTGACATAAGTACGAAGTTCGGTACCGGTACGGCAAATCTTGCCTTAAGCCTTTATGCTTTCAATTAATTAAGGTTAGTTGTTATGTCAACAAAGTGACTACTGAGAGCAAAACATCAACTTCTTTGAAAATCTATAGTAGTTCGTATGGCGTAACCCTTGCCAAGGATGTCAGCCCTCGCTTCTCCACATATATAAATTTCCGGTTCCATGAATAGGCTCAGTCCGGAAGCCTAAGCTCTGGCCTTTGTGAGGGTAAGTTGGATGTAGGATACAGGGCGAGGAACAGCCCTCCTAATTGTTAAACAGCAGAAGAAAAAAATAAGTAAAAAAAGAAAGAAAGGAGGATATCAACTGTTGCTCGGCTGAGAAAAGATTATGAGATTAAACAGCTCATAGAAATGGGATCCACAATTGGGTTGCTAACTAGTTTAATTGATGGCACAAATTATTACACTTGGGTTAGTATGCAACACATTCTTTGGCTGGAGTGGCCCATTCTATGTGAAATAAGTTGAGTTGCATAACAATTCAGAACTTCACTCAAAATGGCTAGTCATAAGGTATTATTTTAGTTTCTATATAAGTGCCAAACTTCTTCTATGCAAATAACCGATATAGGACAAAATACATATTTGCACGAATGGTCGCTTACTTATCTCAATTAAGCTATAGCGTTTTCACTATGCTAAAGGTCCAAATCCATCCAAACCTAATCAATTCAATTCTAATCATAAGTACCACGATCAGTTGATCGCCAATTTAAATAGATTTATGCACTGTAGTATTCTTTAGTCCACATAGGCCATGGTTTGGGTCCATTCTGATACTAATTTGTAAAAATGCAGAGCTTCACCAAAAAAAAGCTAGTTAGAAGATATTATTTGGGTATCTTTGTCTTTATATAATTATCTAAGATCTTCTCGATGAATGATCGATAAAAGATGAAGCGTATGCATATATGGGTGCTCACAAACTGTGTGTTAAAGGCTACAGCCGCAGCTCACAACCATCATGGGTTATTGGAAGCAATAATTTGCCTTTGAGTTTAGGACTACAATTGTAAGCACGGATGACAATGGTAACCCTGAATGCTGGGCACTAACCGAAAAAGCGCATGGCTGCCGGTGCGGTTTCGGATGCGACATTTTTTTTTGGCTTCCTGAAACCAAACGGCACATAAAAATAAAATAAAATAACAATAATGATGACAACAAAATTGATTCTAACTCCTCCTGCGTTAAAAGAGGAATCGAAATGAAATTTGATGCTCTTCTTTAGATGCTTTAGAGCTAAAATGCTTCCCTCGCAGTCATGGAATGTGCATCAGAGATGATCTATATTTTTTTTCCCTTTTGTGTTTTGTAAATGGAGAAATTTATCTATCACTTCATTCTAGAAATTTATGAATCCCTTTGCATGATATTGTGCATTTACATGCACATGGATACTACTTCATGTTGATATTTGCCAGCAAATATATAAGAAGCACGGTCAACCATGCTAAAGTCTTGACTGCATCAACTTCACCTTCAAGGACGAGCAGGAAATGCCAAACAACCAAGAACAGTTGTTGGCTTCAAAAACCGCAATGCTAAACCTTTGCGTTTCTCAGAATAAAGTCAGCAAATTCAGCTAATCAGTCATCATTCCAAACCATGCTTAGACTTCAGAAAATCCAGCTTCCTCGTATGAAAGGAATGAGTACACACGCACACACACACACACACAGCCATCATAAAAATGATTAAAATCAATGTGTCAGACCTACCAACTGCCAATTTAAGCAGATAAGATTCTCAATCAGATGAAGAAGATTATTCTAGGGATCAGTGTCTGTCAGAAAACACTGAAGTGATTGCAAATCTATACTGAAAGAGCACAGCAACCACATATCTGAGAGAAAAGCTTCAAGGGGACTGGGATAGATGTGCTCCTGACCACTTTCCCCAGCAATTGTTGTCACCCATCTGCTTTTACTGCGAGGCCATCTTCTTCCAAAAAAGACCCCATTCTCTTCCTCCTCTCTTCACTACTCCCCCTCCTATCATTGTTACCTCCATTCCCTCCCCAGCTGGGTGCTTGACTAAAAGCACTAGACCATTCCTCAAACCTTCAAACCTTGCACATCCCTATGCAACCATTCGTCTCTCCTACCAAATTATTTTCGACTACCGTCATTTCTCCTTTCCTGATCATATCTTGCACTGAGAGCACAATAAACGGGATTCAAGAACAAAATTAGGATCACAGCATATTGATCGATGGTTTGAGATGAAAGTTGCAGTAGGAGACTGCCAATCCTATATCATACAAAAAGAGAAAGTTGTTCTGCTGCTAGAACAACGACTATATGGTTTCTCATGTCATATTAGTTGATCATTCCCATTAGAAAAAACTTTACAAACTGAATATCTGAAAAACTCCAACCAATTATAAATTAGCAGCAGAATAACTCATAATAATGCAAAAAAGATCTTCAACAATACACAAGTGTTATGCAAATTTGAAGCCTTAGTATATTCAAATAAGCCTTGTTCCATACATTTGGAATCTGCTTTAGGATTCCTGTCCCATTCATCAGTCCTTCCTATCAAGGCCAAGTTCTTCCATCATGGAAAGCATTGGAGAATTTAATTGTAGTATAAATCAGTTATTTACAGAAATGAAGCAAGATAGCATAGCAAGAGTTGAGTAAAGTGCCAATTTTTATGAAGGGCAAGGCCTCCACCATTAGGTAGTTAGAAGTTTATGTTAGGCACTAAATCTGTCTGTTGTGATACCCTTGCAAATGTTAGCATCTACCTACATGACGATAAGATCCTGACCACCAGATTATTGCATGCTGATCTGGGCCAATACAAATAAAATAACATCCATGCATCAACAAATAAATAGAGTCAGCTTTTACTGTAAACAATCGTCTACCTCCAAACTGATATGGGGTGGAAGCAGGGGGTGCTTGGGGTGGAATTAATCCAGCGGCTTTTCCATCTGAAATGTGGGTCGACAGCTACAGTGTACGGCCGAAACAGTAAAGCGAGAGGAGATTGCTGGGTATTGATGCTGATTACCTCATCTCCAGCAAGGCTTCCTAGCCTCCGACAGAGTCGGGCTCCTCCTCCGATTCGAACAGGGAAACCTGCTTCATTTTTTTTTTCCGGATTTATGCCATCTCAGGCCGGTCGATAGTCAACGTCGTAGGGCATGTGCCTCACAACGAGTTGTTTTAGGCCTAGGAAACCCAGTCACTCCAGGACTGGGCTTCGGAGTCTATAAATTACGTCCAAAGAGCTCGAAGCTCCCGTTTCTTATAGCTTGGGAGCAAATTTTTCTAACCTTGATGATCCCACATCTTGCCGATCAAGAAGAAAAACAAGAAGGAAACATTCAACAAGCTCGGAGAGAAGATAGAGAAGAATCGGCTGGTTGCTCCCGACGCTTGTTTTCTTCATTAGTTTTCAAAGAGATTTCGCACTCACCTTACAAGAAAAGGGACTTCAAATTGATGGAAACGGCTGCAGACGAAAAGAACAATCAGTTGATGTTGGGCTCTTCTGAGATACCAGCGAGGAAGATAAAGCTGAAGGCCGGCAATATTATGGTGAAGAAGAAGAATCAAAAGAAGAAGAAGACGAAGAAGAAGAAGTCGAAGGTCCCCAGCAACAGTCAAATCAAAAAGAACGATTGTTTCAACAGAAACCTCGTCATAGAGGGCGAGCAACATACACAAATCTTGGAGGCCTTAAAAGAGCTAGGCATCAACGATCCTTTATTTGTACTGAGCAAGAAGATCACCAGCAGCGACACCACGAAGCAACAGAACCGTCTACTGCTGCCCCGTGACACCTCGAAGAGCTCACGCCTTTCCGAGTTGATCACCGATGAGGAAAAGGCTCAGATGAAGGAGAAATAGGGGCTAAACGTAAAGGTTTTGGATCAACTGAAGAGAGAGTATTCTATGACTCTCAAGTATCTCGGTAGTAACAAGGCCCCCCACATCATTGGCCCAGACTGGAGGAGGTATGTGAACAACAATGCACTAGAGGAGGGTCAGATTCTTGACTTGTGGGGCTTTCGAGTGGAGAAGCAGAAAGATGATGGGGTCCTTCAGTTAGCCATGCTCAATTACGAGATCACCGAGAAGGTGATTGAAGTGGGAGATCATGTTGAAGAAACGATGGGCTTCCCACCTGATGCAATAGAAGGCGCAAGGGCATTGATGAGCTTGAGTATGCCTGTCTCAGATACCTTTCATTCACTCATATATCCATTCCTATCTGCGGACGAATAAGGATTTTTCTATTGTTTTTATTGTGAGTTGTGGTTCACAAACAGAGTTAGTTATAACCGTTATTCAGTTTGTTGGTTAGTAATTGTTTTCCGATTAGTTACCTGACTTGGCACCTAAAGCTGTTAGTTAGTTATTCTGTTTTTTACTTCAGAAAAAAATAGTGAGAACATTGGGTGTACTGGGATTTGGGAAGTGAGTTCTTGAGAGGTTTTGCTTTGGTGCTAAGTCCAGAGAGTGAAATTTTGTATTGTGAGGCTGTGAGAATAACTTTCTCCTTGAGGGTGTAATCTTGTTTTGAATAGTGATTGTTTAATGGCTGAGTCCCGTGGATGTAAAGTTCTTTATGAACTTGAACCACGTAAAATTGTGTTCTTGCCTGATTTGATAGTTTGATTATATTTCTGTTTTGTTCATTGAAGTCTGTGTCTTTAGATCAGTCTATGATCTTGAAGGTTTATTCGGTTTGATCCCAACATTTATGTTTAAGTTTAAGTTGCGGTTTCTCATACTTTTAAACTTTATAGTGCATGTAACAAGGAAATTTTACTCATAAACTATGATTTTTTCTACTACTAATTTATGTTTCTCCTTCTTTTTAGCTTTTGGTTCTGGGCATGAAGTTTATAAAATATAACATTATATATATAAATGAGTGCACTGTTTGTGTATATCATAATGTCACCTTTATGTAAGCATATTGAAGACAGTATTGTCCCATGAAACTTTTCTCTTAGTAAAACAACATACACACACACACATACACACATGTATGTGTGTGTATAATTATAAACTTTAATTATACCTAATGATTGTATGCCGTGCTCTGGTAGACACTTATAAACTTTAATTTCCGAGCAAAATAATGTTAGTTGCTTGTAATTATTGGTGATAAACAATCACATTCTGAGTTCTGGCATTCTAAATTTAAATTTATGTTTGTAAATTGCATGTCGATGTTGTTTCGAATGTGTCGTGTTAATTGAGTCTGTTTCTACTATTTCATACCCACCTAGAAAAATGAAGATAAATTTACCAGACGCTCCAAAGGATTTACTTAGAAAAATCTGTCATGCCCTCTCTTTTCTTTTCTTTTCTTTTTTTTACCGCATTTTTGGTGTGCGCCCATTCCTTTGGCTTTCAGCCTCCAACTGCTAAGAATAATCTGGTTTCGGTGGCTTTGCCTGAACATCAAGAGGGCCTCATACACCATACTTGCTCAGTTAGTCTCCAACATGAAAACTTAATAGATCGTCTTCACAAGTTCACTGAACTTGCTTTTGCGGTAAACATAGAGAATTTGACCTGGCATTCCTGGTAGTTCAAATGCTTGACTTTTGTTTTCTCAAAAGAAGCTTAACTTCTGACTTTTGCTCCTCATAGTAATGCTATGATCGATAGTAGTAATAAAGAATTATGGTCTCATTCACTAAACTCGTGCCAATACCATGCTGTTCTGATTATGGGCACAGATTTGCATGCTTAGACACAGAGTCCAATGGATGGACACTAATTTAGCATGTTTTCTTAAGAGAAAAACTTATATATATATTTTTATGTATGTTCAAGGTTGTTTCATGAAAGAAGACATAGTTTTGCATAATAAATACAAAATCTAGCTTCATAAATTATTAGGAATATCCATCCAGATAGTTGTTCATCAACAAATTAACATTAGATAATCATGTTTTAGGCATTATAAATAAAAATACACTTGCATGTACGATACTTTAAAGTCTAACTATAAAGTGGAAAACTACTGACTATAATATTACATACACACCTAAGTATGAGTGTTAGTGTTGCCTAAACATTACAGTATCTATGCGTGTTAATGTTAGACGTTAAACAAAAACTGAACTTGGAATTCATAATATTATGAACTTACAACTTAAGGAATACATGCATGAAAAGTAATGAGTATTATATAAGGCAAGTCACATAAGGAAAGAGGCAAACTCTGCAGAGTTATATTAGAAAAATTATGGATCTTAGACAGAGAGTAGTTGTCATCTCTTACCTTCTGTTCTACCTCTTCTACTTCTTTAGGAGATTCCTTTGGAGCATTGTGTTATGTGTTGAGTGGTTATCTGTCTCTTGTGGTCTAAGATCCCAACTACGACCAATGTGCTAAAGCTGGTTTCCATATCTGCCTTGATTGATAGATGTCAAAGTAAATTGAGAGGCAGGAGGTGGGTTAAAATGAGAGAGATGGGGAAAAATACCAGAGGTGCAAGATGAATGCTGTGTGCGCTCTCAACCACTTGGTTTTATTGAAGTGGAGATCAAGAGGTGATAGATAGCAGTATGGGATGACATGGTGAAGATGGCAGTGGCTGTAGCTACAGTTAAGTGGTGGTGGTGCCGTGGTAGTGATGGTAGCTTTGCAAACAGGGAAAAAAAGCTACAGCATTGGAAAGAAATTATTTTAACTATGGTATTTTTAATGAATTGGAAAGTGTTTCTTTCAGGTATGTTTGGTTGCAGGGAAGTACATTTAGGGTATGTTTATCAAACACACAGAAAACCAAAAAAATTGTTTACCAAATATGCTTTAATTTCTTCTTAAAAAAAACAAAGAAAACATAAAACAAGAGCATTGTCAATCAAACTTTCACTTCCTCCCTTGATGTCCAATTTATATGCTGCACTCTTGTACTCCTGGTAAATATTTGGTAATTGCTCGAAAAACGAATTTCCATTGTCCTGTCCATTCTATTCTTAAGGAGTCCATTACCTCGGTACCTGACTCTGCATTTTATTGAATTTAAAACATTTTCTCCTTTTTAGGGCCTTGTCTTGTTGCAACTGCTTTGCTACCATTGGTGCTCTAAATGCTTGAAATGATTTTATTTTTTGCTAATATGTTTTTGAACTTGATGTTTTTCTACTTCTCACCAGACTAGGTAATATATTACAAAACTTATGTCATGGGGTGTTAAGGGAATTAAAATCTATCAGCTCATAATTCCTCTTCTGTATGTGCTCTTTTCAGACCAGTTAATTAGCAAAGAAAGGGAGTTTGCTGTGAAAAGTTTCAAGAGAAGCAGGATCTGTTTGGAAACTTTCGCTACTCTTACTGATTCTTTTGTTTCTCATTGTTTATGATATTTCACTTTGCTTCCAACAATTCTGGAGCCATCAAGTAAGAAACTTGTGGCAATAAATACAATGGCCTCTGCTTCAAAAAGGGATACATTTAGCATCTCTGGACCTATACATCTTACCTCTGTAAATTGGTATGATTTTTGTTAGTTTTCTACTTTGCTTTAGCTTTTTTTTCTTCTTATTAAATAAATAAAAGTGTACTTTTCTTTTTAAAATTGAAAACTGGAATTCCTTTTTTATGATTGAGTATAATTATTGTTTCTTGTCTTGTTATGTTTAAATACTAGGAATTAGGTTTATTTTGAAAATAATAGGACTTATGGAAGCTTGAACATGAAGCACAATATATTATTTGATGCTATTTTAGATTTATGTTCAAGTTTAAGCTTCCATGGCTTAAAGTATCGAAAAACACAATTCTGCAGTTGCGGAAGCATCTGGAGTAGTAGAAAGATGTAAGTTTTCCATGTTGTATGGTACCCACGCCTATGGCCAAACCAAGCTGTACACTTCCTGATATGATCCTCAATGGAACAACAATTTATGTGATGTGAAATATGATATTGGTGATCATGAGCTGGCTGAGGAAAGTTAAATTCAAAGAAAGCTTGCAGGCAAGAAGAGTAAATGGAAATGTAAAATATCTAGCAGCATTTTTATATGAAGTGATTTCTCTTTGTTGAAAGGCTTACACATGAACATTTTAAATTACAGCCATGGATGATTGGCATAGAACCGGCATTGGAGATCATCTAGTGGCATGCACCTCGGTCAAGAACGAGAGTTGACCATGCATACAGAAGGAGGTGGTCATGATAGCAATGTGGTAGCATTAACAATAATTGGTGTCCCAAGAAGATCTACTGCTTGTTGGATAAACACTATTACAGGGTCTGAAGTTGCAAGAGGCAACACATGACAGAGATAAGTGCCCTCAGGCAGCAGTTCTTTAAGAGTAGTGTCATGAATTAGTGTGAATAGCATTATAAAGATTTGCCTGCATATCCACTTGAGCCTCTGTAAGAGTACTGTCATGAATTAGTAGTGAATAGCATTACAAAGATTGATCTGCAGATCCGCTTAAGCCCCTTTTGAAGATGCATCAGATTTTTAAAAATCAGTGGATCATAGTGTTTACTCCAAGCAGTCATGCAGTGTAGAATGCAAAAGTGGTGCAAATGAAAGGCTTAATTTGTAAATTTATGGCAAGCAGTCAGTGGAGTGAGGAATTCATGGAAACCTGAATTACCTTGATAAGTGGTGCAGCAACCCTAAGTAGGTTGATCTGCAATCATTCATGGATATTTATAGCTTCTACATCCACATCCCTTAAGGATGGTTGCATGTCGAAAAATTAAAAATCCGGTCACAATTTTGAGGTGAAATGCTGAGGAAAGATGGTGAAACTTGCCGGTCGACAAGCTGTTAGTCTGCCAGAAATTGCATCATAGTCATCTTCATCAGAATGTTTAGAATTCTTCTGAAACAGTATGGTCGACATGTCATGCCTCTTGGCTGAACCATTGCAGAGTGTGAACTTGCACCAATCTTGCCAAGACGGTCATAATGTTGTCATTGCTAATGACATTATGAGAAGGTATGAGTGAGCAAATTGGTTTGCCTGAGAAACAAAGAAAAGTGAAATTCATAAGAAGAGGATCAAAGATGTCAAGGGAGGGTTCATTTCTTATTTGAAAGATGCTCAATAATCAATTTATTTAATGCAACATCCATTTCTGCCGTTACAAAGGTTGAGGTATCTTGTTACAGACAAAAGAAGAAGTTGATGCAGAAACTGGACAGGTCAGCAAGGCATCTAGAACCCAATGAAGGATCATCTTAGCATGTTAAGGATAATGCTTACCTGTATGTTCCCAAGGACAGGTTTGGCTACAATTATGCTTCCACAAATGGGTCTACTAACATTTAATAATTCATTTCAATGATAGACTTCAGAAAGGATGTGACAATTTCCGTTGTCCGTATAGTTTATTCAAAGTTTTCAGAGAGGTCTTAGGATACTACTTGATGGCATAGTGTTGGAGTTGATATAATATCTTGTACTGGGATTAGGCCGTTATGCATGGTTACGAAGGATAAACAGCCACGACCCAAGTAAACAATGAAAAATTGTATATGTGAATGAGACTTAAAATATACAAGGTAATTGGCTTCTATGAGCATATTTTTTTTCCTTTGTACTCGCCCTCTATCCCTGAACAGAGCATATCCGTTCTTGTAATAGTGATGTACTGAGGTTGCTTTGTTTAATTTTGCTTGCCCATACACAAAAGCTACTTTGAAGCCTGAAATATGACATCTAGTAGCGCTTGCAGTAACTTTAAGATCCATTCGACCATTGAGATATAACCTCTGAGATATACTGAATACGATAAAATAAAGAAATAAAATCATTTTTTTTCTCTTTTTTTTCTTAGTTTTCTCTTCTTCTACAAATATTTTAACATATAGGATATTTTGAGCATAGAAGGAACATGGGGGAAATTAGAGCTGGATACATTGAGAGGCTGGCAACGCAGAATTTCAATGGAGATCTACTGGAAAAGAATCTAAGCCTCTGCACCTTCTTCCATTGGCAAAATTGACAGTTAATTTGAGTCCTCCAGATTCTAGACATGCTCATGGTTTACATCAGTGGTGGAAACTAGATCCGCATTTCGTCAATCCAAGAAGTATATTTATAGATGATACAAATGATGAAGGGCTTGTGACTTATTTAATGGAGAGAGAAGGAATAGGCATGATTCTTCTAATCAAAGTGATGAGGCACTAGGAAATAGATTGTTTCCAATGAGTCTCTTACCCTTGGATAATGTGCATCTCTTTTTGAAGGGAAATTGCCCATAAGGATTATTTTCTGTGCAGTATTGACTTGAGGTATTTTATAATTATATTTGTATTTCTTCATCTAGTGCATTAAAAAATTTTCTTCATTTGTCCTTTTTGGCTGTTTGATTATCGTTCATTGGTGCAGACCCACCCTAATAACCTCTGCTGATGCTTGATTCCGACAGTACATATCTTGCCATAAGATTGAAAGCAAAAGAAACAAACTAAATAAAGCCATCCTTGTCGGTTTGGATCATGCACATACGAAAATATCGCTATGTTTCACCTGATCCCTACATGAGATTGATATGGACTACAGAATTGTAGAACCCCCCATGGACGGTAGTACACTAGGGATATGGATAATGCAGGGAACCATTACAAATTAATAATTGGTGTTAGATTTAAATACTATGGTTCCATATGGTTGCGGAGAAAACAAAACCTAAAACTGAGGAGGTTCTTATATTCTAATTCATGCATTTTTTTTAATCTACTCTAGTATTTTATTTTATTTTTGTGCTAAGGTGAGCAAGTCAAACTACACGAGTTCGGATACACCCAATAAAATCAAAAAATAAAACATCACGGAGTATCCTCGGCAGATCTGCATCCCGAGCCCACAACATACCACTCCATCGCCTCAAAGGCCTCAAAGGCCACTCCATCGCCGCCCATCGTCCAAATATCACGCAACAGGGGGTGGTCCTCTCCTAGGCCCCTCGGACCCCTCTGAATCCAATCTATCACGATGACTGAGTCCCCTTCCATGATGATGGAGGTGGACTGCAACACCCGTCGGGCTTAACAAATACCATCTACACTGGTACTTCATTAAAAATCAGAAAGATAGAAATCCATAACTATTATCTAAAATGATATGCAGCATCAAATGGTATCGCTGTCAATATATGGGTTAATGATAGAGGCACTAATAATGGGTCTAATGTCACCAAAATTCACGTGGGGGACCAGTTGGTCTAGGAATGAGACCCAAGTGATGGTTGGGACCAGCTCTTGTTTTTGTCCCATTTCTCTCTTTTGGGCCATGAGCAATGGACGGTTATCTTTTCCTTTCATTCTCTATTTCAAAACAAATGTTTAGAAATAGTAAATTATAAAAAAATTTCTAAAATTAGGAGTAAATTATACTTACATCTAATAGTATGAAATACCTATGATTATCTCTCTGAGATTTATTTTTATCCAATACTTTAACTTATAACTTAATACAACTTTAGTCAAACCATTAACTTTAAATGAGACCCAAATGCCACGTCAGAAATTTTTTTAAAAAATAACCAAAATAATCTTACATGATATAACAACCAGATATAAGAAAACGAATGTATCCTCCTTATTCAAAAATAATTTTAACTTTTCATATGATGTAAACGGATTCACTGACGCTGTTAATTCAATTGAGTGTAAGTGACTATGTAGTGATGCCTCTACTTGATCTGAAGCTGTGGGACAATTGAAAGACTTGTTTTTGCACCTCGCCCTTTTCGAAAAGCTGATAAAAAACAACGTTTCGGAGGCATCTTCGATTGATTACAATTTTGGCCTCTCTCATATGCTTACAACCTATCCATAGAATTTTCATTCTTTTCTTCGGAATAGTTTTGAGAAAAGCCTCAAGTCCAGCTAAAGGAATAGTTAAAAGTAGTAGACAGAGAGACGCTCCCTAAGCATACTTTTTCGGATTCAAACTTTTTTTTATTCTTTCTAAGTCTTTTTCTTGCATAGAACAATGCAACTCTTGCAAAAACCAGAATTTTAGTAGTAGGCGGTAGGTTTTATAAATTATTGGGTGTAGATATAATAAACGTAAAACTCGGGCAGGGTTTTAGTAATTTATTTAGATTAAAATATTAAAAATTTGGTGATTGGAGGGCAAACATGCATCTTGGTCATTGTGACGTGTTCATCTATTCTCGGTCAAGCTCTTGGTGGACAGACTAAGACCCCTTCTATAGAATAACGGATGTCTGGAGTGGGGAGCATGGGCATCAGGTTCTATAGGCTCTCTCAAATTTCTATCGAATTTCTGTGGAGTTAAAAGGTTTTTAGTGAAAAAATGCTAATCGTTCAAGTTAGAGTTATATGAAATGCCTTTTTTTTTTTTAAAAAAAAAAAACTAATCGTAAGAGAAGCCGCTCCCACTTTCCGCAATCTGCTCTCTTTTTGAAAACGATGGCCGCTGGTTGGTACGGAGGCGCTACTTGGAGCCAGCTTGCTGAGATTTGAGGTTCATCCGTGGTCCTCTATTATGCTCTTTGAAACATGGTGAGCTAAAATAAAAATAAAAATAAAAATTAGTAAAATAGTAAAAAAATATTTTATAAGGATATACATGCAAGTATCAATTTTGTAAGAATATTTATACAAAATTTAATATTTAGGAGGGTATTCATGCAAAAAAAAAATTATTAAAAGCATAATAGGTATTTTACATAATATTTCTAAAAATGTAGATACTCAGCCAAATATAAGTTATTTCATGGCCAATCAAACATGCAAAAATTACTTTCTGAAGCATCATACATCCGAGTATCAATCTTTTTTTGAAAAATATTTTAGTGAAAAAAATTCTTCCTACGAACCGAATAAATTTATAGTACTTGCTAACGTCTTGACTTAGATTAACTATTATGTCATTAAATGTTATTAAAATAATAAAACTAATCCGGCGTGGAAAATGTTACGCAAAATTGTAGGCACCAACTATTAGTGAGAGGTGGAAAAAGGCATTAGCTAGGCATTAACTATTAGTGAAAAGTACTTTTAGCATGTTTGGTTGACCATGGGAAAGTGACAAATTTTCAAAGTGCTTATGTTTGGTTGGCCATCCACTTTTCTGAAAAAGTTATGTATAATTTCTATTATGCCCTTAATAAAAATTAGGTTTTTAATGCCTCTTTAATGCTTCTTTAATGCGGAATGGCCTTTTTGGGAAAAAATAAAAATAGAGTGATTTTCGCCTTATGGGAAAGACTTTCCCATGAAATATGGCAATCATATTCCCATGAAAATACAACTTTTCCGTCTTTTTTCTTTAAAAACTCCAATCAAATAAGAGGCATCTCATTACTTTTCCGTTGACCACATTTTTCCCCTTCTCTTTCCGCGAACCAAACGAGCCCTTAAGTACATAGAAAGGGCCAAGGCAATATAACCGTATCCATCTATTAGCAATTTCCAATCAGTCCAAGTGCATTACAAAGTGATCCTATGATGCTAGTGACCTCCTGACACAGCATCTATTCTTCTCCAAATTCTTGAAGCATGAGGACAATGCTGTAGTGGACAATTGAACAAGGCACACTCTGCTTTCCTCCTTGGAACCTCTCCCTTTGTTCAGTTTGTTTTTTGTTGCCAACCACACGAATATTTTTTATCTTGCTGCCAGTTCATTTCCATTTGGAAGGCATCCTTCTTATTGGAAGGATGAACATACTCCATGTTTCTGCCAAAAGTTCCTCCATAGTATTTCCTGGCAAAGGCAAAATGTTCGTAGTCCAACTTCCAGCTGAAGCATTCCAGTAATCTGCTACCCCTGCATCCTCATCAATCGTGGAATCGAAGAGGTTCAGGAAAAAAAGTAGAGAGTGAGTGATCACCTAGCCATTGATCTTTTCAAAACAAAATTTCCAAGGTATTCCCAAGTGTATATGAATTTGAGGAGGAGTTCACACATTTGCATATATTCCTCTAGATTATCCTGGTATCGATTTCGATCATCGACACATCCCCCTGGAAATTTAAGATGCCACCAAGTAATTTCTCTTGCGAATTAAAGAGACTACATGTCACCGTTCAGAGTTAATTAATACATGGTTAATTAAACTACTAGAACTTGTGTCCTCGATGGAATACTGCTGACCTACAAAACTCAAACTCAGTACGAGCTCAACACCAAACTAGCCAAGCTGAAACTTGCTTGTTATTCACCAGACATGATGGAGGAATAATAGGTGAGATGTATAAGATGCGCTTATTGGTGGGGACACAGACCACCGTTTCCAGCATGTGTATAGGCGTCGCCGATGTGCATAGCACTTTGGCCCTAGTGTTATTTTCTTGTATATTTTCGTTTATTTATTATGTATTTTCGTCCTTATGTCAGTTGTTGGCTTGTTATGACTATGTTTAGCTGTTGTTGTGAACCATGATGTTGTTGGATCATGGATAGTTCCATGATCACTTGTGGGGATCATGAGTAGTTGCATAGGGGGCTATATATGGAACCCCATGTCTCCTGTTTTAGTTAGAGTATTTTGGAATGAAAACATTGTGTTAACATCTGGTGGATTCCAGATTTTCCCTCCCCTTCCCTTTCTATTCATATTTTCTTCCTTAAATCCCCTGTCCCGCATCAGTTTGGTATCAGAGCCAGCCAGGGCTTTGCCTCTGTGCCAACACCTTGATCCTGTCTGTCTATTTCCCTCCCTGATTCCCTCTCGGTACACCCGTAGCCGTCCTAATCCCCAGAGACCTGGTGTATGGACAGGCTGCCCCTGCTTCATTTGCCGCACGAGTTCTTCACGGAAGACTTTGCACCACAGATGCCGGAGCTTAATGAGTGTCGACGACCAGCGCACAGTGTGAAGAAAAGGGAGAGTCTTATGTCCCTGTTCACCTCCCTCTCGATCGGTTATCACCAGAAGGAGCAAGGAGAGGCTTCTTCTCCTCTGATGTCACCAACCAGTCAGGGGGCTTGTGACCAATTGCCGTCCATTGCAGCAGGCCACAAGGTCCGCTCGGCAACCGTAGCCGCAGAGTCCGGAACCACCTCCCGAAACCGTCGGGAGGTTGAAAAAACACCAGTTAACGGGTAAGTCCCTCACCCGTTACCAGTTCATTAGCCCGGATCCACCCTAGAAAAAAAAAAAAAAGGAGTTGCATGTGAGTTGCATGTGCCCCAACCCACGTGAGGCACACGTGCTTCATCGCACGTGAGTCGCACAAGCTAGTCAAAAAAAAAAAAAGAATACCTCTTATTCTTCTTCACGACCAGCCGCCCGCAGAGCCGCCGAACCGCCTCTCCTCTTCACCGCCAGGTCGTCCTCGTCCGCCAACGCCGCTCACCTGTGCGACCGCACACACCGCTGCCTCGGTCATACCACCACCCCTCCTTCATCTTCTCCGCTGCTTCCATCTTCCACCAACCTTCGAGTCCACCCTATTCTTCGCTCTCCTAGCTCACCGAGGCCTTCTCCCTTCCATACCTCATCCTTAAAACAGTTAAAGCTGTGGGCACAAGGGACAATCATTGGCTTGCGGATTGATTGCTAGCAGTATGTATATGTTTGTTTATTGTGGGTTCGGGTCTACTCTTTCACACGCAAGCAAGAATGATCGTTCTTTTTTCGCAACATCAACTACTGAATTGCATCTTGCATGGATCTCAAAGCGCCCTGAACTTTTTCCATCCGTCTGCCTGGATCTTGAAGTGGTCATCGCAAGTCAAGCAGTTGACGTTATGCAAGAAGATGAACCATTCTTTCACATCCCATTTATTTCCAGGCAGAACAATGATCACATGCACCTCTACGAAGCATCCGGGTTGTATCTTTCGGATGAAAGAATGATTGATCTTCTTCTCCGACATTATCTGTCAGATCACACTCCGTATAATCTCAAAGTAATCAGTACGTTTCCATTCGCCGATCTGCACAGATTTCAAACCAACCATTTTATGCCCCCTCAATACATCGGGAAAAAAAGGCAACATGTACCGCGGTACAGCGGATGCATTGATGCTTTACAGTACACGCGCATGGGCGGTGGGCACCGGCTGCCAAAACGGGCGGCAGCAGAGATGCTTCGTCCGACAATTGGGAGGGACGTTCTTCGTGAAATTAGCGGCAATCAGTCACAACGCTGCCAAAAGATTGAGTCGCCGCCGGGTCCGGTCGAACCCCACAGCTACGAGCCTAGGGTCTTTACAGCAGCGGTAAGCTGTCGATCAGATGAAAACTCTATGGTTGTTGTTGCTTATTATTGGCGAAAGAACCAACCACAACAACCATTGCCTGTTTTGCTGTCCCCACATACCTAATCCCTCATGTGTCCATTAATATGCTTCGTTCTCCAGAACGTGTCATGTCTCCAATCTCTTTCTTTCCTTTTCTTTTAATAATTTGATTACCCACTTATAAATTATAGTCAATAAAAATTTCTCACACGATCAACATCCTACTAGGTGTCGGTCAATTTCACATGCACCTACAAGGAGAAGAGAAACAAATAAGCTTTGGAATTAAAGCCCACCGAGAGAACTTAAAAAGGTGTGGATAAAAAGTAAATTAATCCTAAATGCCGCTTATAAAACAGAAATATTTACCCGTAATGTCAACGTTTCATCGTTCCTATATATTGCATCACTTCCTAGTCTTTTTATGCCACGTGATAAAAAAAATTATTATATTAGCACAAAGTATGTAATTTGACACTAGTTATGTAGTGAGTAGATTTTAAATGTATTTATAAACTTAATTAAATAATACTTTCAGACTATTCTTTCTGAACGAGATCCTTAGAATTGATCTGGATCTTAGCCCATATAAACTAGAAGATACTGAAAAACATGCTAATTTAGACTAATCATGAGTTGATCATGATATTCGTAATTGGATTCATGGTACCTGTAAATGGATTTGCATCCTTCGTATGGAAGAATATCAAAACTTAAATAAGAGAGTGCATGAGGATCTATATGAATGTATGTTTAGTTTTACATCAGCTGTATGTTGGATAAATTTTGGATACTTATATAAAATAAAAATACTTAAATAATAATTTTTTCTGCAAATATTGTTAGATCCACGGTAGTCAAAGCGTCCTAGCTTAAGGTAATGCACGGAAGCGGAAATCTTTGCTAATAGGAGTCGTAAGAGCACCCGGTGGGAGCCAGCTCTTGCAGGAAGATATAGACCGCTCACCAAACTGCTGCCACTGCTAACTCACATTCTCCCTCCTATAAACCCCACTGAAGCCTCTTTCTTTTTGCCTCCCCTCCGATCCCTTCCCCTTCTCTAATCCACACCCACCATGGGCTATGGCCGGCTCGGCTCGTCCGAGTCCCTCCCCCCCGTCTCCCAATCGTTACCGAGTCAAACCGGTTCAACTCGCCGCAAGCGCCGGTTCATCCTTCTGGGCCTCCTCGCCGTCGTCCTCCTCATCGCCTCCGGCGTCTCGGTGGGCCTCCTGGTCCGCTCCAGGGCCCGCACCTCCGGTTCAGGCACGAACCGCACCCCGACCCAGGCCATCTCCCAGACCTGCGCCCTGACCAGGTACCCGGCGCTGTGCGTGAGCTCCCTCCTCGACTTCCCCGGCGCCCTCGAAGCCGGCGACCGCGACCTCGTCCACATCTCCCTCAACATGACCGTCCAGCGCGTCGGCAAGGCGCTCTACCAGGCCTCGGCAGTCGCCGGCGTCTCCATGGACTTCCTCGCCCGCTCCGCCTACGACGACTGCATGGAGCTCCTCGACGACTCCCTCGACCAGCTCTCCCAGTCCCTCGCGGTCATCGCTCCAACCGGCTCCCACCCCGCCGGCGCCTCCGACGAGGACGTCCTCACCTGGCTCAGCTCCGCAGTAACCAACCAGGACACCTGCACCGAGGGCCTCGCCGACGTCGCCAACGGCTACGTCCGGGCCCAGATGGAGACCAACCTTAAAGACCTCGCCGAGCTCGTCAGCAACTGCCTCGCCATCTTCTCCGCCGCCAGCCGGAACAAGGATTTCTCCGGCATCCCCATCCAGAACAAGAAGCGGCGCCTCCTCTCCTCCGCCGGCGACGGAGAATTCCCAGAGTGGGTGGGGCGGAGAGACCGGAGGCTGCTCCAGGTCCCGGCGGCCAAGATCCAGGCCGACATGGTGGTGGCCAAGGACGGTAACGGGACCCACAAATCGATCGCCGACGCCGTCAAGGCCGCCCCCGAGCTCAGCGCCCGCCGCATTATCATCTACGTCAAGGCCGGCCGCTACGTCGAGAACATCAAGGTCGGCCGGAAGAAAACAAATCTGATGTTCATCGGCGACGGCAAGGGCATGACAATCGTCGCCGGATCCCGCAGCGTCGCCGACAAATACACCACCTTCAGCACCGCCACCTTCGGTATATTACCTCGATTCTTTCTCCATCTTAGCTAAAACAATTCACAATGATCAAATCCTAATGTGTTAAAATGACAGCATCGACGGGGAATGGATTCATAATGAAGGACATGACCATCGAGAACTGGGCCGGGCCAGCAAAGCACCAGGCGGTGGCGCTCCGGGTGGGGGCCGACCAAGCCGTCGTGTACCGGTGCAACATAATCGGCTACCAGGACACGCTATACGTGCACTCCCAGCGGCAGTTCTTCCGGGAATGCGACATATTCGGGACCGTCGACTTCATCTTCGGCAACGCGGCGGTGGTGCTGCAGAATTGCAGCTTGTGGGCTCGAAAGCCGATGGAGAAACAGAAAAACACCATCACGGCGCAGAACAGGAAGGATCCCAACCAGAACACCGGCATCTCTATCCATGCTTGCCGAGTCGTCGCCACGCCGGAGCTGGAGCGGGTGAAATGGACTTACCCCACTTACCTCGGCCGGCCGTGGAAGCTGTACTCCAGGACAGTGTATATGCTATCCTACATGGGAGATCATATCCACCCGGCGGGCTGGCTGGAGTGGAATGGTGCGTTTGCGCTGGATACGCTATACTACGGTGAGTATATGAATTACGGGCCGGGGGCGGCCTTGGGGAAGAGAGTGAAATGGCCGGGATATAGGGTGATAACGTTGCCGGAGGAGGCGAGTAAGTTTACCGTAGCGAAGTTTATCTACGGCTCTTCTTGGCTACCCTCCACCGGAGTGGCCTTCATGGCTGGCTTATCCGTATGATTATCTCATCCGTTTCCCTTCTTTTCTTTCAAACTTTTCTTTTATATATGATCTATAAGCGTATGATGATACTAGGTATATATATATATAGGCTCTTACATATATTTCTTTTTTGTTTCTTTTTTTGTGATTTTTTTTTTGGGAAAGGGAATAATTGCAAGTTGTTTAACGTGTTAATTGTATATTGAAAATCCTGATTCCCAGCCTTTTGCTTTGTTCTCGCTGATGTAACTACTAACTAGGGGAATAAATGCTCTTGTGCCCAATTTGGGATATGTGCTCTCTAAATTTTTGTTCATAATATGTAAAATTCTTTTGGATTGCATCATTGGATACTTCTAATGATAGCACTGGCTCCTAACGAGAATGGTGGTGATCGTATATGCTAATCATAAGACGTTGCATTTGTTTTCAATATTTTTTTATGTTTAGATTAGGTACTGGAAAGCATTACGAATAGGTGATGGATAGGGACACCACGATCTTACGAGATTCCCATGGGTCAAGTAGTTTACGTGGACTAACATACGGCGGATAGGATATAGGAGTAACATGGCCACGGTTGGGAGTTGAATGAAGCCAACAACACAACAGAAGAATGCGAGTGGAGCTCTCGATCGTCACTCGAGCCGAAGGGGTCCATGCTAAGTTTTATACAGGTAGTTATTTTATCTAATTTACCAGCCCAAACTTTTTGGGCTCCAACAACCCACAATACCCCAGATCTCATGATGATTGGCGCTGATATCACATCATTTCCTTCCTTCATCTACACTCCTTCGGCTTTCTCTTCCTAACCTTTTACCTTTCACCCATGGGAGGAAGATGCCAAAGGGTAAAGCTGAAAAGGGTTGCAGAAAGATGCAGTGGAAAAAGTCTCCAGGAGTGTAATGAAGTTTCCAAGTGGAACCTCCCTTTCCAAATGATATAAGTTCACATGATTCCCCCCCCCCCCCCCCCCCCCTCCTCTCTCTGACCTCATTTACACTGTGCGGTGTCGGTGGAAGGCTCGCTAGGCGTATGAAATGAAAGCCTATTGGGCAGTGGTGCGACTATTGGGAGGGTTAGAACTTAGAATTTAATTGGGGTGAGTGGGAGTTGATTTGATGCTGATGAGACCACGCTGTGCTAGTGCTTTCTAAATGACAATTCCTGAATCCAACCATATAGTTATCGGTGCGCTTGTGTTTCTCCTCGAGCAAGCATCATGGCACGCTGTTGGCCCCCATGCATGAACAGACGTTCAGCTCTGAATGGGAGGAATATTGTATGCACCAGTGAATTCGTACTCGGCGTTCCAGGAGAATTAAAAGCACATTCTCTTCCTCGCGGAGAAAGGATAGAAGTAAAACTTACGTGGGCTCCGTCTTGATGCTAAGAAAGTGGTGCAAAGGAAATAAAGAAAGAAATAGAAACTAGTGATGCCTCCTTCAGATGTTACCTATATAATTTGGATCTGAACCTTCGTTTTCATTTCTACTATACTCCATCAATATAGTAAGCCATGATGTTGTGTGGCATAGACTGCTACAATTAATCACGCAGTTTAAAGTTCGTAAGAGATAAAAGTTATAAAAACTAATTTCTAGAAGTTTCTAATTTATACAAACTTTAGAAAACCGGATGGATTTCGACAAAAGATAAAATGGCATTCACTATTTCCGAATCCCGCAATCCTCTGTATTCCAACTTGATCGACTCATTCTTGAAAATGACATGTTCTGATGATTTTATGCTTAAAATTAAATGTCTATTAGCTATCAAGTTGTAGAAAATTCCATTGCTTTTCTTCTCCATATTTGCTTGTAACCATGTTCAAGTGTACATCTTTAAGATGGTATAAGTGTATTTTTTTGCCACAGATAGGCAATTTTGTTAATAATCCTCGTACCAGTACTGTCTCCAGAACTCAAGCAGGTATTAGCGTCCATTGAGGTGGTTCAACTGTCACCATTAAGGCGAGGATACATGTACTCACAATTCAAGCGTACACTTAGATGTACGAGCACTGACCGCTGGCAAGTGCTATCTCTTCCTGGTCCACATACCGTTGGTTCACGTGCAGGCACATTGCATGTGTACAAATTCAAAAACAGACCCACAGCCATGCTGAAACAGGGTTCAAGACTTAAATTTGGTAGGGTAGAACACTCACCATTTATGTGTCTCGCGACAGCCATGATTGATGCCTATCATATGCTGCACAAAAATTAGCATATCCCTTGCGGTGTATGGTCTACGCAATCACGATCGTCGTGCAATACATGGATGGCCATAACTGTAGATCGAGCCTCTCTAGCTAATTCAGTCATGAACTCACACCCAATAATTTTTCACCATGAAAGGTGGATTATAAACACTTCAAATCCCTACTTAAGCTGTCAAAACCAAATTTAGATCAAGGTGGGTGATGTTTATAATGTAAGATATAATCACAAATCACTGGCCATCCGTGCGTGCATTGTGAGATGGTTGTTGATTGGAAAAATAGTGACCTCTTGGTCTCGGCATTTATTCTTGGCAGGGAAGGGAATGTTGCTGTCTGTCCGAATTCAACAGCACCCACTTGACCCAAGTTAGACACAATAATAAGGTACTTAGGGTCCGTTTGAAAACTTGGAATTGAGAAGAAAGTAATGGAAGGGAAGGGAAAGTTAAAAATTTTGATATTTGGGAGTTTTTTAGTGAAGGAAAAGGGAAAGAAAAGGAGGGAATAGGATGAAAAATTTTGGTCTCCAATTCTCTTCTTTCTTTCCTCCCATAAAGTGGGAGGATTTGGAGAGAAAGAAATTGAAACTTAATAAATTTTTGATAATACCTAGTTTATCCTCTACTTATAAGCATGCCCCTTTTATAATAAGGGTATTTTAGTAAAAGTGTTAAAAAGGTATGATTTCTTTTACAAGAAGCGAGGAAAGTCTATTCTATTCCATTCTTTTCTTTTCCCTCCTCATTAAAGTTTTCTTTTCTTTTCTTTTCTCCCCAAAACTCCCAAACGGAGGCTTAATTACCAGAAATTATAGGGGTGGCAAGAGGACTGTGAGACGTACGCCGGCGTGTAGGTCTCGTTCACCTACGCGCCATGTTGGTCCACCACATATGGCATGGTTTCACCAGACCAGTGAAATCACTTGAACTGGCAGCCGGTTGGCTCTTGGTTGTGTTGTAAAAAGCCCAACTCTGTTTTAGCCTCTGCTGTGGCCATGGAAGCCTTTTTGCATTGCATGAGTTGCTTCATCCTAGAGAGATGGGACCCTGCTCCTAAAGAAAGTAGATGTATGTGTTCAGCAAGTGACATTGACTTATTATTCTTCTTCTTTCGCTTTCTTTAATGTGAGGATAAAGAATGGATTCCTGTTATTGTTTCACCTTGGGATCGAGTGGTAGTTACCGATTCATGGAGTCGACCATTTTTAGGGCATCATCAACATGGTAGAATCATCGACCACCATGGAGCGTGATTGGCCTTTACATACATGATAGATGCTGGTATTTCTAAATCTAATAGGGTTAGCCGATTAAATCATTTTATGCATTTTCACATGCATGATGCTCATGCCTGTAGATGATCAAACTCTTACAAAGAAGTGAGCGAACCTAGAAGTCCAATCGGGTCTCGGGAAGGGGAGCCCTAGAGCATAGAAGTCAACAAATCATCCCTGGTTTGTTCAAATTTCCGGTACAGTAGTCAAAGGAGTCAAACAAAAAGAAAGACTTTTGTTGAGAGCAAGCTTCCTATGCCCTTTTCTAATGGTCTAGCTTATGCTTTCTCTATCTCCGGCGAGCTTTCATTTTGCTGCCTCCTAAATAGGACAAGCTCAGTTTCTGTGATGCTCTTTCAGACAGGGAGGGACCCCAGAGTCATAGACCGAGAAAGAAGAGAGCGGATTGGGCCTTGAGTTCTTGATAACAATCGACAAATGCAATTTGTGAAATATAAAATGAGCCATGCATAGGTTTTTCCTTTTTTTTATTTTATATATAGTTGAGGTTCAACGGTGCACATTATAGGCGGAAATAGACCAACAAGAGAAGGAGGTGCAATATTTCCAATATTGTTTAACAATTCGAACTTGCTACTATGTAGGATGCTAGAATCCATTCTGATGCATTTTCAATGGAGTGTTGCACAACAGTATTTTGATAGGTAACAAATCATTTTGATAAGTGTCTTTATCATTGAAAAATGAATTAAGCTGAGCCACATGAGCATGTGAAGACACCATACTTTGGGTCATAGTGTATATGTTTGCATTATGGAAAAGTCGCATGCATAGCAAATCTCTTTATCCCTGTCACAAGTGAATCCCAGTTTGCTACCGAAAATAGAAAAAAAAGAAAAAGAAAAAAAAAAGAAAGGGAATTCAATCATCCCTCTCTACACAGATATTGATGGGCCTGGCCAGTACGTTAAAGTTTGACAAGTTCAGCTTTGAGGCCTGGGCTGTGGGTTTATACTACTGGCCTTCGGCCTTTTTGGGCGAGGGTGTGGACATCCTCCTTTTTTTCTTGTTGTCTTTCCAGGCCTGGTTGCTTAGCCTGGGCCAAAGTTTAGCATGTCGTGGCTTTTGCTCGTGCAACACATGGCACCAGTTATATGCTTCATCAAGGCTATAACAGTACTGGGCTAGCCCATCCTCTATAACCTTATAAATTAAATTAAATTAAATTAAGGGCGTGTTTGGATATTTCTACAGGATTGTGTTGAAAATCCTATAGGAGTCGGATATGTTGGCCTATCTAGCTTGCATGTTCTAGCACTGTCTAAATCCAGCTAAACTCTAGCATTTTTTTTTCTTTCACATGATTTGAGTTGGGTGGAGCTTGGTTGATACAACACTAAGCTGAAATGGATGGCCCAATCTAAAAAATCCTGCAGGATTTTTAGTCTGAGCCTATAGGAATAATCAAATATGCTCTAAATAGGAAACAAAGCAGTATTGTAATTTTATTTCTTCTCTACTACTAGGTAACCGAGTTCTCCATGCGAAGCTTCATGTTTCTACCACTTAACACGTGCGCAGCATGTGCCATGCTCTAGTTACATGAGTAACAAAAAGGTCAAGTGTGGTTGGATGTTTGCCAGTGAGTTCATGCATTTCGCTTGGATTCATAGGTGGTTGAATTTTTTATTTGTGAAAATACTTTTTTTTTTTTAATCTAGTTAACATTTCCTCATTCATTCTCTAATGAGGTCGTGAATGATTTATAATTAAATCTTGAAAATTATACTAATGTAGCATATATGGTGCCTTATTATCTTTTTTTTTTATTTTGCTTGTTATCTTAGAAATGGATATAGATGAATAACAAAATAATATGATAATAACCACTTTCTTGTCTTTCCATTCTATATTTTCTCCCTTTTGCAATTTTTCTTGAGATAAAAGTGTTATTTAATCCTCTCACTTGAAATAGAAGTTATGTTCTACACTGTATGCACCAAGCCACCAATCACTTCTGCTGCTGATTCTTGTAGACCTCATTCATCAAGCATGAATATAGAAACAAGTATGATCTGTATCTGGGCCTTGGGAGGCGACCTCTCATTGCCTTTTTCCAGTTTGATTTTGTGGCTGAAAATAAAGTAATCAAATTTAGGCTCGGTCCCCCATGGCAACAATCATGCACTAGGGGCCTCCTCGCTTCACTGCCGATTCAAAAGCTGCCGACTGCTTACCTACCTTGGGCTGCCACTGTATGATATTGCTCTCTCAAAGCACCATCGGCAGCCACTTCCGGACAAATTGGCTGCTTGGAAAGCCTCCTCTCACTGTGTGGAAGGATGATTTATTCTTGTCGATTTGGCTGTGTCCCTCCTGCCACAGTACTGTATGTCCGTCTTCTTACTACCCTCCGGCTTGTGTACCGTGCTGACAGTATCCGACGGTTCTTTTTTCTGGGAAGGCTAGAAATCTATCTTGGGTGGGTTTTGCTTCGTCCGGTGGAATCAATTACCTAGGTATGAGATTTTAAACCTACGGCTAATCAACTGTAAGGTTCTGTACGAGCATATATTTAGTCTTATATCGATTATTTGCTAGATAGAACTTAAATATTTATATAGAATCAGAAACTTGAATAATACTTTTCAGCTAATCATTTTGAATAAACATGGAGGGACTCTTACAGCCGATCCAATTTCTATGGCAGCGCCCATGAGTCTTAAACCCTTAATAGGACGGCCTGTGGGCCCTGGCAAGAGTTTCACTGTCAAATCTTATTATCAATTTTCGAACACAGGAGGATGCTCCTATCTGCCACAAAAAAATTTATTAAAATTTTCCCTTAATTTCTAGAAATCTCATCTCTAGCAGCCTTGCCAAATGTAAATGGCCAAGGCTGATGGTGCGTACTACGCAACAACATGATGAAGAGGCACACAAACGCATTTTCCCGGCAGTTGTATCAAAAGCTTGGGCTCAAGTCGAGTTACCAGAGTTCTAAAACATTCCTGAGACGAGGTGGTGGTCTTTCTTGAGATGGCACCAAAGATCCTTTTCTGGCTCAGCAAAATTTACCAAGCACTTCAGTTATAGGAACGAGCTGCAACTTGAGTTAATGAAGGATCTACTGCCCCCATTCTGTTTTAATTGCCTTTCTTCAGTTGAGAGAGTACGATTCTAAATTTATTCCCACAAGCACTGCCTTCACTTTCAGGTAAAATGCCACTAATACCCTTGAAATCCTTTGTCTCCTTCCGCATTTTTGGAGAATAGCAGGGTTTATCTCTCGAACAAAAAAGAAGAAGATTAACTGAAAAAATTAAACACGGAGAGGTGGCGAAAGCAAAAAAAAAAAAACTACCCTCAAATTAACAAGGGGGGAACAAAAATCTATTCTACATTACACCCACATTGCTTTAAAAAAATAATCTATCCCTCATTTCTTTCTTTTTTTTTGGTTTTTTGCAATTTCATTCTCGATCTAATCGGATGCGAATCCGATCCGACCATATCAGCACCGGAACCCTAGGACGGCGCCGTCGCCGGCAGAGACCGCGACGAGGCAGGTGGCGGTGGCCTCGACGTGGTGCGTGAAGAAGCGCAGGACCCGGACTCTCCCCTTGACCCGCATCCGGGACTCGACCTCCATGCCGGCCCCCGGCGGCGGCGGCGGCGAGGCCGGGAGGGGGAAGGAGTCGACGGCGAAGCTGGCGGCCATATACTGGGTGCGGCCGCCGTCGATCTGGCCGGCGGGGATGAACATGAAGCCCACCTGGTTGCCGGCGTAGACGAGCTGGAGCGTGCTGTCGTAGTGGGAGAAGGCGGCGCGGTTGGGGTTGCGCACCGCCGCGTACTGGGCGAAGGTGAAGCTGACGGTTCCGTTGGCGGCGGAGAAGCCCGGAAACTGGATGGAGTCCACTTGGATCTTGGGGTCCCGGGGCCGGAAGAAGACGAGGAACACCACCACCAGCGCCCCCGCTACCAGGATTAGAAACACCGTCGCCACCACGCAGGATGCGAGGTTCGTCTTCCCTCCGCCGCCGCTTCTCCGCCGGCCCGAGGCTTCGGGAGATTTATCCATTGATGTAGTCCGGCGATCGGGCCTTCTTGCTTGGAAATTCTCCGCGTCTCTACTTTCCCTTCTCTCGGTGCTCTCCGGCTTTGTTTCCGGAATCAGAGAGAGAAAGGGGGTAGATGCTGTTTATTTACTACTTTCTACAGAAGAGTGAAGCAGCAGCGTGCGCGGGGGAAACGGGGGTTAAAAGGCACGACAAGGGACCGGGGAGGGATCATGGGGAATCTTTGCCAGGTTCGCGGCTACCCGGCCCCAGTTATTATTTTTTAATAGTTACATATATATATATATATATATATAATTGAGGTAGGAGAGAGAAAGACAGGAGTTGAAATTTTTGACCAAAATTTTGGCTATTGAAAGATTAGCACAATCAGAACAAATGTCAAGAAAAAATTATACCTTATGTTCCATATGACCCTGCCAACCATCTCCTTTTTTTTATTATCAAATCCCATTCACTATATGATCGTCTCAGCGATTGATCCATAGAAGATGATGTGCTTATAATTAGTATGATGCACCGTGCATGGCTATGTTAGTGCATGCAATGTAATAAGAGGTTGTTACCATTGAGGTAAAGGTCAGGCTACATAGTTGAATTTCATATTATATTAAAAAACAAATACCATATAAAATTATTTTACAAGGAGTGAGGTTACGATTCCTCTTGGCCGGTGGGGAACTGGAGGCCATGAAATTTTGTTCTGAGAGTAGGTGGAAGAGAGGAGCGCTGACTTTGGGGTATTGTTAACTTTTTTTTTTCGTTTGTTTGTTTACGATGGCCGGTAGGGGCAGACTGGCTATAATATGTATGGGTTTAAACTAAACCATGGGGGGAAATGGGAGAATAGAGTTGGTTGTGGTTTGGACCCTTGATTTTGACCTGTAGAAGGCAATGAGATCGATATAGGCATGTCAATTATTGGTGCTACATGTCTTGTTGAGACGAAACATATGCTTGTTGGACGTGTCTCGGGCTTGCCTGCGAGCAATGAAGAATTGAACCTTGGTTTTCATCTCATTGACACACAACTAAGATATCACTTGGCACAACGAATATCAAGCAAAAGGTTGCTAAATTAGAACGGAGAAGGCAAGAGATAAGATAGGGCTGAAGATATTCAAGCTTGTGATCCAATCTATCGAGCACCGTAGTTGCAACCGAGATTAGTGGTTCCGTCACAACCAAATTGCCGAGTTCCTTATCTGACTATCGGTCCGCAACCTCAAGCAACGAAGGTGGGGGGAATTCAAGAAAATAGCCCTTCACTCCCCAACCGACGCCTGGTTAAGGACCATAAGGTGGTGGGCAGATTAAAGAGTAGGTTCAGTTTCCATGCACTTCCCAAGATTTTGACTAGGTCTAAGTAAAAAAGATGCTCGATAAAGGATAACAGTGTCGACATTATATGTGTCAGGGCGTGCCGAGAGGATTCTTTGTGCGTTCACATTTCTAAATATTAGACCCAGAGCCTATTTATAGACTTTGTCCGATGATCGATATGATGTGGCATTTTCGAAGATGCGATGTTTCAGAAATATCACATGCCTTAGAAAATTAAAACCAACGTTCTTTTCAGAGAGTTGTACCAGCATATAGAGAAAATGATAAGAATTTTAAAGTTTTTAAACAATCTAAAACTTAGGGAATAAAATTGATCTATTTTTTTTTAAATTAATTTTTTTTCCAAGTAAAAACTCCAATATATATATATATATATATATATATATATATATATATATATATATATACACTATGTGCACCATCTTATCCTCTAAACAATACTTATAACACTGAGCTGAAAATCAGTCTTATGAAGGAAAAGTTGAATGCAAAAGGGGAGAATCCTTCATTAGCACGTCCACACCAAAGGGGAAATAAGAGTGTCGACATTCCTTGTGGTAGTTGACCTCATTGGCTGAGCAAAGGTCGCCACATGACTTGAATATTTGAAAGGTCTTGCACAAGATAGCTCTAATTGAAGATTTTTTTTCTTCTTTTTCTCATGGAGATTCTTGAATTTCTCTCATGCCAAATTTGCCAACAAAGCGCAACAGTGAGCTGATCCGAGGTCCTTCCAAACAATGTGTGAATCCTTTGGCATCTCTAGGTGGTCCATAGAGCTTTTAGGTTAGACGGCCATCCTTGTAATCTTTGCAAGTGCAACTTTAGAGGAAATCAAATACTTCTAGTGAAGGAGCACTTGAGATGCAGTTTCACACTAGCTCCACAAAAGAGGCAACCTATACTCACCGTGCAACCTTTTCTTGCAAGAATCTTGCCAGTATAAAGTTTATTCTTCGAGGCAAGCCAAAGGAAGGGTTTCACTCTTTTTGGAATTGCAGCTTTCCAAGTGGCTTCATAGAAAGGAGAAAGAATAGCCCCATTGTTGATGAATCTATAGAAAGATGAACCAAGGAAGAACCATGTTTTATAATCCACATCTGCACATCAACTGTTCTAGAAGGTCCAATTGTCGATAGAAGGTCCAAGAGAAGCACACACTGCACACAAATCCTTGGAAGAGGAGAACTCAAAAGCCATGGTATAACAACCCAGGACTCCATCCAAAATGGCTAGCCAAAAGGTATTATTTGGATTTCTTGATTCTGTATAAATACCCAAGATCTACCCAGCGAATAACTAATGTGAGACTAAACACACACCCGCACGGATTCTTACACATGGTCAAGGAGCAAGGAGATACCTTAATAACACCAACAGTATTAAGCTAATTGCATCCTATTCCCAACGAGCCGAGAGCCGGAACTAATTGAAATTCAGAAAATTACTTCTGTCAGGCCAAATGCAGGAGTAATTGGAATATCTCACATGAGAAAATTATACATGGTATTGCAGTTTACAGGAGGTTGGTTATACATGACTATACTACAATAAGTTCGTGCTAGTTCTTTGAGGCCAAATAACGGGACTGGTTTGGAGGAAATTAGTTATGCCAAGCCGAGTTCCCGGACTAGTTCAAACTGGAAAAGGATAAATTTATGCTAGCTCCATCGGACCCGGTGCCGGGGCTAGCTAAAGCTTGACTAATCTGAATCCACTCTCTCAGGGCCAAGTGTGGGGACTAGTCGAAACACCACCTCAATCACGAGCATACTTTCTATCTATCTATCTATGGATAAATAAGTATTTATTTAGAGAAGACTTAGCAAGAATCCAATTTATTTAACTATATATTCTATCATATGAATGAAACATATTTCTAAAAAAATGAATAAATAAGTTTTCTTGCATGTAATGTAGGCTTAGCGGTTTTAGAACCATCAATGACTGGAGAACCGGTATGGACTCCGAAAACAATATACATTGCATGCCTTAAAAAGTTGATAAATATTACTTGTACGTGTCAATCATATTCTATATGGGGATTATGGAAATGTCGAGGCAAGTTCAAAATGGATATATATACGTTAATAAACTTGATCCACTAAAAGAAGTAAATATTGTGAGACACAAGCACCTGCCATTCATGCAATATATATATATTTTTAATTGTAACTAATTCATGACTTATTCAAGAAACAGGAACAAATCGCAAAACTAATGATGCTGTCGTTGTTATTTGCAGTCATGTGGTCTATTGCTCTGCACTTATCTAATGCCGGTCTTAGCCATTTCCCACGATTAATCTTCTGAACTTTTTCGACTTCTGGATTCTTAGCAATTCTTCCTTGCTCGGATGTGAAGCTAACAGAACTTTACCAACCAAACCCAAGACAAAAGCTATTTCTGCGTGGAACGTTTGAAAGAGACCTTTTATGATTCATTTTGACTCGTTACGAAATTTTATGGTGTTTCAGGTTTAAGAGATTCCAGTTCGGGCAGTGACGAAGCTTGCACAAAGATGGGCCTTTTGGGCCTCACAGCCCAACTTTGGATCCTATTAGGTTTACTTACCGTTCATGACCAAATTGGCCGGATCAGACACATGAGTTGTTCTACCTACATTTTTCCCTGAAAAATAAGTCTGCAGAAGATTGCTTGGGAGAAAAAAAAGAAAAATATTTTTTTTGAAGTTAATGAAAGCACGAAAGACTTATTTAAAATGGTGACATACAATTTTTTCAAGTAATTTTGTGAAAGTTATATAGATTAAGACCCATCCATATTATAATCATCCAAATTCAAATTCCAGGAGATGCACTCTAGCTTTTGGCTTTTAAGCTTTGAAATAACGAGGTGCGGCTATTAACGTAAGCCCATAAGCTATTTAAGATATGTAATTCAAAAAGCCCTAAAAAATTTTCTTTTGCGCGAGAGAAGACAACCAAACAAAAGATCCCCTTGCATGGTCTGACGACTTCCTCTAGTCACTGCGACTCCCTCTATGAGGCAACTCCTCTTCCAAAGTTACAAGGCTATTTTCAGCGCTCCTTAGATGCATGATGGCACAGTACCACTTCTTATAAACAGTGGTTTGGTTCTGTTCCACAGCCTTTATTATTATTATTATTCCAGAGCCTTTATTTGACCCCCGTAGAGATGATTACATCTCGGTTTTGCATTCACCGAATTTGAGTAAAATTACCTAGACTCTGCCTTTGATAACAACACACACACACAAAAACACTCTTCAACAGCTATTAACAACCAGAGAAACCTATCGGGAAACGACTGAAGGTACCCCCAGCCTGCCTGAACTATGTTTGAAAGAAAAGCCTCTGAAATAACCAAGATAATGGACATCTAAGCTACCCTGTTAATGAATGACCAGAAAGGCTTCTGAGAGGAGGATTGGAATAGCCAGTTTTATTTTGGGCTAGTGGGCCGGCCTGAAGAGGCCAGGCCCATTGGCACTTGAGGAGAAGACTCCCGATCGGAGTCTCCTTCCTCCCCCGATATCGCCGGAAGGAATTCGACTCCGAGTCGGATTCCGATCGCGGCCGCCTCTATTTAGAGGCTTCGTGAGTCCTCTCCCTTCAAAGCCTACTCCCCGAGCAATCTCTACTCTTCTTCTTCCCAGTAAGCTCGCGGTTGCCCATTATTGTGTTCGCCGGAAATCGAGACCACCGGACGCCGCCGGGGCTGAGGTATCACGCTAGACTTCTTCCCCTTTCCTTGCTTTTCTTCCCTCGAGCCGGAATCGCGGCCGCTGGCCAAGAAATCGGCTGGAAATCGACCCAGAAAGAGATCCCCTGTTTGCCCTGTTTCGGTCTTCTTCTTTTGCCGTGATTAAACCACCACCGGCCGCCGGTTTGGCCGGATTTTGCAGCTGTCGACGACCCCTGAACGTGTAACTGTTGATCGGTGGAATTGGCCATGATCTATGTCGAGTTTGATCACCCCTTGCTCTTGTTGATTTCTTTTCCTTCTTCCTCGTGCCGGCCGGCCACCATCGCCGGCGAGGCAACGGCCGACGGACCGACCGTGGCCACCGTCGCTGGGGCTGGCCACAGTGGCTGTCGCCCTCTCTGATCCGAAGAGGAAAGGGAGAGGCAACTCTCCCCTCTTTTGGAGAAGAAGAGAGGGTCTCTCTTCTTTCTCTCTCTCCTCTCCTCTCTCTTGGTTCTCTCTTCTCTCTCTTGATTTATGGCCAAATATGTTGATTGATTTGAGTTAACCGTGCCATTAACAACCAACTCCAGGCTCCTGATTGAACCCGACTAAGATTTTCTTTCCTCTCCATCTTTTTTTCTCTAAATTCTCTTTATAGAACTTTCTCTTTCTACTCTTTCTAGGATAGTTGGATCCTATGACTCTTCATAGTGATTTGAATTGTCCCTGATGAAGGGTTCTGGTCTAGGGTCGTCGGGCGGCATGATAGCTCCATTCTGGCTCCTGCCAAATAATGTTAGATTTGATTGCCTCGATTTTTGTTGAACCATCTGTGCCCTAGTTCAAGCATGATTCGATGAATTTTACTTTGTCGGGCACTCTCGCCTGCTCGGCCCTATGAGGGTATTGGAATTAAGATTCTATTCTTGGAATAATCATGATAAATTCTGATTGAAAATATAGTTTTTAAATATCAAGATCTGAGAAGGATTTTCAAGATTTATTGGATATATTAGTTGGATTGCGTTCAAGGTAAGTAACGTAATCTTTTTCCTAAATTTATTGGCAAATTATAAATATTTTTTGGAGTCGACTTATTGTTGATTTATGAATTTGATGGAAGGTGTTATATGTCTATTTCTAAAATATTGTATGATTCCAATTGAACGTATTGGTTTAAATTTGGATTGTGTTTGATTGATTTCGATATCACATCTTTCAGTTTGGAATACTGAACATGTTTTGAGAAAAAGAGATTTGAATTGAAATAGATTTGGACTCACAGTTGGGCTATGTTAAGAACTCCGCTAATGGGGGCTAATACATTGGCACTTGTCTACCGCAAGAAGATTAATCTGTAACCCTGCCACAGGAAACATGTGGTCATAGTTCTTAGCTATTGAGTTGAATGTGATAAATTAAAAAAAAATTAATTTATGAACGGTATTTCGATTTTGACACCGCATAATTTTAGAACTGAAATATAAAACTGAGAACTAATTGAATTTCGACCTGACTATGTTGAGGACCCCGCCCATAGGGGCTAATATGTTGGTACATGATTTGTCCCAAAGGTCGTGTCCAAGATTGACATACCGCCAGTAGACTAGCGGTCTTGAAAAATTTTGCTGCAAGATGAACGCAACTCACCGCAAGATGATTAGTCGGTGTTATGATCCTGCCACAGGGAACATATGGTCATAGCTTAGGATCGATAAGATGAATTGAACATTTAAAAAAATTTGAATCCATGAAAAGAATTTTAAAATTTTGAGAAAGATTTGATCTATATCTTAGTACTGCATATATACTTATTTTCTGTATATTATTGCCTGATGTATCTAGCTAGAGTGTTCATTGCTTACTGGGTCGTTTAGCTCATTATACGATTTATTATTTTTTTCAGATTCAGAGAACTAGCCTACTAAAGTTTTCAATATGAAAAAGTGAGTAGAAAAACTGTGGCACAAGTTATCTTAGATTAAGATTTATTTAAATTGATATTTTATCTTAGACTATTGTTAGCATTGTGAGACATTGTAAGTTGGGTTAGTTAAAAAAATAAAGTTTGCATATTATTAGTTAATTATTCCGCTGCATATATATGATATCATATTGAGATGCCTTGCATGCTTGTGGAGAGAGTTCTCTATGGGTATGCAGCAGTTGCCGCGACCCCCCGCTCACGATCTCGGGTCGAGAGCGTAACAATTTATATGGTATTAGTGCATAAGTGGATAAAATCTAAGACAGAATCTGATGTAAGATGAGTGTAGGTGGGTAGATACTAGGAATATTGTGACGTACATCTATGTCAATTACATTGTGAGCTACTTTAAAGATTTTTTGTTAAGCCTTGTGATTATGTATGGAAAAGGTTACTCGAGAATTATGATAAAATTTATTTATGAGATTTGATACATGATGGAAGGTTGGGCAATCTATGAATCAAGTCGTAAGTTAGACTTGGATCTAAATTAAGTGCAAGAAGATTGATCATGGAATATTATCATGCATTGTGATTATTTGTTATTTAAGTGAACTTGAAAACTCAAAAATTGATATGGAGGTATACCGTGACATTGCTTAATTTTGAAGATAATTCTTAGAGGCAAATTAAGATCCATTTATATGAAGTTGTTTAAGATTTGGGCTATGAAACATTTTTGTAGTGCTTGATTGGAATATTCTTCGAGGTTTGAATCTGTATGTGGATTATGAATGAAACTAGCATGTAGAAGGAATATATGCAGGGTAATATTTTAAAAGATTATTTTCTTATTGAAGAATTGATTTTATTTCGAGATCATAAAGTATCACCATCTTAATTTTATTAATCTTGGTGGAATCATTAATAATTTTTGTCACCATCTTTGGATCCGAATAATAGATCTTATTAGTCTATAGAGACTATGTGGTGTGTAATAATTTCGATTTAAAGTTTGGGCATATAGGTTGATCTAGGGATCTTTTGCTAATAGTGATGAGGTTGCTGATGAAATCTAATTTTGTGTAAGAAATTTGAATTTTTGAGATTTACATGATTATCATAGAAGATTTTTGATAAATGCTAAAGATCTCGATGAAGGAAACTCTAGGAGAGATGATTGAGTCAGTTTTACTCATTTGTGTTAATTTAAAGCATTCTAACTTGGTGGAGCATTGAGAAATTTCTTTTGGTTGTTTTTACTTGTAGGAGTTTGATTTGGAATCGTCTAGTTGAGTTGATAAGAGAATTAGGATTCAATTCATTTTGAATTATCGTAACTAGTCTATGTGATGGTTTTGAACATATCAATTGACTCGAGGATCAATCTAAATGGATGTGCTCGTGGTAAGTTAGAGAACGAAATCAAAAGTTTCTTTTGGGGCTTTACTTGGAAATCAAAATTTTGGATTTTCTTAGTTCATAATACAAGGTAGTATTTTGATAAAAAAAATTTAGTGAATTCAAAGAATTTTGGTAGTTTGAATCAGAGTGCATAGTGAAAGCGTAGTGGTCTTAATTATTTTTCTAAGTTAGTCAAAAATATTATTTCTTTGATTCGACAAGTTTTAATAACAAAAAGAATTGATTTGTTTCCTTGTGTAGTAAGATTTTTTTGATAAACGAAAGACAAATGTTCTAATTCCTGGATGTTGTTGCACTATCTTAGGTTCCCTAATTTTATGTCGTGCTAAAAAAAAAATTTAGCATTTTGAGACTACAATTAATGGATTATCGATTTTATCTTGGATCTAGAATATTTTGGTATATATCTCTCTCCTCTTAAATATGAAGCTTGTACTTTTCAATTAATATCAATCCTTTATTTGATTGAAAGAGATTGAGGTTGTCAATTGACTCTGATGAATATTCTACTAAGGATGGATTAGAGTTGTTTATGATCTAATCTTGTGATAGATCGGTTAATCAAGAGCAGTTGATATGAATTCTTATTCAAAATTAAGATATTGATTTCAGTTTATAAGAGACAAACTTGAAGAATCTAAGTGTAGAGGTACTGGACCTTATTCTTATTAGAAGAACTAAGGATAAAGTTGTATTGATAAGTTGAATTATTGAAAACTTGGGGATGAGATTAAAACTACGTATCTCTTTAACTTTTTGAAAGTATAACAAAAAAAATTTCGAGGGTAAAATTATTTTAAGGAGGGGAAAATGTAATAGCCCATTTTAGTTTAGGCTAGTGGGCCGGCCTGAAAAGGCTAGACCCATTGGCACTTGAGCGTGCCTGTGGCACGCAATGGGTGAAAGAGAAGACTCCCGATCAGAGTCTTCTTCCTCCTCCGATATCGCCGGAAAGAATTCGACTCCGAGCCGGATTCCGATCGCAGCCGCCTCTATTTAGAGACTTCGTGAGTCCTCCCTCTCCCTCCAAAACCTCCTTCCTGAGCAATCTCTACTCTTTCTCCCCCATTCTTCTTCTTCTTCCTGCTAAGCTTGCGGTTGCCCATTATTGTATTCGCCGGAAATCGAGACCACCGGATGCCGCCAGGGCCGAGGTATCACCCTAGCCTTTTTTCCCTTTCCTTGCCTTTCTTCCCTTGAGCCGGAATTATGGCCACTGGCCGAGAAATTGGCCAAAAATCGACCGAGAAAAGGATCCCCTATTCCTTCTTCCTTGTGGGAAGAAGTTCTCTATGGGTATAAGGCAGTTGCCACGACCCCCGGCTCGCGATCTCGGGTCATGAGCATGACAAGGATACTGTAGAGAGCTATAAGAATAGTTATATATAGAACAAGCCAAGTAACAGCACACTTCCAATCTCCTAACAGCGGAGCAACCAAAATAAGTTCCAGAAATAAAATCATTTTTTTTCAAGAGAGGAAAGAAAATATGTCTTTGGTCTGCAAATAAGAGAATCTAGATACAATACGAATACTAACGATCTAGAGATTCTGCTCATCTTCTCAAGCAGGCAACAGGATTGAGAGATGGTAAGAGCTGCAACACAAGTTTCAAGAGCCTCTCAAATATTGAGACCTTGTATTAACAAAATGGAGAAAGGACCATCATACTTACAACCTCCATCATCCACCAAGTAATAACCCATCCACATACATACACCTAGACATTGATTAGTATGCCATTTGAGCCAGGCAATCCTACATGAAGAGTTCATCAAGGTAACGATCCATGATCTCATAGACACACTCCAGAAAAACAGTTTCGCTGGTGCCTGGAAGAACAGAATCCTTTGCTTCACGGATGATCTCCTCGATCTTGGATTCTTTCTTGAGCGTCTCCCTGCACAAGATGCTCCCGATATCGTATGGTGTAAGCCCTCTTTCTGCGCCCTTTTTCAAAAGCATAGTAGAGATGCGCAGAGTGCGAGAACACTCAGGCGACAGTGCCCACCCATGGAACTTGAGGAGCGCAATATCTTCTTCAGCATCTAAGGATTTTATGTAGTCAATGATTTCAGAACTGAAAGGTTGGCGGGCCTGGGGCCAATAGAGCCACTCAAAGGTGCAATCCTCAAACTGCAATGGCACAGGGATAAACAGTAAAGATTACCAATGATGCGACATTAATGTTAAAAGACAACTCAAAAGCACATTAAACTCAAAGAAAGAAGACATTCAGGATGATAGGATGCTGATGATTATATCCAAATGTTGACTCAAATATACAAAGAAAAGAAATTTACTACAGGTAGCCTCCCATTCATAATCAAGGGACACATGCTTATGCTGATGAATTCATATGACACGGAATGGAACAATGTGATTCTTGTCAAGAACAAAGAAATATTATAATGTGGAAACTAAAGAGAGTCCAATCTATGGAGTCTAATTTGTTCACATAAAGAAATAAGCAAGCAAAGATTAAAACCAGACAATAGATCACATCTATATGTCTTCTAGTTTCGGAGTCATTACAAATCCTGCATTTAGAAAAAAATTCCAAAAAATCATTTTGACTAAAACTCAATTAAAATTCAGTTCTCGGCTCATCTGCTGATTCAAAACAAAGTAATCTAGCTAGTAGATTACAATAGAGACTTTTCACTATAAATAAATTCAATAGTCTAAAATGAATAACCCTTAAGACATGATTAAAAAAAACTAAATTCTTTAGTGACAAAGTTTGTTGCAATAATAACGACATATAGAATTGCACCATTAACATTAATCACAATAAAGAAAAAACAAAAGGCATATAAATAATTACTCTCACATAGAAACAGCACATGAAAATGAAGATAAACAAAGGACGGAGAAAAAAAAGGTGTAGAATAGACAGGGGTTGAGCTAAGTAGATGTTTGGGGTGGTGGTTTGGAGACGAGGTCAGATATTTGTCAATATAGTGTTCTTGCCATAGTACAGAGCCCCTCCCATCCATTACACCTACATAAATTCAGAAGAATGTCCGCTCGTCCCCTCTATAAATTTGGAAGAAGATCGCCTCACTGTTTTTTTTTTTTTTGCGAGAATATTCCCATAATAAGCTTGCATATCTATTTGAGAAATTAATGAGCATCCATATCACTTAACACGGAATGCACAGGATCTCTCTCCATAAGATACTAGTATTTTAAAATTTTTAATCTCCCAAATTTTCCTCCACATGTCTCTCTTTTTTCCATGACTTTCTAGAGAAAATGCTCTGGGGCACCGGTGGGTGCACGTGGAAAAAAAAAGCACCGCTCTTGGGTGGCGCTGTGGTTAGAGGCAATTGGTTTTGAAGAAGTCTGCTTTCCGCAACATCACGAAAATATGAGATTTGGAAACTTTTCCCCTCAATAATTGTAAGGTTTAAAGTTATAATTTTGTTATAGCTGACTAGTGCCTTGATAAATATTTTCATATATGAGATGTTAGTGAATTGTTGTTGAAATATAGAATATTCTGATACCTTGCTGATCACAGAAAGCATGAGACAATTATTTATGGTAAAAAATAATGAAATAAAATGTGAACTTAATCAAATTTCATAAAATATCATATTTTTATTTATATGTAATTTGATCCTCTCTAGGAATAAATCTTGGCTCCACTCCTGAGAATAGTATAAGAGAACAATCTAGAAAAGGCAGGGAAACCATAAAAAGGGTATTACGAAAATAAATAATATGTTGTGAAGGATATTAGGGATACATTATGCATGGATGGTCAAACAGACTTCATGAAAGGGAAAAATCTAGAGATAGATTAGACAAAGCATATAGTTTCACCTTATATAATAAATTAGAATGTTTTACTTTAATCATATGGTATCCACAAAAGCAAATGCATAAAGGGTACCGGATATGATGAAAAGTAAAATCCAACTATTTGATGGATCAAATATGAAGCAAATTCTTGTTAAAGTTCAGGTTTCCAAATGATTATGGTAATTGCTTACAGCCACACTTCTAACAGAGCAGAAGGTTTAGCCATGAACAATACTTCCAAACAAACAAGAGATTAAATACTAATAGGTTTCTGTCGTCTAATGCATTTCTGTTAAAATCATAAAAAAGGTGATTAGAAATATAAAGGGAAAAAAGACAACTACCACAAAAAAGTGATCTCCAAGTCCACATACCAAGAATGAAAACCATATGTGAAGTGTCCTCAAGTGATCATTAGCTTAATCATAATATTTATTTAACATCATTTTCAACATCTAAAAAAAAGCATAAGCAAGAGAGAAATACATAAACATAATACTGAAACTCTACTATGCAACAAATAAAATAGCATTTACTTACATTCTCAGGCAAGCAGTATCCATGATCAATTGGAACCAGCACAAACTGCCCTTCTCCATCCTTGCGAAGCAGTATATTGCCAGCATGTCGATCAGCATTTGCCAATCTTATATCCAACACACAGATCTTATGAACCTCCTCCACTGGGAATGCCCGAGGCCCTATATCCTCACAGCTCCCACAGTTCTCCAGAAACATCTGCAAGGATCCAATCTTGTAGTTCTTTGCCATATAACCATACCCATCATGATGATTAAATCCCTCATGCAAGCACCGCACCAGGACTGTCGGAGGAACACCAGCAAAGCCAAGTTCATCACTTGAGCGGCGGCCACCAACAGGGTGGTCAAGGATGTATGCTGCAACCTCCCTTAGTGCACCCTCGCCTACCCGTGTCCCCCTCTTTAAGCCTTCACCATCTGATGACAAAGGAAGCCCTCGAGGATTGTTCTCAGCCATCGGCTCTTCATCAATTGGCTTAAAAACAGAAACATATTCGCGACCTGAGACATCTTGCATAAAGTACACCCCCCCTGAGCCTTCTGAAGATAAGACCGGAGTGTTGCCCCTCTCCAATCCAGCTATGGTAGATCTAACCAGATCCATAATCCCTGGAGACAATTCAACTTCGGGATTAACAATCACTGGCTCAACCCAAGCATCTCTATCTGGCTGCTTCTTGGAAATGATCTGAAGGCCATCGAACCCCTTGTTATCCTTCAGATCAGGTGCAACTATTGACAGCTCAAAGTCCTTGTTAACCGGACTAGCCCTAACTTTAGCTGATTTACGGATCAGCAAATGGACGACGGCATCATTGTTCTTACAAATGTCATCAATCAGCTGCTGATCATCAAGTTCCTTCCCATCACAGATGAGCTTATGATCCTCGAGATCACAAAAATCCTTACCCTGCTTAGCGATCTGCTGTTTGATGTAACCGATGTTCCGGCGCTTCTCGACTTGGAATTCAAATTTCTTTCCGCAGGTAGTTTTCACAGTGATGACACGGAGATCGCTGAGCCGGATGACAAGGTGGAGGACATTTCCATCAGTCATTCCATAATCCCGGACGAAGCTGTTGTTCCGAGCCAGCTCCCTGCCATCGAAGACCAGCTTCTGCTTCTTTACCACAAAGCCTTTACAGGACTGGATCCTAAGCTTCACGGAGGCGATCGAGTCGGATTCCAGCACCTGCATGGGGATCACCGATCCCGGGATGGCGAGGTAGATCAGGATGGACTCGGGCGAGCAATGAGGCGACCTACTGCCGTCGAACCGGATGGGGGAGAGCGCCGGATCTTCCCGGATGGGGCTGAGAGCAACGCCGGAGGAAGACATCTTCGTTCTCTAATGGGGGAGCACAAGGAACCCTAGCTAAAAAAAAGGCGAGATTTTTCTTCTCTCAAATCCAAGAAGCCATCATGGATTATGATCTCCTTCTCCACGAAGATCGAAGTGAGGATCCAAATGTTACCTGGGATTGGAATCAAACCCCAGAAATCCCTGACAAAAACATCCCTTTTTCCAAAGATCAGCGATCAAACCCTGTCAAGAGACTACGGTCTCAGATTTCAAACAAGAAGACCACCACGTAATAGAATGACTGGGGTCCAAAGCAACTGATCGATCGAGAAGATTCGATCAGAATGTAGGATTCTTTCTCCAATAAAGGGAGAAAAAATAAAGAGCGATGGAGGAGGAGGAGGAGAATGAGTTTGCGAGGAGGATTCTTACAAAAAGGAATATGGCGATTAGAAGGCGAGGGTTTTCATGGATGGGATTAGCATTTCGATTGGGTTCTCCTTCCGCTCTTCGCTCCCAAGGCCCGAGAACTTTTTCTTCTTCGAGTTTTCTCTTACTCCTTCGATTTTTTTTTATTTTTCATGATCAGAAAGGAAGCAAGAGAAATGCGGCACGGGTGGAGAAGAAGAAATGGTCCGAGACGCCTGCCTTGTATACGCTTGGACCCGGGACTAACGGAGACGGCGTTAGGATTAGGAGACGGCAGTCTCAGACAGCTACCGAGAAGCATCGTTCGTCGGCAAAATGACCATTATGCCTCTAGATTATTTATATTAGGAAAGTAAGGATGAAAGTGCATAAGATACCATCCATCCATCCACATATTTCCGTATCCAAATTTATCAGAACATAAATAGAATTTTAAGCATTCACTTAATATTATTTATATCTGTCAAATTAAAACAAATGTAGATTTGAATATTCATAGGCAACTATTCGATTCGTATCCAAATATTCGATTTTATTTGTAACTCTATCTAATTTTATATAGTATTAATATTTTTTAAAATATATATTTAACTGTATTAATATTTTTTATTTACTATTTACTTAGTAATATCTTTGATTTTGGGATCGTAAAGTTTAATTACCTAACTTATATCTGTATTTATATCCGTACTTTCAGTATCTGATTTGTATCCATATTCGTTTAAAATAAGTATAGATATAATTTTTTACATTCGATTAATATCCATATTCATATTTATATTTATCAAATAAAATAAATATGAATATGGATATGCTGGTATTCGATTCATATTCGCCCCAATTTTAGCCCTATAAATTATAATGAAGCCATGATGAGATATTAGCCAACATGCCTACATCAATTAGGATTTTATGTGAAAATTGGACAACGAGAGTTAACACAAGTTATGAAGATCATGAAATTCTATTAGAATAAATTATAATTATCATGGCACACATTAAAGTGGGCATATAATTGTGCAAGATTCAACAAAACTATTATAAAAAAATATGTGTAATTATGTCCGTAGCTAACTATAAAATACAAATTATGAAGCATAATCAGTTACTATAAAATTACATCTTTTTCATATATTTGCTATCTACCTGTAGTGTTTGTCAACATTGTGACGTATGCTCTTAATCAGCAAAATAATTAATCATAATCAATTAGAGTTAATCTCAATATTTAAATATTTCTTAATAAATATACTTGAATGAATGGTAAATATAGAAAGATAAACCATCATATATATGGTTTCTATAATAGTCAATATTAATGGAGAAATTTCACAATTTCTTTCTATTGTTTGATTGTGTCTAGAACAAACTCTTTTCGTTGAGACAGCTGGGAATCTAGTAAACGCGTGCGTTTAATTAAGGGCAATTCGGACGCTTAAGCCGCCCCTTCGCGGCTAAGTTTTGAGATTACAGGTGTCTAAGATCCAAAAAGATAAGTACGAGGCATCGGCGCCGACGTGTATCGAATACGCCGTTAATGTTAGCGGGAAATGACGTGTACCCGTCGCTGTGTGAAGACCATGTGCGTACAAGCCTCGGGTTGGACTTTGGACTTTCTCGAGGAGGATGTGTAACGTGGCCTCCAAGCCTAAACAAATTTCGGACCCAACCTACCCCTTTTGCCCCTCTTTTTCTCTTTCTTACTTTTTTTTAATTTTTTATATTAAACCTTTTTCTCTGAGAACGGAAAGCGAAATGTTTGGAAATTGGAAATTCTTTGGGGGCGAAAGTTTGGAGGGGTCCACGCGCTTGCAGCTTCGCTTTCAGCGGTCACATTATTCCTAGAAAACGGGAACGCCGGGCAAGGGAAAGCATACATCCACTCTTTATTTATTTATTTATTTATTTATTTTGAAGATTCAGATCATTATATTATGAATATATCTAAAAAAAATTAGAAAATAAAACATCCAGCAAAACTCTTGGTAGCTAAGCCTCACCGATCTAGAATACCCCATCTGTATGGTTTGCCATAAAAGAGGGCATCTAGTCAATGGCACCATTCGCATACCTTTAAACCTCTTTCATCGACATTTGGTTATGGGCAATTCAGCTAGCTCTTTTGTGCTTTTTATTCTAATTGATCATGCATTCATTCACGCATGATAGGGCTGGACTACACAAGTAGTTGCACAAATTTTTGCGGCTTCAAGAGGCCAACTCTCATAATAGTTACTTGACTTGTGCAAGTGGTAACTCCTAGTTGGTTCAAGAGATTGTAAGAAGAAATTATGTAGAGTAGGCCATTTAAATTAAGATCCTCAATTCAAAATGCAAAAATCTTTTAGAGCGTGTTTGAATATTTCTACAAAATTGAGTTGAAAATTCTATAGAAATTAAGTTTGTTGGCCTATTTAGCTTGTATTTCTTAAGAGCTTGTCAAAATTTTAGCCCAAATCTTAGTCTTTTTATTGAGATTTTTTTTCTTTTCACTGGATTTAGGCTAGTTTGTGTTTGGTTGATATAGGATCGTACTTAAATAGAGGGCTCAATCTATGAAGCCGATCAGATTTTCAGTTCAATCCTATAGAAATATATAAACATATTTTTAACCTATTGGATGTTGGAAGATTTCTATTAGAGAGGCCTAAAATGCAAAAAAAAAAAACTCTTCATTTTTTTAAAAAAATTGGTAATAGAAGAGTAATCATAATTCTTTGTGCTTTGTCTTATATTAATGGATGGTGGCAATTTATGGGTTTTTATGTATTTAGTGCTTATTCCATGCAACATACGTTATGCAAGATGCACTGCCAAAGCGATATGTTTGGAAATTCTTACTTTTTTTTAATTTATTATATTAAACCTTTTTCCTCGAGAATGGAAAGCGATATGTGTGGAAATTCTCTGCAGTGAAAGTTTGGAAGGGTCCGCGCGCTTGCAGCTTCACTTTCACGAGTCATATTATTCCTGCTAAACGGGAACGCCGGGTAAGGGAAAGCATACATCTACATCCCCTTTACTTTTTTTTTTTATTTGCTACAGGGGAAGACTCGTACCATTCTATCATAAATACATTCAAAAAAAAATAGAAAACAAAATATTCCATGAGACTCTTGGCAGCCGAGCGTCACCGGTCCAATGTACTCCAACCATGTGGTCCGCTACAAAAAAAAGCCATTCAGTCAACGGCACCATTCGTCTCCCTTTAAAACTCTTTCATCAACGTTTGGCTATGGGCAATTCAGCCAGTCCTTTCGTGCTTTTCACTCTAATTGATAATGCATTCATGCATGTCAGGGCTGAACTATACAAGTAGCTGCACAAATTTTTGTGGGTTCAGGTGGCCAACTCTCATGAGAGATACTTGATTTGTATAAGTGGTAATCCCTAGCTGGTTCAAGAGAATATAAGAGGAAATTCTATAGGGTAGGCCATTTAGATTAAGATCCTCAATCTAAAATGCAAAAACCTCTTAGAGCGTGTTTGCATATTTCCACAAAATTGAGTTGAAAATTCTATAGGAATTGAGATTGTTGGCCTATTTAGCTTTTATTTTTTAAAAACTTGTCCAAATTCAACCCAAATCTTAGGCTTTTTAAACAGAATTTAGGCTAGTTCGTGTTTAGCTGATGCCGGATCATACTTAAATGGAGAGCCCAATCTACGAATTCTATAAGATTTTCAGCCCAATCCTATAGGAAAATCTAAACGGATCCTTAATAAATTGGAAGCCGGAAGGATTTCTATCAGATAGCCCTAAAATGCAAAAACCTCTTCATTTTAAAAAAAAATGGTAATAGAAGAGTAACCATAATTCTTTGTGATATGTCTTATATTAATGGATGATGGCAATTTATGGGATTTTATGTATTTAGTGCTTTTCCATGCAACATACGTTATGCAAGATGCATTGCCAAAGCGATATGTTTGGAAATTCTTGCTTTTTTTAATTTATTATATTAAACCTTTTTGCTTGAGAATGGAAAGCGATATGTGTGGAAATTCTCTGCGGTGAAAGTTTGGAAGGGTACGCGCGCTTGCGCTTGCAAAATCACTTTCTTGCAGCTTCACTTTCACGAGTCATGTTATTCCTGCTAAACGGGAACGCCGGGCAAGGGAAAGCATACATCTACACCCCCTTTACTTATTTTTTTTTTAATTTGCTACAGCAGAAGACTCATACCATTCTATCACCAATACATTCAAAAAAAAAATTAAAAAACAAAATATCTCGTGAGACTCTTGGCAACCGAGCTTCACCGGTCCAAAGTACCTCAATCGTATGGTCTGCCACAAAAGAAGCCATCCAGTCAACAGCACCATTCGCCTTCCTTTAAAACTCTTTCACCAGCATTTGCTTATGGGCAATTTAGCTGGTCCTTTTGTGCTTTTCACTCTAATTGATCAAGCATTCATGCATGTCAGGGCTGAACTACACAAGTAGTTGCACAAATTTTTGTGGGTTCAGGTGGCCAACTACCATGAGAAATACTTGATTTGTATAAGTGGTAATCCCTAGCTGGTTCAAGAGAATGTAAGAGGAAATTCTATAGAGTAGGCCATTTGGATTAAGATCCTCAATCTAAAATGCAAAAACCTCTTAGAGCGTGTTTGCATATTTTTACAAAATTGAGTTGAAAATTCTATAGGAATTGGGTTTATTGGCCTATTTAGCTTTTATTTTTTAAGAGCTTGTGCAAATCCAGCCCAAATCTTAATCTTTTTAAACATGATTTAGGCTAGTTTGTGTTTGGCTTATGCCGGATCATACTTAAATGGAAAGCCTAATCAATGAATCCTAGAGGATTTTCAGCCCAATCCTATGAAAATATCTATACGAAGCCTTAATAGGTTGGAAGCCGGAAGGATTTCTATCAGAGAGGCCTAAAATGCAGAAAACTCTTCATTTTTTTAAAAAAATCGGTAATGGAAGAGTAATCATAATTCTTTGTGATATTTCTTATTTTAATGGATTCAAACTGGGTGGCAATGTGTGGGATTTTATGTATTTAGTGCTTATTCCATGCAACATACGTCATGCAAGATGCATTGCCAAAATTTTAAGAGTAATATTAAGGAGCATTTATTTGGTCTTACTAAAAATTCTTCATACCATAGGGCATGAATGCATTGGTGTTACTCGAGAAACGTAGTGCAACACGGGAAGTTGGTTGAATCATTAGCTTCTATGCAAGTTTCACACCGATCCAAGAAAATTTTTATACAACTTAACACCTACCCAAAGTCCAAAACCCACTTTTGGTGTTAGTCTCCTCCAATAAACTATAATGCCCACACAAAAGAGGTTAAAAAAAAAAAGCCCTGCGCCATTATTGGGTCTAACCAGGGACCACAAAGTTTGTCCACTGGACAAACAAAAGAAATATGGAAGTCATAATTGGAGGCCACTAATAAATATGGGCAACTAGGTCCTTGCATCCTTGGCATAAGGCACTTTCTAATTTTCCCCTTCTTTTTTGTACTGAGAATATATGTATATATATAAATCTCTAGCTGGTGTCCATTCTAACAATTTAAAAGTAGGTAACAAATATAATCTAATATAAAAGACCACCATGGAACAAGTAGCCTGCTCTATAGCATGATTATTTCTTGATAATTGCTTTAAGCCAAGGAGGTAAGGACAATTTCTAGACTTTTGAAGTCTTTACCTTAAACATCCCTGATTACATCATCAGTTACATTGTTCATCGATCAACTTATCTCCAAACATAAAAAGAAAGTTTGGGGAGTCTATCCACATATTATCATGGCATATCATGATCGATGAAACCATGGATGAGATGAAGGAAGGCATCGAATATGTAGCCATTTTGGTTAATGTTACTGGAAATTGGACCCGGGGGCCGCCGTGAAGCCGGGAAAGGAGGAGCTCCGCTGCTGCATGGGGCGGACGGCGGTGCGCCGGCTGGCTGCGTCCTCCGCTGCGGGGGGGTGTGCAAGTCCTGCAAAGAAAACCGGTGGCCGGGCTCCCCGGCGCCGGCCCTCCGATGCCTAAGTCAGAGGGGGCAAGTATGTGGAGAAGAGCAGGGGAGAGAGTATGTGGAGAAGACAAAGAGAATCCCGTGTTCAATTGTGTCTGTGCTGTTTTCTTCCTTTTTCCCCCGGTCTAGGAGGGTTCTCTCCAGCTCCGGGTTTTTTCTCTGGTTTTTGGTCCCTTCTCCCTTTTCCCTCCAGGTTTCCTTTTATAGGAGGATTTTTGTTACCTGGGAGGTGACAGGAGGTTTGTCCTGTTTTGTAATAATTGGGCACGATTTGGCCCATTAATGGCGTTGTTGAGAACGGGACCGGATCAGACCGGAATCAGGGAGTTGTCACGGTCGATCGGACCTGTTGGAGTGGTTGAACCGCCGGCTGTGGTGGGCCTGGGGTCCGTGGATGGTAAGTGCATTTATTACCGAATGAACCGGCGGTCAGGGAGAGCCATACGTTCTGATGGTTCAGTGATCCGGAGATCGTCTTGGGCCGTGTTCATTAAATGCCTGAGTGCATCGGAGACTTGAGGGAGTCTCATGCATTAATGGCAGGTCGTGCCGAACGCCTGAGGAGATCTTATGCCTTGATGGCTTGGAGATAGTGGCAGGTCGCAAGCCGTAGGAGTTGTCAAGTCCCTTGGACTTTAGGCGGAGGTAGAATATTTGGTTAAGGCATCGGCTCGGCACCCTTCGCCCAATGGGGCGCCCTGTGGCGGGGCTGCTTTGAGTACTCCTGGTCGGCGCCCTTTAGGCGAGCACCTTCTAGCAGAGCGCCTCGGCGCTGTCTTTGGTCGGCACTTTCTAACCGAGCAGCTTATTTTGGTTGGACACCTCTTGGCGCGCACTCTGGTCGGCGCCTTCTAGTCGAGCGCCTTCCTGGTCGGCATCCTTTGGCCGAGCAGCTTTCTGGTCGGCGATCTTTGGCCGAGCAGCTCTCCGTTCGGCACTCTTTGGCCGAGCAACTTTCCGGCTGGCGCTCTTCGGCCGAGCAGCTCTCTGGTCGGCACTCTCTGACCGAGCAGCTTTCCGGTCGGCGCTCTTTGGCTGAGCGCCTCCGTGGATGTATGACTTGGGGTTTTTCCCCCAACACTACCCCCGACTTCCGAGTTCCAGTTGGCTACCAGCTGGAGCGCGGGAAGTAGCTTTAGTTGGGTCATTACGAATTCCGAAAATTTCGATTTACTGCGCGTTTTGAATTATCGGAAGCTTCGAGGTGCCTTTAATAGGCGGCGTCTCTTCCTTCCCGAAAAGCCTCATTATTGGGACACTTTTTGCGAAGCGTCCTCGCGTCGTGGGCTCATGATGGGGCCGCACGATCTTCGATTGCGGACGCCTTTCCGCACGATCCGATGGGGCGCTTCGATGTTCGAAGCGCTAGCCCTAATTAAATGCGTCGTTCTGTCTTTTAGACCGACACGTGTTATCATCTAACCGGGACGCAGCGTTTTCTTCGCTGATCCGGGCCGTTGGGGAGGTCTATATAAACTCTCCCCCGGCCCCCTGTCCTCTTTCTATTGCTTTCTGCTTCCAGCTTCCTATTCTTCCAGTCTTCCTCAGACCGAAGTCCCTTTTCTCCGGCATCTTCCCCAGGTCCCCCTTCTTTTTGACTTCTCTCTCTTGCAATGGGTTCTTTGCCTAGTGAAGTAGTGTCCACCATGAGTGTCCTGGAGGTCGAGATGACCGAAGAGTGGTTTTTTCCTCTTCACGGGTTCCGTTTGGAACCCGCCAGGCGAAGGGATCGGGTAACCGATCCTCCGGTAGGCTGGATCGGAGTGCACTCGGAGTCACTCTGGGCCGGCCTCCGATTTCCTCTTCACGGCTTTGTGAATGAGTTGCTGGCGGTATGCCAGTTGGTTCCGGCGCAACTCACTCCAAACGCTTGGAGGACAGTGATGGGTTTCCTGTCACTGTGTTTACTATAGGGGATTCCTACCTCTGTCAACGTCTTCCGGCGACTTTTTATTTTCAAGTCGAACCCGGGAGACGGAGAGTGGCTCTACATCGCCCTCCGGGTGGGTCGGCCACTTTTTCATGGTGCCCCCTCATCCATTCATGGTTGGAAGGAGAAATTCTTCTTCCTGGGTTCTGAACGGTCCTGGGGGTTTGACCCCAGGTGGAGGCCGGCCCAACTTAAATCCATCAACAGGCTCCCCCAGCTTTCTCCGCGTGAGCAGGAGATCTTCGATACCATCCGCAACCTTGGGGACGGGATTTTGCTGAACGGCCTCATTAGCGAGGACGCCCTGGTGAACGTGGGCTTGAGCTCGGCACGTCCTCAGGGTAAGGATAGTTACAGCAACTTCTTATTTCCTTATTGTTCTAATGTTCTAATTTTGCTTATCTTTGCAGACATCGCAAAAATGGTGACCAAGAGCGAAGTCCTTTACGCCTGCTTCCAGAAGAGGGCGGCCGAACTCTCAGGAGAACCGACCGAGCCGAGGAAGAAAGCGAAGACCTCGACGACCACAACAGTTGAGGCGCGCGCTTCTCGCCCCGTGCGCCCTGAGGCTGGTCGGGGAGAGGGCGTGGGCTCTGGCGAAGCCACGATGGCACTTCCGCGTCCGGTGCCGATTTCGCAAGTCCCTGGTCGGCGGGAAGCTCCAAATTCCGACCAGGGAGGGAGGGCCTCAACAGATCTGGCGCTCGCACGCCCCACCTCTACCACGCAGCGGTCCGGTCAGCCGTCTACTCGACCCCAATTCCCCAGCTCTGAGCCGGGGAATAGCCAAGAAGCAACGGGGTCGGCCGCACCCAGGCCAGCTGAGGCCGGTCTGGCGGGTTCTTCGGGTCCTCAGGAGCGGGTGCCTTACGCTCCTGGATGGGCTGTTTTCGAGGGCGACTCGGCCCTCGATAATGCACAAGTGGCGCGCGAAGTTCTTCGGGTCGCGCTGCTCCCGGCCGACCAGGCCAAAATTCGGTCCATGAACTACGGCGAGTTCATGGACTCCGCTATTTGCTCTTCCATCCGAGTAAGTCAGCTTTTATCTCTGTGCAAATTTGTGTTTCGGCTTAAAACTGTTTCTTACATGTCCCTCTTGCAGCGCCTCCACGAGACCGAGACGATGATTCACATCATCCAGGACTATCGGGGCCGGGCCCGAAGGCATCAAAGGGGGCGCGAGGAGGCCGAAACAAAGTTCCTCGCGTCTGAGGCCGAGCAGAAAGTGCTTCAAGCGAAGCTAGGGGCGGCCGAAGACGAGGTTCGGACTCTGGTCGCCGAACTTGAAGAGGAGAAGGGCGCGCACTCTTTGACTATGTCTGAAGTGCGCGCCGCGGAGGCCCGCCGGACGGAGGCCGAATCGTCGCTCGCTATACGCGAGCAGGAGGTGGGGGAGGCTCGAATAAAGGTCCGAGATCTCGAGATCCGTCTACTTGACGTGCAATCTCTGCTCGCGGATCGCGAGAGAGAAATAAAGATTTTGGAGCGGAAGGCCGCCTACCACGAGGCTCGAGAGAAGGAGGCCCGGGAGCAGGCCCAGGACGCCGTCAAGCTCTTCCGCGAATCGGAAGAGTTTCGCGACTTGATGGAAGAGGAAGGCGTCAATGGTCTCATCCAGGGCTTCAAGGACTTCCGCAATCAGTTGCGGCGACTTCTCCCAGATTTCGACCTTAGCCTGCTTCAACCAGGCGCTGGGGTCGAAAACCCAGAAGCGGAGGCGGAGGTAGAGGTTCCAACCTCTGGCGGGACCGACCAGGAGGGTCAAGCTGAAGAAGGCGAGATCGCTCTCGAGGTCACCGAGGCAGCTCCCAAAGCCACCGTGGGGGCCTCGGCCGCAGAAGAGCCAACTATTCCTGAAGTCGCCGGGCCTGAGCCCTTGGTGTAGTTTTCCCCTTTTTCCTATCTTCTTTTTCTTTTTTGTAAGCCGGAGCGGCCTCTATACTTTGTTAAGGCCGGGTCCGAGCTCTTGTACTAGGCCTCCGGGCTTTTTGAAATGAATATTCATTTGTGTGGAAACTCGTCTATTGTAGTTTAAGTTTCTCTGCTCGGATCTGTTTTAGGTTCCGAGGATATGGGCTCTAGGGCCTGAGCTTTTCCCGCCACAGGGTTTTGAGTTAGAGTTTGGCTTGCCGAGCTCCATTGCTCGGTTCTTCGACTAATGGTGTAGCAACGCTTGTGCTTATACCAAGGGTTTGGGCTCGGAACGTTTTTCCGAGCCTAGTCCAGAATTCGACTAGGCCCTAGGGCGGTCGTTAGGACTTGGGACTTCTTAATGCGGCGAATTTCGAATCCGAGCCTCGGGTTGCCGGGGCGAACCGGATTCTTTTCTTACAAATGGACTGCATACCCGTCAGCCCGTGACGGGGATTCACCGGACTTGCAACAATGTGTCGGTGTCATGAGCATCCAATAATGGGTAATGTAAAAACATTAAATAAATGGGTACCTTGTACCGTATGCGTCCTTGCGCCGAGGCGACTGAAGACGCTTCTCTGCTCGGACTCCGTTCTTCGAGGACGTCGGCAGAGAAATCCAATAATGGGTAATGTAAAAACATTAAATAAATGGGTACCTTGTACCGTATGCGTCCTTGCGCCGAGGCGACTGAAGACGCTTCTCTGCTCGGACTCCGTTCTTCGAGGACGTCGGCAGAGAAATCCAATAATGGGTAATGTAAAAACATTAAATAAATGGGTACCTTGTACCGTATGCGTCCTTGCGCCGAGGCGACTGAAGACGCTTCTCTGCTCGGACTCCGTTCTTCGAGGACGTCGGCAGAGAAATCCAATAATGGGTAATGTAAAAACATTAAATAAATGGGTACCTTGTACCGTATGCGTCCTTGCGCCGAGGCGACTGAAGACGCTTCTCTGCTCGGACTCCGTTCTTCGAGGACGTCGGCAGAGAAATCCAATAATGGGTAATGTAAAAACATTAAATAAATGGGTACCTTGTACCGTATGCGTCCTTGCGCCGAGGCGACTGAAGACGCTTCTCTGCTCGGACTCCGTTCTTCGAGGACGTCGGCAGAGAAATCCAATAATGGGTAATGTAAAAACATTAAATAAATGGGTACCTTGTACCGTATGCGTCCTTGCGCCGAGGCGACTGAAGACGCTTCTCTGCTCGGACTCCGTTCTTCGAGGACGTCGGCAGAGAAATCCAATAATGGGTAATGTAAAAACATTAAATAAATGGGTACCTTGTACCGTATGCGTCCTTGCGCCGAGGCGACTGAAGACGCTTCTCTGCTCGGACTCCGTTCTTCGAGGACGTCGGCAGAGAAATCCAATAATGGGTAATGTAAAAACATTAAATAAATGGGTACCTTGTACCGTATGTGTCCTTGCGCCGAGGCGACTGAAGACGCTTCTCTGCTCGGACTCCGTTCTTCGAGGACGTCGGCAGAGAAATCCAATAATGGGTAATGTAAAAACATTAAATAAATGGATACCTTGTACCGTATGCGTCCTTGCGCCGAGGCGACTGAAGACGCTTCTCTGCTCGGACTCCGTTCTTCGAGGACGTCGGCAGAGAAATCCAATAATGGGTAATGTAAAAACATCAAATAAATGGGTACCTTGTACCGTATGCGTCCTTGCGCCAAGGCGACTGAAGACGCTTCTCTGCTCGGACTCCATTTTTGGAGGGCGTCGACAGAGAAATCCCTCGATGAAGGAACGAGCCGAGCTCGTTGGTTGAAGCTGGTAAAGAATGAGCCGAGCTCATTTGGCCAATAAAGACAACATCCCAACGTATCGGGGCATCCCGATGAACCGGGGCGTCTCGACGTCTCGAGGCATCCCGGCCGAGGTCGGGGTAGGAGCACGAGCCGAGCTCGTCCGGTCAGAGGACCGCTATTCAATAATCGATGGAGCACGAGCCGAGCTCGTCCGGTCAGAGAGAACCGCTACTCAATAATCGATGGAGCACGAGCCGAGCTCGTCCGGTCAGAGAGGACCGCTACTCAATAATCGATGGAGCACGAGCCGAGCTCGTCCGGTCAGAGAGGACTGCTACTCAATAGTCGATGGAGCACGAGCCGAGCTCGTCCGGTCAGAGAGGACCGCTAACTCATAGCCGATGGAGCACGAGCCGAGCTCGTCCGGTCAGAGAGGACCGCTAACTCATAGCCGATGGAGCACGAGCCGAGCTCGTCCGGTCAGAGAGGACCGCTAACTCATATCCCGACGTCTCGGGCGTCCCTATAGCCGGGGCATCCCGACGTCTCGGGGCATCCCGACGTCTCGGGGCATCCTGACCGTGGTCAGGGTAGTATCCCGACGTCTCGGGCGTCCCTATAGCCGGGGCATCCCGACGTCTCGGGGCATCCCGACGGATCGGGGTAGGAGCACGAGCCGAGCTCGTCCGGTCAGAGAGGACCGCTAACTCATAGCCGATGGAGCACGAGCCGAGCTCGTCCAGTCAGAGAGGACCGCTAACTCATAGCCGATGGAGCACGAGCCGAGCTCGTCCGGTCAGAGAGGACCGCTAACTCATATCCCGATGTCTCGGGCGTCCCTATAACCGGGGCATCCCGACGGATCGGGGTAGGAGCACGAGCCGAGCTCGTCCGGTCAGAGAGGACCGCTAACTCATAGCCGATGGAGCACGAGCCGAGCTCGTCCGGTCAGAGAGGACCGCTAACTCATAGCCGATGGAGCACGAGCCGAGCTCGTCCGGTCAGAGAGGACCGCTAACTCATATCCCGATGTCTCGGGCGTCCCTATAGCCGGGGCATCCCGACGTCTCGGGGCATCCCGACGGATCGGGGCATCCCGACCGTGGTCAGGGCATCCCAATATATTGGGGCATCCTGATGTCTCAGGGTAGGAGAAATAATCCTTCTGAAGATACTTCTGCACGGTCGGGTCTCTGGCTTCGAGGTCGCCCATAATTTGGTTGACGACGAGCTGAGAATCGCTGAAGGCCTTCAAGTCCTTCACTCCTAGCTCTTTGGCTAGCTTGAGCCCGGCGACGAGCGCTTCGTACTCTGCCATATTATTGGAAGCAGGGAACTCGAGACGCAGGGCTTGCTCGGCGACCACTCCTTCTGGGCTAGTGAGGATGAGCCCTGCTCCGCTACCCCCCGAGTTTGAAGAGCCATCGACATGCAGAGTCCATGTCAAACTCGGGGTCTGCTCCACTGGTGGTTCAGGTTCGATCTCGATCTCATCCAGTATAGTGCACTCGACAATAAAGTCTGCGAGCGCTTGTGCTTTGATCGCCGGTCTGGGTCGGTACTCGATGTCGAATTTGCCGAGCTCGATGGCCCACTTGGCGATCCGTCCCGCGCGATCTGATTTCTGCAGGATCTGCTTGACCGGCTGGTCGGTCAGCACAGCCACTGTGTGGGCTTGGAAGTACGGTCGGAGCCTTCGAGCCGAGATGACCAGAGCATAGGCGGTCTTCTCGAGCTTGGTGTATCGGGTCTCGGCGTCCCTCAAGACCCGGCTGGTATAATACACTGGCTTTTGAAGTTTGCCCTCCTCTCGGACCAGGACCGAGCTTACTGCCGTAGGGGAGACGGCCAGATACAAGTAGAGGATCTCACCCTGTTGTGGCTTTGTGAGCAGGGGAGGGGAAGCCAGGAGATGCTTGAGCTCCTCGAAAGATTGTTGGCACTCGTCCGACCATAAAAAGTTCTTCGGCTTCTTGAGGGCTGCAAAGAATGGAAGGCAGCGCTCAGCCGAGCGGGAGATGAATCTCCCGAGGGCTGCAACTCGGCCTGTTAGCCGTTGTACCTCCTTGACCGTCCTGGGGGGCGTCATCTTTTGGAGGGCTCGGATCTTCTCTGGATTGGCCTCAATTCCTCGCTGTGTAATGATGAAGCCGAGGAATTTGCCGGAGGTGACCCCGAATGCACATTTGGCTGGATTGAGCTTCATCTGGTACTTTCGGAGTGTGGAGAATGCTTCATTGAGGTCGGCTATATGATCTTGCGCCACCTTGCTTTTTACCAGCATATCATCCACATAGACCTCCATATTCCGGCCTATCTGATCTTTGAAGATCCGGCTGACCAGTCTTTGATAGGTTGCCCCGGCATTTTTCAAGCCGAACGGCATTACCTTGTAGCAGTAGGTTCCCTCCGGACTTCGCCGACCCCCTGGCTGGTGGGGAATCGCATGAGCAGGTGATGAGTGGAGACCACCGCTCGGAGGGCGTTGAGGCCTGGCCTTCCGAGGATGGCGTTATAGACCGAGGGAAGGCGTATCACGAGGAAGTTCATTCCCACGGTACTTTCACGGGGGGCGACCCCGGCTGTGACCAGAAGGTCGATCTCGCCCTCTACTGGGACTGAATCCCCAGTGAATCCAACCAACGGAGCATTCATCCTCCGCAGCTGTTCTTTGGTCATCCCCATTTTATAATATGCACCAAAGTACAAAACGTTCGCCGAGCTTCCATTATCAACTAAGATGCGCTTTACATCAAATCTATTTATGATCATGGAGATGACCACGGCATCATCATGGGGAGTTTCGACTCCCTTTAAATCATCATCTGAAAAGGAGATGGCTTCAGAGGCGCGCAGGCGCTTTGAGGAGGTTTCTTCCTCCGGAGCTTCTCCAGCCGAGGCTCCTCCTCGGATAGTGTTGATGACGCCGGCGATGGGCCTGTTGGCATTCGAACCTTCAGGCTGTGCTGCTCCTTCGGCGGGCTGCTTCTCTTCACGCCGGCCTTGCACAAACCGATCGAGCACCCCTCGGCGGATGAGTGCTTCGATCTCATTTCGGAGCTGGTAACACTCCTCGGTATCATGGCCTTGATCCCGGTGGAAACGGCAATACTTCCGATTATCGCGCCGGATTCGGGTATCAGGTTTCGGAGGTGGGAGCCGGATGCGATCCCGACTCTCGATCTCCATGAGGATTTCGGCCCGAGGAGCGTTGAGGGGAGTGTATCTTTCATACCTCCCTTCAGGTGCAGGGGCTTGCAGTGGGAACCTCGGGCGGGGTGGTGACCTCTGCCGTGGCGATCCCCTCAGCCGGGGTGGACTCTTTGGGCAGGGCGGATTCTTAGCTCGTTGCGGAGACGGGCTTTTAGGCTGGCCGCGCTCCTCGCGGCGTCTCTTCTTGGGGTTCTGCTCGGCTCCGCCCCGCCTGGCTGCCACGGCTTCTTCTGCCTTGGCGTACTTCCGCGCCCGAGCGAACATTTCGGTGAGGTCCGCGGGAAAACTCTTCTCGATCGAGAAGAGAAATCTGTAGGACCGGGCTCCAGTCTTCAGTGCCGACATGGCGATTGACTGGTCAAGCTCCCGGACCTCCCATGTTGCGGAGGTGAACCGATCCAAATACTCCTTGAAGGATTCTCCCTCCTTTTGTTTGATATCGAGGAGGGAGTCGGATGTCCGCCGCTGGGGCTGGCTGGCGGCGAAATTGCCAGCAAACTGTCTGCCGAGCTGCTCAAAGGAGGAGACAGTACTCGGCTTTAGCCCGGTAAACCACAACCGGGCTGGTCCTCGGAGTGTCGCCGGAAAAGCTTTGCACATCATGGCCTCCGAGGCTCCTTGTAGGGCCATTAAGACCCGGTAGCTTTCTAGGTGGTCCAGGGGATCAGCCTTGCCGTTGTAGGGCTCCACCTGGGGCATCTTGAACCGTGACGGGACCGGTTCATCTTCGATTTCCTGGGAGAAGGGCGACTTCGTATTGAACTCGAAGTCGCCGTTACGTCCTGACTTCCTCCCGTGGAGTGCCTGGATTTGACGTTCCAGCCTCTCGACCTTCCGGTCGAGTTCATCGTTCTGGAGAATCGCTGCAGCGGTTCGTTCGAGCGCAGGTTGCCCTGGAACCGACTCAGCTTCTGAAGGCTGTGGCCAACCTCCGTGGCCTCTGGCTGGGCGCTCTCTCCAGGGGGAGGCCTGGACTTGGGAGTCCTGACCTTGAAGGGGAAGTCCACTTGTAGGAGGCTCCGGCTGAACCGGAGCTGGAGGAGGCGGTGCCGTTGGGATGCCCCTGGGTTGCAGGCTTTGGACAGCAGTAGCCAGGGCCTGCACTTGTTGTACCAGGGCATCGAACTGCTCCGGCCGAACTTGATGAACTGACTCGGTCGGAGGTGATGAGTTCCGGACGGAACGCTCCGGACTAGGTGGAGGTCGTTGAGAGGCATTGGAAGCCCCTTTGCTTCTTAGCTTCATGGCAGCGAACTCGGGCCCTTCCTCTAGCGCCAACTGTTACTGAAAATTAGACCCGGGGGCCGCCGTGAAGCCGGGGAAGGAGGAGCTCCGCTGCTGCAGGGGGCGGACGGCGGTGCGCCGGCTGGCTGCGTCCTCCGCTGCGGGGGGGTGTGCAAGTCCTGCAAAGAAAACCGGTGGCCGGGCTCCCCGGCGCCGGCCCTCCGATGCCTAAGTCAGAGGGGGCAAGTATGTGGAGAAGAGCAGGGGAGAGAGTATGTGGAGAAGACAAAGAGAATCCCGTGTTCAATTGTGTCTGTGCTGTTTTCTTCCTTTTTCCCCCGGTCTAGGAGGGTTCTCTCCAGCTCCGGGTTTTTTCTCTGGTTTTTGGTCCCCTCTCCCTTTTCCCTCCAGGTTTCCTTTTATAGGAGGATTTTTGTTACCTGGGAGGTGACAGGAGGTTTATCCTGTTTTGTAATAATTGGGCACGATTTGGCCCATTAATGGCGTTGTTGAGAACGGGACCGGATCAGACCGGAATCAGGGAGTTGTCACGGTCGATCGGACCTGTTGGAGTGGTTGAACCGCCGGCTGTGGTGGGCCTGGGGTCCGTGGATGGTAAGTGCATTTATTACCGAATGAACCGGCGGTCAGGGAGAGCCATACGTTCTGATGGTTCAGTGATCCGGAGATCGTCTTGGGCCGTGTTCATTAAATGCCTGAGTGCATCGGAGACTTGAGGGAGTCTCATGCATTAATGGCAGGTCGTGCCGAACGCCTGAGGAGATCTTATGCCTTGATGGCTTGGAGATAGTGGCAGGTCGCAAGCCGTAGGAGTTGTCAAGTCCCTTGGACTTTAGGCGGAGGTAGAACATTTGGTTAAGGCATCGGCTCGGCAAGGGTGCCGAGCCGAGCTGATCGCCCAATGGGGCGCCCTGTGGCGGGGCTGCTTTGAGTACTCCTGGTCGGCGCCCTTTAGGCGAGCACCTTCTAGCAGAGCGCCTCGGCGCTGTCTTTGGTCGGCACTTTCTAACCGAGCAGCTTATTTTGGTTGGGCACCTCTTGGCGCGCACTCTGGTCGGCGCCTTCTAGTCGAGCGCCTTCCTGGTCGGCATCCTTTGGCCGAGCAGCTTTCTGGTCGGCGATCTTTGGCCGAGCAGCTCTCCGTTCGGCACTCTTTGGCCGAGCAACTTTCCGGCTGGCGCTCTTCGGCCGAGCAGCTCTCTGGTCGGCACTCTCTGACCGAGCAGCTTTCCGGTCGGCGCTCTTTGGCTGAGCGCCTCCGTGGATGTATGACTTGGGGTTTTTCCCCCAACAGTTAATTACTTAGATTTGTCCATATGATCGTTAACCTAGTGACCATAACATTGTCGCAAAACTGTTTCACCAAGAGTTTTTTTTTAATACATTTTTTTTAAAAAAAATTGAAAGAATAACAAAGAGAGAGCAGAAGCAAACGAAGCCATATTACGCAGTCACTTACGATCCCAATTCCCAAGCACATGAAGCAACGAGGAAGTTGTACCGTCTTGTCTTATTTTAAGATGTCCCCAGGGGCGGACGCTCACCTAACCAAGAAAGTCTTTGGCCCGGGAGCCGTTTCAACGGAGAGCGGAAGCCAGAGATATTATAGATGGCATTTTCTTTGGAATGGTTGGCAAGTTGGTTGGTGATTCAATTGCATAGGGGATACCCCACCACAGAGAGAGACTAGTCGCCAAACTATGGTGACACTTGAGCTTATGAACAAAAACGACCGATGACTTCTTTAGAAGATCAAAAAAAAAGGAACAAAGTGAAAGATGGCAAATTGGCCATAGAGATGGTATAATTAGAGATGATATTTTGAGCTTTTTATTAGTATATATAAGATCACATTCTGACATTTTTTCTTGTTTTTTTTTTTTGATAATATTCTCACATTGTTTGGTTAAGAGCTTAGTAATTTTTAAATTTTAATTTTTTTGTAGTAATGGTTGTTTAATCACTAAATAAGTATCAACCTAGAAGGAGAAAATATTATGAAAAGAGATTCTGCTTCAATGCACAAGAATCATTTAGTTGCTTTTAATTAAATTCAACATATATACTAGGCAATATAAATTTATATCAAATATTTAACCCTATCATATATAAAAAAAAGCATTAAATCCTAAACATTTTCCTTGGCACGCGTCGGGTTTGGGGTGGGGGGAGTAGATTAGGAAATCTTATACAATGATATCTGATAACTCTTTCACATAATAATAAATATAATTCCTAGAATATATTATTATATTTAATTTTTATAAATTTTTTTGCATGAATACTCTTCTAAAAATTCAAATTTACTTGAATACCTTCTTAAAATTTTATATTTATTTCTATATCCTAATAAAACACTATTTTTGCACAAATGGCCCGAATATAACGATTCTTTTAACATCATTAATAAAAATTATATTTATTTTAATTAAAAATAAAATAGAATTTTGAAATTATATTTTTATCTTTTACTGTGATCGTCTTAAAAATATTTTTTTATACATCTATTTATTAAAAATATTTTAATAATTTTAATTTGAAACTGTTGATTTAAAGGCATTAGACCGTATGTGTGTGTGTAAATTAGGATAAAAAATAGAATAACGAAATAAGTATTTGGTGGAGATATAAATATAAATATTAATTTTGGAAGGGCATGGGGACAAAATTTATTATCTTAAAGGGTACTTAAAAAAAAATTTATTTTTATATTAGCCATGGTCGGTGATGATTCATGATGGTTAAGATGACGCCCACTGAAACGAACGGTCGCACTATCATTAAAGTGCCTATCCTTATCAACCATGTGCTGTTGCCACGAATACCAACCACGTGTCCTTACCGTCAGAAGAATCTATCTTGATGTCCTGTCTGCCGCCCACCGACCAGTCCGTTGTCATCGCTGCGATTTTACTGGCTATTCTCCACGTGGCGGAGTCCAATAGGAGGATACACGCGAACGGTCCATTATTTATTTATTAATTTTTTTTATTTGTTTTCGGTGAGCAAGTTCTTGAATGGCCGGTCAATTTGACTTGCGTCGCGGGTAACCTCAGTGGCTGCGTCATCGCCCAGGGGGCAGAGCAGAACGGTCGACTTTTCAAATTCAAACCAAACAAAAGGAATTCCATGGAAAGGACTTAAAAAACTCCTTTGGCTGTGGGATTCTCTGAACAGCTTGGCCGTGGTCCTGTTCAATCACAGCCGTCCACGGCATAATTATCAGAAAGTACACCGGATAAAGATCATTGCCATAATTTGTACATCGTCCGGCCTTTGTGCACGTCCAAAGGCTATCACGCCTGAAATTCTCATCGATTAAGAGAAGAGAAGAATAAGGGGAGATGAGCCTGTGATTGTATTTCAAGGACCGCACCAATTCCACCAATGTAGGAGCTAAGCAAGTGTTTGTTACATGGGACGAGCAGAAGTAATATTCTATGGATAGGCACGACTACAATAGTGGCCGGAAATCTATTATAGCTTATTAAAAGGTAATAAGAGATTGTTATTTATAAAAAACATCTTAAAAACTTTTCCTAAGCATATTTTCACTCTATTGCACCAACCTTATGAGCCATCTTACTAGTTGAATATGGTATGGATGTACTCCTCTTGAGTGTCATATTACTTATTCAACAATATTATTATGTTTTTTTTAAAAAAATGGAACTTTTAATAAACTAAAATGAATTACTTAATGAGGTGAATTTTCATGTAATCATCAACTTACAATGACCATGTCATTGTGATGACATCCTTTTTTTATGAAAGAAAATGGAAAACATCATATAAGATGGTAGATAACATGCACCATGTACCAGAAGTAGCAGTCCTAAATTTAGGGTGATGCTATGCTTACAAAGGTTGGACCTGAGCCTATGAAGTTCAAGCTAACTCGAGTAAATATTAGGCGTATGCTTCTTGAACATTAGAAAACTAAAAGATCTAGTTTACCCAATTCTGAACTTGTCTATGCCCACCAGAAAACAATCGAGGTCCAAATTCATGGCAGGTCTAGACTAGGTCCAGCTTGTTGACATTGCTAAAAGCCTAAGATTTGTAACAACTCAAATACTTAGCTAGGATTTCTTCAAGGCATCAAGGCTCCAGGGATCGGACGACCAACAGCAAACAAGTCAATTCCTCATGGTGATTGCAATGGTGCTCGTAGATCAATGAGCTTGGGGGAGTGACCGATCATCCAAGGAATTTCCATGGATCCAAATCTGGGATAAGGAAGAAGGATTCTGGACCCCCTCGTTCTCCAGATTGATGTAATGGAAGGTGAATAATGGATCATTGACAGGCAGATTTTGAGCTCAAGTAGTTTAAGGAGTGAGAAGATATTAATGGGAATGCCAAAAGTTTCACCAGTGAGGTAAAAATAGCATGGGAATACCAAAGGTTCAAGATGAGAAAATTGAGCGATTGTAGGAGAGATCTTCACAATTAAGGAATCGGAGCTTAGTTGGAAGGCCAAAGGCCTCAATAACATAAAATGTTATCATAGTTTACAATGAGTGTCGACATAAGAGGCAAAAGATGTGAAGAATGAACTTGAATAAAATGTAGTACAACAAGCCAATTTGCACATTGATCGGATGTATAATAGCTCATAATCTTATTTTAAATGACTAGCTAGAAGGTATTATTTAAGTTTCTTAACTATATATATATAAGATTTATTAAGTATATAACTGATAGGACTAAACACATGCCCTCAACGCATGAGCAACATAAAAGAAGGGCAAAGAATCTTTGATGACAGGGAAACTTGAGTATCATTATTGGCGTGGTCTCTACCCCTAGTAATCCAGACAAAGCCATAGTTGAATGGCCACCATCAAACCTTCTCAAGCTGCCATAAATCCTGCTAGCAAAATTGAATGATCATGAGGCTACATAAAACACTCGATCCAATGAATCTCTAGTAATGAAACCCGTTCCTGCCATTGAGCCTTTGTAAAGCCATCAAAATCTACCTTGGCAGCTCCATAGGAAGGTGGCACCTATGAGACAATGGATTGATGAATAGTGCGGGGGCTTGGACAACTCATGGTAGCCCGGGGCCGTGAGTGAGAACTCAAAGGCTCTTGAATCGATAGCGGCTGCGAACTCATCTGCAGGTCTACAGCCCCATTCACCTTCGCTTCAGGCTTGCTGGCCAACGAAAGTTCAATTTTGATGGAGCAGTGAGTAGTTCCATGGCTGGAGCTGGGTTTCTTATACGATCTCAGGAAGGTAAGCTAATACATGTTGCCTCTAAGCACCTATCTATGACATCAGTGCCTGAAGCTGAATCGTACACTGCCTAAAATGGATTCAGCACTGCTGCATTAAGGTATAAAGGTATTTGCAGACAATTATTCAGTGGAACAATAATCCTAGGTCCTCTAGTTCACTGCATTCCGCTCTCCCCAACGATATCTTGCAATTTAACAGAGTGGCAGGCACCCATGTTTTAAGGGACTTTTCTGCAATATTATTCTGGAGATATTTCACGCCTCCTTATACAACAACAAAAAAAAGCCCCTTATTTGGATGCCTAACCAATTCCATCTAAAGTTCGCCGTCTCAGTACCGGATTCTGTACTAGCACTACACTAGCAATATATTGGTACATTATGACATAAAATCTTTTCAATATATCGTATGTCAGTACACCATCCGTACAGAATACTGATACGATAAAGTAAATCCCATACTATTCGATTTGGGCCAGTACAGCGAACTATGGTTCCTCCATAAAGGATAATATATCCAGAAAAAATAGAAATTATGTGAAGGAGATCTTGGTTCCATACCCATCCCTCCAGTGTGACTCCTCACGCTGCCTTCTTGATCTCGTGCATCCAAATAGGTCGTGATCATTCTCATGATGCCAACTGAACATTTAAGCATTCTGCAGAATATTTTTGATGTGCTCGAGTTCTGGTACTACTACAAAATATTTTGGGAACTGGCATTATTGCTTCAGAATGCATTCCTAAGCACCTTGCCTTGCTTGTGAAAAGGAAAAGGATCAACTCGGCAACCAATCAACAAAGGGAAAGAAACATGGAGCATGGACTACGCAAGCTGGAATTCCAACAAGAACTACCTCAAGATCTCAAAACACTGCTCAAACTTGGACAGCGTACCAAGCACAACTGACTGTTGTTCTCAAGAAAAGCATATGAAAGCAAATCTATCACTTTACACTCTGAAAGCTTTTGATTTATTGAAAAAATGGGAGGATTTCGGACTCCTGATTCAACAATAGAGCAGCTGGAGCTACTGCTTGACTTTGTTCTTCAGATAAAAGAAATCTAACGCAGGCATATAAAATAGCCGAAAGATGGAAAAACCTACAGCTCTCTTCATAAGTTCCTCTCTACAAACTCCCAGATCCTCTCTTCCATATAAACACGGTCCCGAAGCCGCCGGGGCATGTGCCGCCCATCTGGAAAAAGCAGAAGCTCATATGGCTTACCAGCAGCAATCAGCGAGTTCACAAGCCTAGCAGTGTGCCTGAAATGAACATTCTCATCGATCATGCCATGAACAAGCAGCAGCTTGCCTTTGATCTTGTGGACATGGTGCATGATGGAGCCATATTCATAAGCATCAGGATTCTCTCTAGGCAAGCCCATGTACTTCTCCGTGTAGAATGTATCATACCCATCCCATGAAGTCACAGGAGCACCAGACACTGCACACCGAAATGTATCAGGAAACCTTGCCAGGCTCATGGCAGAGAGGAAGCCCCCATAACTCCAGCCATACAGACCGATATGGCCAGCTTTGGCTAGACCTTGCTTTACAAGCCAATCTGCACCAGTGAGTTGATCTTCTGCATCTACATGGCCAATGTTATGTTTTAGATGACCCTCAAACTTCAATCCTCGTCTTGCAGTCCCTCGGTTATCTAGCTGCCAATGCAAAATTTCAATTAATAACTCTGTTGAAGCTTGAAGCGAGCGAGAAATTGGCAAAGTAACATATAGCTGGATAACTGAAATAGCAATAAGACATGAGCAAATCACACCATGTTTACACACATAGGCATGGGAGCGCAGGGGGTATGCGTGCATTGGAGAAATCCATCCCAAGGGATGCAGGACTCATACAGAATCTTTTTACCATTAAGACTTACAAGCGAAGATTTACAAATATACAAGTTCGATACTGTGCATGGATCAAAGTGTAGGGTAATGATACATGGAGACTCCAAGATTAACACAAATGAGATTAAAGTTATATCATGTGGACGTGGGGGTATGTGTGCATTGGAGAAATCCATCCAAAGGGATGCAGGACTCATACAGAATCTTTTTACCATTAAGACTTACAAGCGAAGATTTACAAATATACAAGTTCGACACTGTGCATGGATTAAAGTGTAGGGTAATGATACATGGCGACTCCAAGATTAACAAAAATGAGATTAAAGTTATATCATGTAGATGTGCAGCAAATCTATAAAGGATAAGAGTTAAAAAAAAAAAAAAAGGCAGCAAGCACCTGTACAGAAAAGGACACCGCTGAAAGCGACTAGTTGCAGACCAAGATGTGTTCACATTGTCCCTCATTTTTTTTACAATCTAAGTTTTACTTTTAAATTTAATCATTTTCTCAAGAAAAGTAGACATGCTTGCAAAAAGCATATGACCCTTGACCCATTGGAATTAATCTACCATCTTAAATCGTATGAAGCAACCATGCTGTTGATAAGTAAAACATAAACATTCGCACTGCACTATCTAAAGAAGTTCAGCACCCAAAAGTAACATTGAGCAGCATTATTTTAAATCAAACAAAAAAAAAGGAAATTATTTAATGCTTGATGATAGTTATGATCAACAGTAGTAGTTTGAATACATGATATTATACAAATCAATGAATAAACTATTAAAAGAAATTTAAGCACAAAATTTGCCATGTTATTTTAATACATCTTTGTTTTGTGCTGTCGCATACTACAATTTGCCATAATTTGCCATGTCGTATCATAGCATGATATGTGCCCCCTGCATTGTGCTTACTACTAATGCATGATACGATTTATATAATGGAGTTTAGCAAGAAAAGACAACTTCATATTTTAGGGGTAAGAGACCATTTCATTTTTCATATTTGCAAAAATGGACCACCCTTTTTTTGTCAGCTTCGAACTCTACTGGATCATTATACCCTGTTCCTGTTGTTGTGACAGTTATAAGCATAATTATACACGTGCATTGACATGTAACAAGTATGCATCCATTACCAATAGAAAAAATGTGCAACCTTTGTTATGTCCATATCTATTACCAAAATATGTGCATTGACTAAAAAGATTCATACAATCATCCATTAACTTTGGCTATCATGCTGGCAAACCTATTATGCACAAATATTTTAGAGTCTTGTACCATATACAAGTACAGAAAAGTGCAATGGAAAGAAGGAAATCAGAAGAAAAATGAGAAATAGAACAAGGAATGCTGCAGGGGTTTCTAGACAGCAGCAGAATCCTAGAAAAAGTACTGCAGAGACTATTGGTTATAATCCACTTGATATTTACATTAAAATAAAGAGAGAACAAGTTCAAACAAGCAAAGATTTTTTTTTTCGAAAAATGGCCAAGTGGCATGCTCAGATTTCTTTTCTAAGCTTTCCAAGTTACGGTCAGCTTTTGGAACCATGTGACCTGGGACTGAACTGCCAGGGTGGCCAGGTCAAAAGTTTCCAGTCTGACCACAGGTCAACCGTGAGTGGACCAGCCAACAACTCCCCAGTTTCCTGTCCTATTGATATGTCATTTCCTTTTTTCCCCAAACATTGAGGATCCAAAGTGATCCATGTTCTCCTTCTGTTCCTCTCCACCCCCCCTCCCCTCTCTCTCTCTCTCTCTCTCACTCTCTCACTCCTGCAAGATCTTATATCTAGAATTGGAGAACAGATCCCGTTGAGTTTGTCCATTCTCTCCTTTGAAAATCAGAACAGAATGCCTATTCTTCAATGAGATGTAGCCATGCCGCCTCCCCTCCAGCAAAATTGCCTCTCCGGCTCATCTCTGGTGGCTGGCAAGCGGTGTCTTTAGATATATATAACAGAGTAAAAATTTAAATTTTCTTCCTGCAACCTCCACCATGACATCTTTCCATCCACAGCCCCTTCCTAACATTGAACTCCTCCCACCGGTCTCCTTCCATCATATGATGGTGATACTTCAACTAGAGCAGGGAGCCAAGCAATGGAGAGGAATATGATTTGTTTTACGAGCAGAGTGGATATTGAGATCACATCAGCATTATTTTAGCAATGGTGACCCATGGGTCGTTTGGGCTGCTGACCTGTTTGGCTTGAACGGTCGAACCACTTGGGCCAGCAGTTTCAACAAAAAATTTTGGGTATGAACTTGACCCGACCTGTAACAGCTGGCCAGTGTTAGGTCAAGCAGGTTGAACCATTTCACCCGAAGGGGTTTCAGAAAATTGATTATGGCAAAAATCGCTCTTATGGTTGACTAATATAAACAACAGTAGGCCCATTTTACTTGATTTCTACTATTATTTAGACCCTTGATAGGCCCAAAGCAAGGCCTTTTCTTTCTCTTAGTACCCTACTGCATCAATTCCCATGGACAAACTTGTGACACCATTTAGAAGGTTGCCGCACCAATTCCCATGGACAAACTTGTGGCACCATTTAGAAGGTTGCTGCATCAATTCCCATGGACAAACTTGTGGCACCATTTAGAAGGCTGCCATTGATCATGAGCCACCCATAAAATGTTAAAACTTTTTGGTAGATCATATCTTGATCCATACTTGCCAGCCCATGTTGGCAGGATAAGGCTTATTAGGTAATAGTCTTTGATGGTTAATTACAGGGGAATTGAAATCAGATGTAATAAATCTTCAGAGTTGAGAAAGAAGGCAGATCAAATAAGTCATGCTAATTTGACCAAACCTTTCGAAGCCCCTAATGACAATCAAGAAAACCTATAACATATAGGCTATCAGATTTGGATTCAAAACCTTGGATGTGTGTTTGCATGCCTAAAGGATGCAAGCTCATTTCCAATTTGAAATACAATCCAAATATGTAAATTTTTAAATGCCTTCTGACAGTCAATATATAAAACATACTAACTTACTGAAATCTTTTATGAAAGATATCTAACCAGCAAGCACCTACATCCTAACCAGTCATCAGACTATATAATTAATCAATCTAATATGCACTTACATGAGGATGGAGATTCTTTTCACCTTCTCAATGACTTGAGGGTTTCATAAACAATTAACTACCACATTTTCCTTCAACCAATCAGAATGTTTAAAGAGCAGTAATTTAATGCTTTTAGGCATTTATTGTTCCATTACATAAATTTCTTCTCCACAAGAAATCGTAATTAAAGCTCTGGTTTGACCAACTTCCTCTACCTCCCTTTATTAACCATTACGAACAAAAGAATTAGCTTTTGCATTTCAAGTCAGAGTGCGGATGGAATTCCAATATCTTCAAGAAAAAATAGATGCATTCTCTGAAATCTGTCAAGATGAGCAATTTGCATGACAATGAAATGGAGTTAAAACTTGCATTTAGATATAAAAAAATATGTGAAAGTAGTAAGGAAGTAGGAAGATTAAACAACTAATCCTTAGTAAATCTAGAATTTCACATTAAATTCCGAAACAACAGAGAAGATGGTATCGGTGGTATGTAAAACAATTCCCATCTAACTAATTTACCATATTGGAAACATGAAATTGATGAGAACAGGAAGAATCTTTACCAAGTCATAATATTGAGAATTTGAAAACACATGCACTATCATGTTTGTGAGATATGTACCAGAACAATAAACTAACACGTGAGGTTGCACATTTGCCAAATAAAAGGGAAAAAAACAGGCTTACCTTCCAGACTAAAATCCCCTTGTTTCGTAGGTACTGAGCTCTCATGTCAACTGTATTGATCCATGAATCACATACAAGTTGGACACTTGGGCCACCATACACGCTGATTAATGTTTTATAGGGAGGTGGTCCAAACTTTTTTGCGTCAGGCTTATACAGAGCCCCATATAAAGCAGTACCATCCTTTGCTGATATTTGGACAATCTCTGGTGACAAAAGTGGAAGCTTTTTGAACCGCGGAATGGTAAGTTGCTGCTCATATAGAGGCATTATTATGCTTCCATCATGCAATGAACAAAGCAAAACCTTAGGTGGAGTATTCAAAGAGTCATGGACATCGATGAACCTCTGCATCTGATGATCAAGAATCGCTGCATGTCTTCCATTGCCATGAGTCAACCTTCGAGGGGGTTGCAATGGAAGGTTATGATCAGGAAATAGGTTTGCGCAGTACAAATTAGTTTCCAGTGGTCCATCCATGGTACCAGTAAAGTAGACAAGCCCTGCATTCTCATTCACACCAGCAATATGTTCAACCATCCAATCACCTTGAGTGATAGGTCCGACCAAAGCTCCAGTCCTGTCATGTAGATATAGATGTCTAAAGCCAGTCTTGTCACTAGCCCAAATAAAACCCCCAGGAAACTCTTTCCTTCTTTTGTCCAAAGGTGTGAAACAGTCATGTAATGTGATCCATATATCCTGCTCTTCTATTAGTAGAACTTCTCTTTGGCCTGTCCTAATATCAAACTTAAGAATCTTTAACTTGGAGTGGGACCTATTGATAACTTGAGCTGTAAGAGAATTATCAGGCATCCAATTGACTCTGGCTAGATATTCTTCATCACCATTGTTCTGATTCGGCACACCACAAAGAAGATCCATCCAAGTAACCTCTCCTCCGAAAGCGGGAACAACTCCAAGTCGAACTTTGGCATTAGCTGCTCCAGCAAAAGGGTATGCATGGTCCTCTTGTGCATCTGAACCAACAGAATTTTTACCCTGGTGCATAATTCTAAAAAGAGGTATCTCAGATGAGTCAACTTCACTGAATGCAATGTATTTGCTATCAGGAGACCACCAGAATCCTGTCTTTCGATCCATCTCCTCCTATAGTTATCATACAGATTGCAGTGAGATGAAACTGTGCAGGCATATAATTATCTAAATACATGAATACATTGAGAGAAAGAAAGAGTGTACCTGTGCGATATACTCAGCAAGAGCATGAGTCTGAAAAGACAAAACAGATTAGACCTGTCAGATTCTGTAAGTAAATGAAGATGGGTCATCAAAAGGTTGACATGTAGAAATAGCCCTTTAATTATCATGTGCATATTTTCAATTGAATTACGATGTACATTCACGTAAAATCTTTTAGAAAAGCTGACTCAAAATGGTGCAGACAAGCTTTGATAGTTAGGGTTTCTGTTTCTTCAGTGAAAAAAAAGGAAAGAAAAACAGTAATCCACGTCCAAATTGTCCGTAGGCAAGAACTAAAAAAATATATATTTTAAAAAAAGCTTTTGGATTTCTTTACTTAGCCAAGGATTACTTTGGGACACACCTACGCTCATATAAGCATCAATTCTGCAAGGTTTCAATATGCTTTGCTACTTGGACCAGCTAGATTATTAAGGAACAGTACAATATTAAGCATGGCTAAGGAATACTAAGAATTTAGTAATAGACATAAATGTCCTTGAAGACCAGTTTTGAATGAAAAATCATACAAAGATATTATCAGATTCCCTCCCCTTCGCACCGCCCGCCCCCCAAAATAATCCCCCTTTCTTTTGTTGGCAATAACATGATGGATTGCATGCATGCATTGGCCCAAAACCCAAAGATACCTGCATAATCATGTTGTCCAATCCCTTATTTCAAAGGTGAAAGAATCTAACAGCTCAATCTCATCTATAGCACATCCTTTCTTGTAATCCTTCTACTTCCTTTTAATAAATTTGGGTGGCCTTGCCTCCCCTTAAATTTTTTTTTAAAAAATCTATAGCGCCAACACCTGGCTGATGTCATATCTCAAAATATCTAAACTTTTGTAGATCTTTAGCCCTAATAGTAAACTCTCAAGACAAGTAGCTACACCCAAAATAATGTTTTGATCTTTCTAGGAAAAGAAAAGATTCATATTAGTGTCATTCTCAAATAACGCCCGCACGCACGCCCGCGCCCGCGTCCGCGCCCGCGCGCGCACACACACACAGATTAGTGTTATTCTCAAATAACAAGGAGAGAGAGAGAGAGAGAGAGAGAGAGAGAGAGAGACCACGACACTTTCAATTTTCAAGACAATCTACCACTTTGTATGATATGAGATGGTTAAACTTAAATATGATGGTGTTAGCTTTTATCTTCTGTGTCATAGGTAGCAACTAGTCGGACACCCCTCTAGTTCTCCACATCTTATCTCCTTTTCCCACCCTCTACCACCATAATTACTAGTTGATTGCCCATTTTACCTTGAAAAACCTGTAGCCGATCTCCAGCCTCCTAAACGATGACCCCAACTATAGCGCCCACCATTTAGATCAAATCTCAATTGGTCATAGCCTCCAAAGTAGGGTGTCAACCAAACAAGCCTAGCTTAAGGCCAGAACTACAAGGCCTAGACGTCAACTTTTCCCTATTTTCAGCTATTTGTCAGGTAAGGCTTGGCTCAGAATGAGGCCTGGTTAGATTTCCTAAAAGTCCAAACTCCAATCCCATCCTAAACTAATCCCAACATCAACCTCTTAGGCCCAGACCTAGCCTAAAGGTCTAATTTCTGAGCTTAAGCCGCTATTTATTTCAATCCAAATCTTCATGTTGGCCAAGCCAGGCCAATCCATTGACACTCCTACCTCTTTAACAGTTATATCCATTATCCCATTCTACCATGTAGTTGTTAGACATGTTGAGACACTCTATCTAACCAAGAAGGAATGATGATGGAGGGGGAAGCCATTATGGCAGAAGTCATAATGGAAAGGAGGATGATGGAGGTTTTAACAACTGATTAGGTGAATAACTTTTGAAGTGCATGGGAGAGAGGAATGACCAACCATCTTAGATCAGCTTAAGTACTCCACTAGCATTATGTGCTGGAAGGGTGAAAATCCTATCACGATGATCCCAACCCAACTCTCATCGATACAACAAGGTAATCTAATGAAGCTTATTGATTCAGCAACTGATGAAGGATATCCCTGACAGCTAGTTACCCAAAATTTTTCATGCGGACCTCTCAAAGAAGCAAGTAGCACTGTTGCAATCATATACAGAATATGTACGTGTAAAAGAAATTTGTTGCATATTGCATTTAGGCATGGTTGCTAGCTAAATTCTAACGGGCTCAAATCCTTGCACAATGCCCAAGCCATGTTCATCGACAGTTTTCCCCTTCCCTATAACTTCCTTCAACTGCATCACCTTCTAGCAATGTAATGCTCAAAAAGATGCTACCGTGCTTTAGACACAATATTCCTTAATTAGCTAGTAGGAAGGTATTTACTAGCACAATGAGCTTTCCAATTTTCATGCAAGATGGTCAGTTAGACTACTTGAGTATTTTAGGTTTTTATAGTCAGATTTAGCAATTTATATTCTTTTTCAATAGAAAACAAAACATCCTGGAATTTAAATCCATAATGGATGCAATTAAAGTTACATAATTTATCATGGTGCAGAAATAATATATTCCAAAATGTAGTTAAAAAGGCAAGAAATTATGTGATTCAATACAATGAAATGTGGTTATAATGCTTCCATGAACTAATCTTATATTCCTAGTGTGATATCATATTCAGAGTTATTTAAAAGAATAAAAAGTAACTTTCTTGTACTTAATAAGAACAATAAACAAGCAATATGAGTTCGTACAAACTACAGATTAAGGTAAGCACAGCATACATTATACATTGTTAAAATCAAAAGAACATCTCACCTTGCCATTTCCTTTTGCACCAATTGTCACTTGTTTAGTTTCTCCATCAGACAAATTGAAGACATGAAGCTCATCATCTCTCACAAATGCAAGCATGCTTCCATCTGGAGACAGATGAGGATCAATGACTGGCGAACCAGCTACACTCTGCAGCTTGAGCTCTGGTTCTGAGCCACATACATCCTGCAAATAGACCTGTTCAAAAATCGAACATTCACTTAGTATCCATCCTAGGCCAGAAAGAAGATTCCTGATTACATCAATAAACCCCAACATATAAACAAATATTCCCAATTTCTTCAATCATTGGAGCCCAAAAATCAATTTTGATTGCACTTAACTTGGTATCCAACTTAACAAATAAGTAAACAGGGAGGATAAAAGAATAGAAGGACAGAATGTGAGAGATTCCAACTTTTGCAACCGTTATAGCCCAAGAACAGATTTCGAGTACACTTAACTTGATATCCAACTAATCAAATAATCGTACAGAGGGGAAATAGGAATAAAGAGGATCGAAGTACGGACCCCGGCAGGCAAGGGCACCATGATGGTAGGCTTCCGTGGAGGAAAGCAAGAAGAGGACGGGGACCTGGCTCTCCACTCATAGCGAGTAACTCCCAGCCCCCTCTCTCTAGACCTCTCCCGCCTCAGCTTCTCCTCCGCCGAGAGATTGCTCTCGTCGAGTCCCCCGCCGTCTGGAGGGCTAAAGATCAAGTCTTGCCTCCGGGACACGAGGTCAAAGGCATAGACCTTCCGGTAGAGGGTGCCGTCGGGGCTAAAGAGGTACGAGATCAGGCGGTTGTCGGGGCTGAAGCTGATCGAGGAGGGGGCTACGTAGCCCGGCAGCGGGTACTGCACGATCTCCTCCACGGGGAAGAAGAACGAGTCGTCGTTCGCGTCGGTGAGGGGCATCTCTTCGTCGCGCCTCGGCTTCTTGTGGGCGAACTTACTGTCCTCTTCGTCCGCTGCCCTGAGAGCTTGCATCAGAGAAAGAGAGGAGCGTCAGCGGCGCTGGCGGCCTCCCGGAGCCCTAGGAAAAGGCGAGTCCTTTCGGGCAGCAGCGGCAGGTGGCGGAACCCAAACCCTAAAGATCCGGGATCCGGCGTGGGCGATCTGGTCGGGGGGAAAAATCTAGCGCGCCTCCCTCCAGCTCTTCCACCTTCGGCTCCGCATTCTATATATTTAAAACAAAAACAGATAGAATAAAATAATCTTATTTTCAGTTCGGAAAAAATATTACAGCAATCAAGGGAGATGCTCATCCTTGAGGGGACTGAGCGGAGGTGATTCAACGAATTTTATGAAAAAGGCTAGGAGAGGTAGATCACCACATTAGAGTGCTACTAAGAAAATGTGGCGCATTCCAAGCTGCATATGTTTACAGAGAGACGAACATATCTGTAAATTGGATCGCCTTCTCTGCTACTCAGTATTCTGAAGATTTTTTTTGGATCCGTTTTATATCTGTTTTTCTACCTATATGTTGCATTCTTTCTCTTGACTCCAATAGTAGTGCTCATGTGAGATTAGTGCGAGAAGCAGCAAGATGTTTACACGTGGATAAATAGAGCGGTGATGGATCTTCGGAAGCGGTGGTGTTTTCAGATAAAAGGAGGATGATGGATGAGTGGCAAATCTACTTCAAAGTCTGAACTTTGGCTTTGGCTTTGGCCTGGCCTTGGAAAGAAAGGGCAAACGGAGTCCATGGAAAGGGACTGTTTGGTTTGCTTCTTCTCAGTGATATGCAGGCTTTGGAAAAGAAAACCTCTTGATGGTATGACTCTCTTACCTCTTGATGGTATGACTCTCTTGCAGTATGGATCACCCTGATGTGAATGGAGGTGTCCCCTTCCAAGAATAGGAGCAGGCAATTGGTGCAAAGTTTTCTGGCTTTGCACTTGGAGTGACTATTCGTGGAATATCATGTTCCTAACTCCTAAGTGGAGTAGTGTCACATTGATGAGATGTGTCCAGAAAATGGAGGTGACACTCGGCATGGTGGCCCTAAGGGTGCTTCAAAGGAAAGTAGATGTCGCTGAGGATTCGAAGTGTTTCTTACTATGCTTGTGCCCAGCTTTTGGAGTTTAGGTTTGGAAGCTAAATGGCAGAAATACTGGTGGGAAATTTTTCCTTGGCTTAGGATCTAAGTGCCATGTTGTGGCAACCATTTTGCGAGGAAGCATGTTTTGAGGAAAAATCTTTTAATAATATATTAAAGTGTCTTAGGAATGTATAGGTTTGACAAGCAATATGCTTATGCCCATTAATTTGCAAGTTTAGACAATCGTAAGAGCTAAATTAACACTATATATTGATAACCATAGTATGATATTTGACATGATTGTAAAAAATTAATTGCTTTTAAGAAATTGATAAATTCTTTGATTTAGTTCCACCGGTTAGAGCATCGTTTGATCATTAGCTCTGAGAAGTACCAAACAAAATGAAGCTTGGAACATACTAGAAAGAAATTAGCAGCTATTGCATGTTCATAAGTATGATTAATGGGCATTCAACTCGTTTAATGAATCCTTAAAAAATCACAGGGAAACATAGTTTGATCATAAATACTCTAGCTTACTCTAGCCAATTGAGCTATTTCTCACATACTTTACTTGGAAGGGAAAGAGTTATTTTACCAAAGAGAAAAAAAATCTAAAAAGCTCCAGCTAAAACTTGATAAGTGAAAATTTCTTGCACATATACCATGCTCTTCCCTCTAAAGATATGCATCCCATGTGAGTCGAATAACGATTCTTAGACCATGTCTAGATGGTGGTTCAAAGATGGAAACCACAAAGTTATCCAGTTAACCAACTCAATACTATTCAAAAAATGGTAGATAAACTTATCAGGTCAAAGTTCCAAAAGGATGCTCAACTTGGATAAGTTAACCCTTTAGAATGAGCAGAGTGCATTTTCACCTTTTTCACTATCTTATCCAACTACAATGGGATCACCAATTAAAAAGTGAACAATTTTTTTCATTGGTTCGCTAGCTAGAGGATGCATACAATGGCAAAGTCTATTAAGTAGAGGGTTAGCTATTGTACATCCAAATGTGGGCTCAAGAGGATGGAGTATGACTTACATCACATGTAAGTGCTTTGCCTCAATCACATGCTAGTCTTGCACTCAATCTGCACCAGGAGCCATTTTGGTGGAGTCGAATACACATGCTAAAATTTATAAGGCTCCTAGTCTTGGCAATGAGTTTCTTAGTCAGGGTCGCCCTATGTCATACAGTACTTCCACTTTGCCAAGTTATGATTGAAAGAGATTCCAGCATAGTTTTTTTTCTTTTCGATCGAATCATTGTGGAGGACCATCACTCTAATCTTGCCCATCAAACTTATATTTTGGCAAACAAGAGTCAAGCTTAAGGTTTCCTCTCTTTTTTGCTGAGATTCCTAAATGTTTCTTGAAGGAAAGCAAACCACCAATAGCCCCTGTCTCGCTTATGCACAAATATGAACAATCAATGGTGCATTTTCTATCCATGTATCATACATCTTGCACTCATTACCGAAGCTACCAGAATTTTTTATAAGAAGAACTAACTTGTGTTGTTTCTTAATAGCTGTGAATTATATTTTTTTTTTTTTTTTTTTTTTGCTAATGGAAAGGGGTAGGAGGGAGGAAGGGACAAGCCCACCCCCGCGTAGCAGCCCCCACTGAGCCCCCGCCCCGCTAGGAGAATGTTCGATGCGGGCAGAAATGGCCGTGTGTTGGGCACCCCGACCGGTTTTACTCATACCCTCCCCACCCGTAGGCCCGGCTCAGTTACTCCTCTGAGCTCTGGCTCGAGTCCCACGTGTGAGTACGTCACACCCGGCACCACCCCGGCTACTAGCAGTTCAAGAGCGGTCCTACACCACAAGTCCAAGCAGTGGCCAAAGTAGTGAGCTCCGGTCCATAATTTAATCGTCGCCGCAGCGATTCGAACTTAGAACCTAATGGTTAGAATTGCTGCCCAGTACTAGGCTACCACCTTGGTGGCACTGTGAATTATGTTTTAATAATATCAATCGTGCCACTCAAATATTCTATTAAAACTTCCACTTAACTTTCGTATCAGAACGAGGTTTTCAAGTTGAACAAAATCTTGCTAAGCCCATCGATCGGACGGTCAAGAATCGATCATCAACACCTATAAATCGAACTCAACCGACCTTTTCCGAAGTTCGAACCAAGAAAGAACTGGCGCCCAGCTCTGGCCTCTCTCTTTTCCCTTTCTCCTCCCCCTCCCTGCCCTCCCGATCCTTCCAAGAACGCCACCACCACCCCGCCGGACTTCTCATCTCCCCGTCATCTCCGCCGCCGAGCCCATGAACCCATCCCGCTGCCGGCGGCGGCACCCCCGGCCTCTCAACGTCCCTGGGCTTCCTCTCGCTCCCCGCGCTCTTCGTCGTCGTCGACTCCACCGTCGACACCAACAACAACCTCGGCATCCTCTCCCACGCCGACGGCCCGCCTTACCGGCCGCGACTTCGACTACCACCGCCCCACGGGCAGCTTCTCCAACAGCCGCATCATCGTCGACTACCTCGGTCCGTGCCCTTTCTCCCCTTCCCTTCTTGAACCCTCCCGACCCATGAAGATTCGAATTCCTCGTCCTAGGTTTCCAATCTCTCCAAGAACTCATTTTTCTTGATTAATTCTGACATAGCGCTCCGAATGGGGCCCCGTTCGTGCCCCCCCTTCTTGGACAAAGAGGGGAGAACGAGGACATAATCTGCGGCGTGAACCATGCGTCGGCCGCCTCGGGAATCATCTTCTCAATAGGTCCGATCTGGTAAAATTCGCCTCCTAAAACGATGATTTTTTTAAGAAAAGATGAGATTTGCCGCTGAATTTGGCTTGCAAGGATGATTCTTGTTCAGAGATTACTTTTGGTTTCGGTGATTTTGGTGGACAGGTGCAGCACATTTCGCTGAAAAGCAGCAGATCCAACAGGTTCACTGACACGTCCGTGCAGCTCGCACAGAGCCTTGGGGAGGAGGCAGTGACGGATCTAGTCTTGAGGTCGGTATTCTATGTGTTCATTAGGAGTAATGACTTCCTTCGTTCAATCTTGCAGTTCCTCATAATTTATTCTTATCCCATCACCATGCCTGCAACTTCCACTATGTTCAGAAGAACATCTATGATGAATCAGTCACCAGCCAGTGGCGTCTCTTAAAATCTGTTACTACCCTATGGATCCACGTTTGAGGTGATACCACCTACCAGACAAAGGGATTGCATAGCCTTCTGATTCCCCAATAATAAGAACAAAAACAGCTGGTTATGAAAGGGTTACATAGGTGGATCATTAACAAACAAGAAACTTTCATCTCAAAAAAAAAGAGGAACAAGATAGATGGACCAAAATTTTCAGTCAACCTGAGTTTCTCTGTTATTGTTTTCACAGCCAAAAGGCATATTAGGCTTATATCCAGTAATTTTTTTTCCCTTGTCCATGTTTTTTGGTGGATTTCTTGTGCATGTTTGGGTGAGGATATGGTCAGGAAGTCTATCATCATAAAGACCTCGCTTTGGCATGGCAAATTCCACGTGAAAAGAGATAAAAAGAGTTCTTTTGGGTTTAATCCAATTAGGCATCAAATCATGCAGCAAGAAGCTAAAGAAGCAAATGACGTACTTGAAACAGCCCAAGCAATAGAATATACGTTTGCCATGTTTGAAAGAGTACAATCATTATATCACCCACATAACGAATTTTCTAGTACTTCTAAACTATAAAAAACCAATTTACATTCAAGGCAACAAGGATAAAGTATGCAATTCTGCTGATTAAAAGAAACCAATTTAGAAGGTGGGTTGACTATGTTACAGAGCAGAAAGTAGTCACTGTGGAAATAATAGCACCTACTCATCCTGTGGAAATAATAGCACTAGATTAGAGTATATCAAAACTATCAAACAGCCCTAGAATAAATATCTACTTCACCTACTTTTAGAACAATATACATATATAACTATCAAAACCATCTTTTAGATAAAGGTAACTTCTCCAGTTCCATTTTCAATGCTAGTTGTTTCTGGATTTTATTGAGGATGTGCAAATTCACAGCATCAGCTGAAGTGCATACATGATTACTGTGCCATAGCCATTTGATTTTGGTCTGACATGAAAATTTTTATCACAACTAAAACATATCTCAAATTAGATTCATCTCATATATGATCACATGGTATATTTGATTAATCACTAGATGAATTCAATATACTCCACTAGCTACTATTGGATTACTTTTGTGCCAAATTTACGTCTTGAATTCTCAATAGGTAATTTATTATAAACTTGAACCATTTCTAATGGTAACTCAAATAAATATGATTAGCCCAACTAAGCCTAGAAAATGGAGCAAGTTTGCATGCAAAATTAGCAGACACCTGCATCTGTGGGTCCTCAGACATACAGGGTACAATGTGTGATTGACTAATCTCATATGTTTTTCTCTAAAAGTTTGCAAATTTGTTAAACTTTAATCATACCTTCTACAAAAACAACATCAAAATGTTGACATTAATTAGGGGTGTCAATCTTAATGTTGTTGATGAAGAGAACAACTACTTAATCGTGTAAGTTGTAGTCCCTACCTTACAGTTAGTACTAACTTTTCTTTCACAAGGATTTTATGCAGCAGAAGTATCTCTAAAGGAAAATAAAGCTGGCGATTCCTTGTGCCATTCTGGATGATGTCTTTAGGATTTAGCAAGCTTTGTAGGCACCTGTTTTGACCTGTAAAGAGAATGGTCAAAAAAGTTCATTTAAAATAACAAAAACATAAGGCTTTTAGAACATGAAAGCAAGCATGCAGGTTCCATAATATTTAGCCCTGGAAGCCAGTTATCCTTGTCCAAGCATACGATTTTGTGCTTACAACAGTTAATTGAAACAAGTAAGGTGTGAAATTATATGTGGTGATTTATTATAACCAGACAGAAACAATTGGAATCACCTCTTGGTGGATCTTTCAGCAGTGATTACACCCCTCATTAACGTGCGAATATCAACTGATCGTTCATGCATGATCTTATCATGGTATATTTTACTTCCAATCTCTGTAATTTCTTCCTCTACTTCTTCTAGTGTTTGGTCCACATTAAGTTTGACCTCCCCTTTCCTGATCACAGAAACACTAAATCCATTGGCTTTGGCTTCCCTAAATGCATCCTGCATGGTATTTTATGACAGTTAATCTCAGATATAAGTCGCATCAAAAAGCATTTTCATGCAGATTTACCTGATTATGATAAAGATCTATTGCTTATAAGCTATGTGCTCAGAAAAAAGAGTCAATATAAAACCGGTAACCAACATTTATTATTTCTGAAACAAGAGCAAGATCATGACAAGGTGATCAGGCGGCTATTAGCATGTAATTTAAAGTGCTAGGGTGTTATAGCCAATCATGTGGTGAGCTCCATGACTTCCTAAGCAGCGAGCTAAGGCTGTTAGGTAATTGCAAGGAGCTCCAATTCGTTCACAATTAATTTACTTTCTATAAAAAGATGCTAAGGGTTTGTTTGGTGTTGCTTTAAAAAAGCACTACTATAACTTTTTAAGCAAAAAAGCACTTCATTAAACAAGCATGGTAACACTATTATATTATCTAAAAGGTGCCTTTTCGAGACCAAGGTTCCCAAAACTGACTCGAACCGTTCGATTTGGGTGTCCCATACCAAATCACCCAGTTTGTGGGGTGCCATACCAAACAGGTGCGGAGCCAGGTCCATAAGGGTGATCAGATCGGGAACTAGCCAAGCGGAACCATCTATGCAGAACTAGGCCGTCAGGGTGATCAATTCGGGAACCAGCAAGAACCATTTCTAACTGATCTGAATTGCATAGAACTACCTGGCTGCTCAATTTGACTTGGTTCAAATGGGTTCCTATCGACTCCAAACTAATAATTGAAGAGGGAGAGGGAAAAGGGCCTTGCCGGCCACTTTCTCCTCTCATTTGAACTTCAAAAGACTTAGAAAGGAGGGATTTTGAAGGCCGACAACTTGAATCAACAAGAAAAGATACAATCTTCTTCCCTCTCTTCTCTCCTTTTTTTTTTCAAGCCTAAAATAGGCCAAAAATTGCTAAAATAATAAGAGATCAAGCCATCCTTTTATTTTGCATGATTTTATGATATACTATAGATTTAAAAGTGATATATGCACCGAAAAAGAAATCATGATTTTTCATTGATGATGTACTACTTTTAGATTATATATATATATATATATATATTAAGTTTAATAACATTTAAAAATAAAAGAAAAATTGCAGCATGTTTGAGGATGTTCATGTTTAACAGTTTTCTTTTTTTTGACAATAATTTATTTAAATTTGCACATGGTTATGACTACCTGATTTAAGCTTAAATTCAAATAAATTTCAAAAATAAGTGATGATTAAGGCTTATTCATGGGCCAAAAAAAATATATGCAGTTCCCTTAAAAAAACCTTTTTAGATATCTTATAACTAAGTATTAATTTTAACTGCTAAAAATATTTAAAATCAAAAATTAGTATTCTTTGTAGATAATTTGGAAGTATTTTTTGAAGTAATTCAGTCATTTTTTTTGCACTACAATGGAATTTACTAAATTATATAAGTTTTTAATAACTTAAAAATTATTTGAGTAAAAATAATGAAAAATATGGCAATGTGTTGGTAACTAGGATATATTTTCGAGAATATGCATAGTTTTTATATTATTTTATAAATTATAAAAGTATCTAATATGTCTAAAATGTATAAAATCTTTTAATTTTAAAAAATGCAGATCCACTATATATAATTCATGGTAATGAATAAAGTGGTTTATGATGTATGGTCGTCAAAATTGCAGAAATGGATTGAAGAGAAAAAAAAGACGGATGCTAACAATAGTAAGGAGCATGATGTAATAATTTCAGGCCGGTACCATTAGAAATGCAAATGATGCAATGGTGCGATGCAAAGTGGAGGAGATGGAGTGAAGAAATTGCAGTAGCACTTGATCAGTGGTTACTCCGATGCGATTGCGTGCAAAAAATGTCTATAAGAGCTCAATAATTGCTGAAGCACTTTCATGGCCTTAGGAAGGGCAAAAAAAGAAGCACAAAGAAACAAGCAAGATTGATTGTTGGGCAGCTAACCCACTATTATATCACTCTATGGATCTAGATGACTATAAGGCATCGAATCCAGACAACATGGAGGAGACTTAGATTTAGGCTGTCATACGAAACAATCCAAATGATCAATGGCAAAAGGAGGAGGTTGTCAAGCACAGGACATAGCTTGGATATCCACTTTACAATCTGAGGAGAGTTTTCATTCTAGGTCCTTCAAGAAAGATCCAACAAAAGGAGCTAGTCAGTAAGAGAGGTTGTTGGTAGGAGTGGCAGTCTAATAGCATCTGTGTTTGAAGCTTTTACAAGCAAAAAAGAACAAAACTCATAGATATACCAACAAGGGCCATCATTTATAACTTAGATCCACATGCCTTCTCCAGCAAAGATTCAAAGCATTAAAGTATTGCTTCCATACTCGTCAAGGATAAGAAAAGGGCCGCGTGGATAGCTACTATTTCTTGGCTTCACTAACTACATTGTCGTAAATGCTGCAGATAACACCCATTATCGTTTTGCTACCAGCTCCATCCAAAAGGCCGGTCAAGGTATCAATCCCTAAGGGATATCTATGATAAGTTGCTTGATTATAACAAATAAGAGCGGGTAAGATAAATAGCCTCTTATCAGAGCAAATGAGACAATTTTACATTATATTGATGATGATAATAATAATAATAATAATAATAATAATAATAATAAAACAACCTTAAAATCACATTTAGAGTATCCCTAAATCTTAAAACAACCATAACACCCAAAAATGAAAAAAAAATAAAGAAAAAGCAAACTAGTACCATACAAGTATGCTACTGCGTATAGGTGTCAGTATGGTATGATACTGTACCGAACCAATATCAGACCTTTGGTTTACCCGGTATTGAGATTGCAAACTTTGTTGACACATTTTGGAGAAGATAGAAAATCTAGCTTCTGGATTTTCCTTTTGTAAGAAGAACTTTCTAAGAAGTAAAAAGCAACAATAAGCACGCCCTAAGTTATATTTGCTAGTAACAGACTCTATAGTTTTTAGATAGATCAATTATATCAAGAACTAAGATGCCAAAAAGTAGTTTCACGTAAAACTATCGATACCATGCCACTTATTTCTTGATTGGTAACATCTTAATAAAAAAACAGTCCAAAGATGGTAAAAATTTTCATATCTACAATTATAAGAAAAACATAGCTTAAGGAGACCAAGCCCATAAAAATGTGGCCACTGTGAAGCTCCTAATGATGATAGATTCATCATCAAATAACTTAGGTATTCCGAATTATATTACATCCTTACAATAATGTGGCAAAATAATTACCATGTAGAGGGAGGTAACTGGGCAATGAAGGCAGCAACCTAGGTGGTCCTGCAAAAAATAATTGAGCCTAGAAATACATTATATGATGTTAACCCAGCCAGCCAAACCTTATCAAGAGCCTAGATGGCAGCCCATGGTGTCTCTGGATAGTATTAAATGAGTCAATTTGCCAAGTATAAAAAAATTAGGTTTCATTTAGTTCAGGGTTTAAAAAGGGTTAAATGCAACAAAGGCTATTTCAACCCATTTATTCCACTTCAACCCTCCAAACACTAGAAGACTAACCAATTTATTCTGAGAGCAAAGTGGATATTTTAAGAAGTTGGAAAAGCTACCTTTTCTACCTAACCTCGATTAATCTATTCTACCCTCTCACCTGCACATGGTATTAATTGAAGGAGAGATTAAAATGAGATGAACATCAGATGACATACAAACATTAATGAAAAACAGCTCTTGAATTTCATATAATAGAAGCCAATGATACGGTCTGACTTGCATCTTGATCTTGCCTGTTTCTTAAAGTCAAAAAGCATAAAATTCTGATACTGTCAGTACTCTCCACAGGCATCATCACTAAAAATTAGAAGAGAGATAGATATCACTCCATGTACGTTATTGAGTATGCCATCAAATTTATATACGTACAGCACAACTTCTTTCATGATAACTTTATTTCCTCCTATCAATCTCTATTTGCATTAAGCTCCCTATGGTCCAGAAAACTATTTAGGCCAAAACATTTCCTAGCAAGTGTTAACAGATGAGCTAGAGTATTGATTGGTAATGCATAAGTTTGCCAATTCTTACATGCAACAGATCAATTTAGGACCTCATCAATCACCATTACTATCTCCTGAACAGAATCTAAATATAATTTCATAGAATCTGAAACCTGATCCTTTCAGAGGCCATTTACCACAATGTAATATTAAATATCTGAACTTTTTTAACTGACTAAAAAACCATCCACATTTCAGGCTTTTAGTTGTTGAAGCACCAATGCTGTTACATAAGGAATTTTTGTTTTTCTTGAATATGAATGAGTTAGAGACATGGTTATACATAAGGACTGCTGTGCTGGTACCGGGCTACAAACCAGTTGCCCAGCGGCACGGCCTCGTGCCGTACCAACCCAATAGAAGAGGCGGGGGAGAGGGAGCACAGGAGAGGAAAAGAGAGAGAGAAGGGGGAGGCCAAGGAAGGCCGGCGGAGAGCCAGCAAGGGATAGGGAGCCACCACGCGGAGGTGGGGGCCGGGGAACTACCACACGGAGGAGGCGGAGGAGGGGCTCTGCCTCCGATCCTCTATTTTGCTTGAAACATAGATCCGGAAGGGCTCCTTTTATTTTTGAAATTTTTAAGTGAAAGTCGACAAACCCATTGCCGACTTTCACTTATAAAAAAATTAAGCGAAGTCGGCAATGAATTTGCCGTCTTTCACTTAAAAATTTTAAAAATAAAAGAGGCCCCCTCTGAGCCCCTATTACGAACGAAACAGGAGACTGGAGGCAGAGCTCCTCCTCCACCTCCTCCGCGTGGCGGCTCCCCGGCCTCCGCCTTCCTCTCTTTCTTCTTCTCCCTCCCTCCCCCGCTCTCTCTCTCTCTTCCTGTTTTTCCTTCTTCTCCCCCTCCGTCGTCGGTTCTCGTTTTCGTTGCCAGAACCATCCCGGTACGGCTCGGGACGCCCCAAACCAAACGGTTCGAGACGGTTCCGCCGACCATAGTTTTACCGCTTAGATTTATGGTAATAGTTTCCTTCAACACAGAAGCCAATGATATCAACAATTATTGAAATGGTAACAAGAATGCATTCCCATGCATTTCTAATGGCCAACCATAGGCCGATTCAATAAAAAAAATGAACAACATGTATTTTATCAGCTGCTCTAATTCAAGTTCTAATGAATAGAGAAGCAGGGTTACCAAAACACTACCTTTGGAGGTCGAGCAATGACAAAAGCTCTGCCACTTCCAAGCATATCCATATGAGCCTGGACAATATAACAGAAGTTCTTTGAATCTCCTGGATCCGCAAAAGCAATCACATGATACTGCTTTGGATTTAGTTCAAGGTCTGGAGCCATCTCTAAGGAATAAAATCCCACCTTTGGGATGCCATCATCAACTGTGTATAGTTCAATGCACTGTAGGCAATAAATAACAATCAAAAAAAGGAAGAAAAACTAAAAGTAAATCATATGAAGACTAGAAAAAGGCAATGAGAGGTAGAAACTGGAGTTTGGAATATGAAGCACCACGTCACTGCATTACTGGTATGCAAGCTGGCCAAAAAATAGTTCCAGATTAACAAAAAGAATGCCATATAAAAGGGATGTAACTAAGTATTTACCAGGATGAAATTAAGATCCAACCACCAAAGGTAATCCTTTTCTTTTTCATCTGAATATTCTCTGTACTTGCTAACCACTGCTTGTGGTCCAAACATTTCCACTTCCCTTTTAATTTTCTCCATTTTCTTTTCTATGTATCTCCGCTTCCTTTTAGGTATTCTTGTCATCCAGTCAGCGACATCTTGTATTTCTTTCTGCGTGATCCATCTGTCTAAATCCTTTCCCATATCCCTCATAATAGATTTTATTTCTGGATTTGTCTCTGCATTATAAACTTCCAGGAAAGCTTCAGACCATTTCTTTGTATGCTGCCACTGTTCCTTCCCTGTCTTTTTGCCAGGTCTGCTTGTACCATCACTGCACTCTATAAGCGTCTTGGGGTTTGCATAAGACTTATCAGGAGACATATTCCTTTTACCATTAAATGAACAGTAAACAGCACCATTAGAATTTGGTGACTCTTTCATATTTTGAAGGCTATTCTGAGCATCCCCCTTTTCAGCAAAAATTGCAGTCCGATCTCCAGAGAGCTTGGTAAGAAACTGAGGATTTTTATCAATTGCGGGACCTTTCCAACGAGGAATTATCTTTTCTAATGGATCATCCAAGCTGATGCCATCTGTTTCAAAAGAAAAACATAAACAAACTAACAGTATTATCCTCACTAATACTGTCCAAATCCATACACATGTATTAGCTTGTTGTGGCATGGCCAAACTATATAACGAGGTTAACGGGATAAAAGAGAAGGATGACAAGAATAATATGTAACTAAAAACATAGTGGCACCCAAAGTTTTATTTTTCTAGACCCTAATAATATTTTCAGTACCTTATGTTTGACCTATGCAACATACAGACATATAAAAGATTCTATTAAATGAGTACCTGCTCCATAGTCAAGGTTTTCGATCCTGGAGTGGACCCACTCATGCAAACCCAATAGCTTTTCGTTCACCTTCTCAGCTTTGCGTTCGAGCCCCTCAAAGAAGGTGTGCTTATCATCAGGATCCATTAAATGAAAAGGATCCCGCCCAGCCAACTCATTCTGTCTAACTTGAAATACGATCTCCCGAAGATGTTCATCATTCATCCATTCCAGTTCCTCATCCTCTTCCATTAATCCAAGTTCACTTATATCAGCACTTAAACCTTGCTGCTCTTTTACCTTCTCTTTTGCCACCATGTAATTTTCTTTGAAGCCGACCCCAATCTTCTTAATTACAGGATCAAATTCCTGAAAATTCTTGTTGACCCAACTGTTTTCAGCATCTTGATGTTTTTCCTTAGTTAGGCAGCCAGCTCCATCAGAATCACGTGATAAGTTTGTTCCGGACCTAGAAAGCACTTTTGTGTCATGTGCTTCTTTGAACTTACTGAATTCAGTCTCAGGAGACCTGGCTGTTCTTTTCTCTCCAGATACGTTATCCCCAAACGAAGAGTATCTACAATTATCCTCTCTGATTTCCTTCTTGTTTATGGTGGACTCCTTGGAAGAGCTGACAGACGATGTTGTAAAATTCTGTGTCATGTCTAATGTTGACGATCCAGCCATTCTACTTTCTAAACTGAGTATCCTGCCCATGCTGACCTCTGTATCTTCATTATTTCTGGTGTCACAAATAACTCTAACATTTTTAAGTCTTCTAAGTTGTGTTTTCGGTCCAATTTGCTCTTTTTCTGTTAAAGTCTCTGATTTTTGAGAATTATAAACTACATCATTTTTGGATGGCGTGGTCATTCCAGACATTAATAGATCAGAAGTAACACCTAAAGTAGATTTATCAGAATAGGTAATATGGGGGTCTGATTCTTGACTATTGTCAGATGTGTGGAAGATGCAACTGTCAATGTGATCCTGTACATGTTTTTGTTCATCACTCAGATTGTTCATTCTTGAAATGCTAGAATTAGTAGGAGAAACAGTATGTTCTGCAACACCTCCAAGCAATATTTTGTTTGAGCTTAACGTCTTACCGATCTCAGAATCGTTTGAAAATGGAGAGTTCACACCTCCCTTAACATTTAGGGACTTCAGTGATTTCCCTCTATAATCACCATTATTCACAGTTTTTGCTCCTTGCGCTTCAGAATTCTCCATCGTCATAGACGAAGTCTTAATCATACTACCATCGCCATATGATCCAGTGTCAGAAACATTACCATGATGTAGTTTATTTGGCACAGAAACATTAGAACTCTCACTACTTGACTGACTTGACCTTACAATAGGATTGTCATCATAAGTAAAGATGCAACCATTGGCTTTTGCTGCCAGATCTTTAACTTGCATTTCCTGATCAGCTTGTGCTTTTCCTGGTAGGGGCCTGTGCTTTCGAGCTAGGTACTCTCTAGCTTCCTTCACTGACCTTATAATCTTTGGCCTGGTTCTAACAAAATCAGAAGAACTTCTGTTAGATTCTTTCTCTTCCATTATGGAACTCTCCACCTTCTTTTTCCCAGATGTCTCTTCATTTATCCAGTCAACAATGCTAAAAACATTAGTACTACCAGAATGAACAGTATGTTCTATATCAACCTCAACAGATTTTCCATCCATTGAGCATGTTGTCTTCTCTTCATTTTGATCATCCGCCTTAACAGTGGTGATAGGTTTGCTGTTTGCAAAGGTGTTTAATGATTCTCCACCTGGAGTGTCATTCATATTACCCATGTTATTTTCTCTGAGCAGCTTCTTGTTTTCAATATCCACAGAAAATCTCCCATTTTTTTCCTGGTCTTCAAGCAGATTGATATCAGAAGTCCTGTCATGATTTGAACCTTCCTTTATCGATGCAGCTTCTGCATTAGCATTATTTTCATTACTAGCATTTTGATCTTTTGCACCCAACAGAATAGAAGCTACACCATATTCTTCACCTTTCTTATCATTTTGGGAATGATCCTGTTGCTCTAATTCACGAACCTTCCTTTGCATCTTTCTGATTTCCCTAACTTTATCATCAAAGTCAGGACTGATAGCAGAAAAATGACTAGAGACATCTGTTATAGCCAATTTCTCTGTAGATGCCTTGGCTTGCATAATGTCCTTCATCAGTTCATTCTTATCCAACTGAGGCCTTCTGGTGGTTGGGAACTCTGGTTCATCCCCAACAACTTTGACGCCGCCCTTCTCCATCTCCTCCCTCTCCAGTCTTGATTTTTTCTTTCTCCTCAGCATCTCAACCTCTTGCCTTGTCAGCTCCACCTTGTGATTTCCCACAAACAACTTTGACATGGCCCAGAAAACACAGCAACCACACAATACCATGAATCCAATCTGAGGGAAGATTTTCAAAGTTGGCCCACTCTGAAGAGAGATAGACCGAAGACCATCAGCAAAAGTGAATTTTTTCCCCTCAACCACAAACTTAGCGATCGAACTACTTCTTGGGAGCACATACTCACCACTTTCAATCTGTTTAGCAATGAGTTTAGCATGTGAAATCTTAGAGTTCACATCCATAAATTCTTCTATTGATTCTTTTTCTTCAAGAGACCATACTGGGATTTGGCTCCTTTTAGTAATTTCATCCTCACTTACTGAAACCCGGCTAACTTTCCCATCAGTATCTTGATAAATAGTGAATATAGGACCTGCACCGACTCCCCAAAACTCCGAATCTTTCTTGTACTGCTCGATCCATTTCTCCAATTTATTCCACAAAACTGGATTCCCAGAGATATTTTGGTTCTCTGAACTACAATTATCAACCACTCCTCTCTCGCTATCAAAATTCGAACTTGACTCAGAATTATCTGTCTTTGTTTCACCATTGATATAGTTTGAATCCTCCAAATTGGAATCAAGGTTTAAGAGTTCAGTAACCTTACTTACCTTCTGTTCTTCTCCGTATGAATTGAGTTTCTCTCTGAGAGTGTTCCGACGCCTCGAAGGCCTCCGAAAATGGGCGGAAATTCGTAAAGCTCCTCTGATGGAAGCGGCTGAAGGTCTCCAGGATGGGATTTTTGAGAAATCAACGAAATGACCCGCGCCTTTCCTTGGTGGATTCTTCTTAAAGAGGGTTACATACGTAGGATTGGATCGGAGAGAAGAAACTCTGCAGAAAAAATTGGTGGTTTTGAGGACCGGAGCACTCGAAACATCCATAGCAAGAGAGAAAAGGGCTTGGAGGCAGAGGATTTAGCGAATCTATCGATGGAAAAGAATGATTATAAAAGATTGCGGATCGCCAGGGGTTGGAGCAGGAGAAGAAAGGGAGAGGAGCGGCAAATGGGATTGGTTGCGGAGATGAAGGGAGACGCTAAAACCCCCGCAAACTCCCGAAAGAGAGAAAGTAGTATAGGATATAACGAGGGCGACAGCCCTTTCACCGCCGGAAATAGCGATTTACCTGGTTTTCCAGGTTGGACGGACGCGACCAGATTTGTGCGGTCCGGTCCGGTCCGGTCCGGTCCGGTCCGACCGGCCCAGCGAGATGAATCGGATGATTTTTTTTAAAAAAATTAATTTTCTACTTTTTATAATATATTTTTTAGATTTACCGTTCTGTATGGTTATACCATGATAATTTTTGAGAGGAATCGTGGTATGACTGACTAGAATCTAGTATTTATTTGAACAAACAAAAATAAAATTTGAGATTTTTTTGTCTACTAAGCTCTTTATTGAGACACTGCCTTCGTCTGAACATTAATATAATGGATGGATATGGAGAGAAAGTTAATGCACGTCAATCACAAGTTTGACATTTAGAAATAATTTGGTTAGACATAATAATCATCTACAAAGATCATCTAAAGTTTAAAAAGAATTTAATCAATAAAAAAATATAAATATAATAAAATAAAAAAATACAAGCATTCAAAAATATTTATAAATTTATTGGCTTAAAATAAAAGAGGCAAAAAAAATGATATCAAAAATCAACTCGAGCAATAATATGGTGCCATATAATTTTTTTTAAAAATTAGTCAAGAACAATTGTGAATAAATCCTAAAATTTGTATATAATTGGAGAATAATTGAATAGTTCTGAGCTGATAAATTTTTGAAAATACGTACAACCAAGGGAAAAACTGAAAATAATTCAAAAATATGTTAATAATTTGAAGAATATTCTAATATGGTTAGAACTAGTGATTAAAAATTGCAAGGCTTTGTGCCCCAATTAAGCTGGATGGATCTCTATAATCATTAATGGATGCTTGACTCATTTAGTTAGGCAAACCTGCATTGGGAAACATGATGCATTATAGAAGAATGGTTCTGTAGAGGAACTTCAACATGTTTGGATTCTTAAAAAGGAAGAATATTGCTGAACAGTAGACGTGATGATCTCAAAAGATAAATGTCTTATTCTTGCTTGTTTGTTAAGAAATGGACTATATTGCTTTCATTTTAAGCCAAACCACCCTTTCTCTTACTTTAAAAAGAAAAAGAGAGTGAACATTAGCCTCACCGACAATGTTGCCCTGGCCACCTTCAACCAGCAGACTCAAACAATATTTGGTAGGAAACAACAACATAAAACGATCTAACCCTCATGGAATGTTGGCCATATGATGCAGCTAGCTCCCTGATCATCAAACAGTAAAACCATTCACCCTAGCAATCAATAAATATTTCAATTAAACAGGGCATGTTGATATTTGATGAACCAACTGCTTAGGTGATGGCCCTCCTATGATTCCATGAAGGCTGAGTCGCACTAAGGAATTACTTCTGACAGATGGCAAACAAACAGGTTCAGGCAGGATCTGAACCCAGGTTACTAGTGCCAAACCAGCAGCATTTTTTTCTTTTACTAATGGAGCCAATCAGCACCCATAGTTTCAACAATCCTTTGGTGAATACAAAATTGCAACCATGGGGTGATATAATGATCGGTGAACCATGGTACAATCAAACAAGACTTGCCTAGAACAGGGCCTAATAATCCAATAAACTTTGTGCTTATCTGCACTTAATAAAAAGTATAAGAAAAATGTGCGCTTTATTGAAAAAGACGGCTCATGCTATCTTTTGGCATCCAATAAATGAGGATACGAGCTTAGGGGAACCAAAATTTCGCTCGCACGCACATGCACAATCGACAGCAAAAAAGATTATTAGGAATTTATCAAGAGCTCAAATTCCAGTATCAGGATTTTTAATTTCAGATTTTTCCCAAACATCTTGCTCCCATCAATAATTTAACTGATGCAACCAAACTGTCAGCTTACAACAGAACAACAGAGCAAAAGAGATGCAAACACAACCCAATTAAAACACACCCAAATTGCGGCAAACCTTCATAATTATCAGCTACAAAGATTGGGTATGCACACTCCAGCATCAGGGTTTGGCTGCTCCTTCCATATTCGGCCAGTAACCCGAAGCTTAAGCTCCTTCCTATCACCCCCAGAGAAGAAGAGTGCAATATTCCTCTGGATTATGAGGCCATCATGACTGTCCCGAACTTTCCGGTGGCTGTCACGGATACTCCGGGGGGTGCCTTCCCATGTGAGCTTCCTGCCATTAGCACCAACCTCAAGACTGTAGCTGTAGTTCCTTGCCTCATTCTCATCCCCCATGAAACGGAGGAATGCCATGTAAACCGGAGCCATCCCAAGCTGAAAGGCCTCAAAATGCAGGCAGAAATACTGCCCAAAGCAATGGAAAACCTGGAGATTTTGGAACATAGGAAGTTGATTTTTAGGTAAAGTACCAATATGGAAACTTTTCTGAGTGATACATCAGATGATATGTTCTATTGTTCAAGGTATTAGGGCTGTAGAATTTTGTGGCAAAACCATATATCCTTTGGTACGCCTCTCTCCGATAACATACTACACATGCAAGCACATTGCATGAACAAGTAGTGAAAAGAAGCCACTCTTGAGAGTTTTTATTTTTCGTCTCTTTCAAAGAACATGAGCAGATATAGAAGACAGTCAACTTGAAAGCATGTGAGAATACTTACAGTTAACATCCAGGTAGCATTTTCAACCTCTCGAGGATTAGACTTCACATAACGATGGTTGAATGTACACCCAGTATGCATGTCAACCTTGTGATAATCCCTTAAATGTGCAACAAGAAAAGGAATATCCCCAACAACAGAGCATTCAGACCCAGCATATGGACAGTTGTAAGGTCTGAAATTGCACAGGGCTTCATGCTTGAGTTTGCTGTAGTATGGGAATATTTCTGGGCAACCTAGTGAGAAATACTTGCAAGGAAGCTCAAGCGATTCAGCCACCTTCTCCAATGCTAGACACCTGATGTCTCCAAGCTCTTGTCTGCAGGTAGGGCACCGATTATGCACCCTTGACTTACAGGTCGAACATAGAGTATGCCCATTGTGGCACTGCAAAAGATCACTGGCTAGTTGGACTTAGTTGATTGGGCATAGGAGAAAGTTTATAATGTAGCAAAAATTGCCTGGAGGATGGCAGAATTCTGCAATAAATAATACTGAGATACTTCATATTTTCACTAGACCCCTTTCAGAGCATTGTAAGCACCCTTGCCTTATTTTGAGACTTTTCAACACAACTAAGTATCATTAGAGGATGCAGATGATGAACAAAATTTAAACAATTCCATAATAGTTAATTGAAAGTAAGAACACTGAGGAATCTACTACATAATTAAATTGTTTTATAAAGGAAACTTATGGTGTATCAGTGTGTTATTATTTTCAATAATCAGTAATTCAAGTGCCAGTAAAACTAAATTTTCTGCCATATATAAGAACACACAGTCCACCAAGATATCACAGGATTTGCTGTACTGATGAAAAAACAATATGATTTTCTTGCAGCATAAAGCATAACTCCAAAAAAAAAAAGTAAAGAAAAAAAAGAAAAGAAGAATAATCAAAAGCATAAAAACATGTAGAATGCAGGGTAATCAGAAGCACAAAAACATGTAGAATGCAATGCAAATGCCTGTAACTCAGATATTCTTTAATCACATACCAATAATTATGTGCCCAGAGAGACACATGGAGAATAAGGGTTTTAAAAAAAATAAATAAAGAAAACTTCTGTCACACTATGTCCATAGCCAACCTGCCTAATCCCATCTACTAGAGTCTTGCGCATGCTCCAAATGTAAGTTGTCTTGAATAATGGGTTCAAATGTGAAACTGAAAGTTATAATGGACTTGAATAAGAGGAGAAGAGGTGATGATTTTGTATATATGGGAAACCGAATGATTTCCGGTGCTTGTTAACATGAAGGAACTTAATGAGACAACATGATTTTGCAGAGCTGTAGAATGTGGAAAGACTTAGGGCCTGTTTCGGAAATCCAAAAGGATGGGCTGGATTTCCTATGGGAATCGGGCCTGTTAGCTTGCCCAGCCCCTTATTTTCCAAAGGCCTATCCTAGTTTTGGCCTAAATCCCATCTATAGGCCTGTTGGACTGCAGGATTAAAAAAAGACCTATAGAGCTCTTCTTTTCCTCCCACAGGATTCGGTAGAGGGAATAGGTTGATATGGGCCTTATTTAAATAGGCTGTGTAATCCATGATTCAACAGGAAATCCAACCCAATCCTGTTGGATTTTCCAAACTAGCCCTTAAGCTGTTTTTATACGAGGTGCCCCAAGATATTTTTGGAAACTGATAAATGCACACGACCTTTACCTAGATACACCATGAGAGCATTAATTTCTTTGTAAAATAGTACATGGAATACGAGGACAAAACTTATTTCCTAAATGTACTCAACATGCACCGATCTCCTTAAAATGATACTATATGTAATTCAAGAGATGTATGTTTATCCATAATCATTTTTCAACGTGAAGCATGCTAGGATGCCCCTTTATTGTCTCGCTGGTGATATAGTTACATATCAGCTACCATTTGGCACATTGGTCATACTTGGTTAAATCAAGAAGTTAAAATAGAAATAACGCATCCATCCTATCTTTTGCTACCATACTTCTCTTGTTTTTCCTTTTCCTATGCATGTGAAGCATCAAAATGAGTATATTTATTAAGGAATGGAGCTTGTTTAGAACAGGAATCAAGGATAGGCAGCATAAACCATTTCTATTACCAAAGTAAATATAGAAGATATGATTTGATTTTTGTGAGACCTATTTTTGCCTATAAAAAATGACACCCCCTTTCACACAGATGCTTTTAGTCATCTTTCACAACTTGTTTTCATGCTTTATTTTGTCTTGCCTTCATTTTCTTAATTAAAACATAAATCCAAACCCCTACTTTCACTAGGTTATCCTAGAGACTTCATTCAGTCAACTAAACATATCTGATTAGCTCCTAAATGTTCTTGAATATGTATTGTAACAACTTTGCCAGAAAGTCTTTCTTAAGTCTAGATAAACATGCAGCAATATTAAACACTTTGACAGCATGCCATACTTTCTTCTACAATGTCTTCCTCCTTGCACTTATTAATCTCGATACCCAGTTAAGAGGGTAAGATGACTAAAATGGTATTCTAACATCCCCATATTTAATTGTATTAAACACATGCCAACCGAAAACTGTCATGCCACTGCAAAATACTTATTGTCAGCAACACAACTGATTTCAGTTTGACTTATACATTCAGAAAATATTGAATTACGACTGACTATGATATCACTATCTTGTCACAAAATGATGAGTATAACAACCACAAAACTAGAAAAATATGTAATAATTTCAACATAACATAGCTTAAGCAAACAAACCATTTACTGCTTTCTCCAATTCAGCTGAACAATTGTGTGCAAAAAGAAAATCTCTAGTGAAAATGCAAACAACTGATGGAGCTGGCCACCTTATACAACTTAAATTTGACATACTGACTGGTTCTTAACTAAAAACAGCAAGCTCATAATGATCATTTTCGATTTGAATTCGAACTCCAAAAATAATCAAAAAGACCTAAATCCTAATTAAAACAGCCATAAAGTGTCTATAGAGTAATCCAGAAGGATCCATATGAGAACCAAAAGTTTCTAAAAGAACCGAGCAAAAGAAGACAAAATGGACTCTCGAGCGATTTATACGTATATTCTTCCAAGGAAACTTCCAACAAAAACCTACAGTCAAGACATCAAAAAGCAAACATACAAGTAAAAGGACTCGTCATGGACTATCCATCCTATTTGGAAAGAAGAAATAGTAAGAGGACTATCACTTCTAATGTTGTAGGACTCCTCTGAATAAATCACTCTAGAAAAAGGTTCAACATATCAGGTATCATTTTCTTATCGACCACTGATGAGTACTGTAGATGCAACATCTTGCATTTTATTAAGTAAGAGGCTAGATTGACTCTTTGACATGGTCGGTACAGCCTATTTTAGCCTCCAAAATTATTTATTACATTTTTCCTTATTTTTATTGTCTTAGTGCTCTGCTTTTGCAAGCATGGTATGAGTGCCCATTTAAGTGCTCTAGTCACAGTTTTTGATATCTGCTGAATCTTTTATATTGCATGTTTATAACATAACTTCACATAGCTTGGAAGTAAAGATACTTGAGAAAAGAATCAAACATACATTTAAACCACAGATGTGTAAGATGAAGGTTTCTAGTATCACAGTACAGGGTGTATTGGTCACATACTAGCACAAATATGTACTGCAGTATGCCACTGTATTGACTCACAGTATGTCAAGACAAGATGGTATGACATGGTACATACCACATACATATGTCGGTACAAGACAACACATACCACAGTATAGTCAATTTCTTCCAACTTTGATTAAAATTAACAATTATAATACTAGTAGGTCACTGAAATTTGTTGAACTAATGAGATGACTTACCAAGAATTCAAGATTATATGCATATACGCCTTAAAATTAACAAAATCCCCCAGTTTTGTTTCAATTAAACACCAATTTATTCTCGAACTTCCCAAGAAATTAAAATAGGGGCAGAGATAAATTACCTAGCTAATTAGCCCAAAAATTTGTTGCTCGTTGCTCAGATCCTGTGAAAAACGAGAACAGTAAGCTTCTGGATTCTCCTTCATCTCATTCCCACCTTCGAATGGTGGAGAGCGAGCCAAAATCCCACTTAAAACCTCATTCCAGCCGGTACTGAGTAGTACCGCTCAGTTTGAGTCCAATTCGAGGCTGATATGGCTTAATCCACCCCAATTCAGGCCAAGACAAGCAAATTGAGCCTGGTTCAGCTGATGCTAGGGCGTACTAGTGCAGCCGATTTTAACCCTTGCTCTAGATAGAAAATATAGCAGCAAATCCTAACAATTAGGTAAAATTAATAGGACATTTTAAACTATGTGCGTGCCATTTAAAATGGCTAGGCAACCAAAGAAACAGAGATATGTAACCAAATATAGTATGAATGTCACTGGAAACTTTACTTGGAATAGACTTCGATATACCTTGTTCCCCTTAAAGTAACCACTAGAAATTGAACAAAACATCAGATCTAAAATTAATTTGGAAATAATCACTTCCAGCACAGCCCCAACAATACAGAAATCTCAGTACAAGCGTCTGATATTTTTTTTGTTTGAAGATGTATCTAGCAACATGGTAAGGAAATAATGACACTGAATCGAAACATAAGGCTGAACTGTAGACTACATGGAAAAACTAAAACTTCAACAAACCTATCCATATTACAATTTCACATGGTCTCATTGCAGCTAAATCGTGTTGGGTATCCTCGTGATAATTGATCTCCCTTTTGAAAGTTTAACAAATAATTGTATCACTAAAACTTGTTAGCCCTTCAATGCCTATTGGCTACTCTACATACTTCATTGCCACATTTAATGTGGCATTATCCATCATGATCCAACATGTATTGTTCTACTTTTTTATCTTGTATATCACAGTGATGGCAATGGAAGACAGCCCAAACTTCTACTTTTTTATCTTTAATTGCTTGATTAGCATAACTGCTATAGAGTTTAAGTCAATTCCATATTAGATGTCATTGATGGGGGGGCATTAAGAATTGATAATTTATGTTCATTCAAATAATAAATTGAATTATTTGGAAGAAAATTTGCTGCCCCGATCTATCCTATTCAACAGTTTATCAAGTAAGTCAAGCATAATCCTGGAGTGCGGCTGCCAATCATGAAAAATCTGTATTCAGCTTAACAAGTACTAGCTCAATTAGTAAACGAGGCCAAGCTTAAGCCTCAGATTTGAGCTGAATATATTACAAGCTGAGCTTGAGAACTACCTAGCTGGCTCATGTTCAGCTTGACTGAGCTCCATAGGTATGCATATATGTACATAACACATATATGTAAGTAAGCCCAAGAACTGCCTGCCTGGATAATAGTCCACTTAGCTTTATGTACATGTCTCAAAATATCTATATATCTGTATATATTGATTCAATTACTATTTATTAACATACACTTATTATGTGAATTTCTTTATTCAATATCACTTATTTCACATAAAGGGGAATTTATCTTCGTGATTAAGTAAAATTCAAATCATTGAAACAAGTCAACTAGTCAATACTTAGATGAAAATATAGCGACTAAGATCCAAAGGATATATGTAAAAGTACGCGAGGGAACTCAATTTCTTTCTGATCCCTCATTTGTGCCAATCATGAATAGCTTGATTTCAGCTTCAAATCAGTTGGTTCAAGATTAAGCTTGGACCTAGGATTAAGATTATAATTAACGACTTAATAAAGTTGACTGGCCTTGGCTGAATATTTCCCTCAAAAAGATTAAAATAAATGCGAGTCCAAGCCATCCATGGAATTTCAACAATGACATGCCTTGCAAAAGCTTGGGCAGACTATACACCTGCTCTAAAATTATTCACTTTGCTCAAAGGAGACTTAACTGAAAATATAAACAAGGATGTAAGTACTATTGGCACAGGGACAGGGGCGGCCCGATACATTTGGGGGCCTAAGGCGAATCCAATGAATGAGGCCTCTTTTTTTTAATAATAAAATTTTCTAATAAGTATAAAATATTTAAAAAAATAATATGAAAATAGATAGCTATCAAGTATACTATTTCAATAAAGATATATGAATCTAACAAAGGTAGATAAGAAGCTTTTCCAGTTTAATATAATTTTTAAATGGAAGCACAGAAATGTAATTGCTCTAAAAGAAGGGCCATGAAACTGATTAAATAACTGAGATAATGCTTGGCAATACTGTTTACCATGTCAAGCAAGAGCAGGATAAGAAAAGGTCATCCCGTGGCACTTCATGGTCAAGGTAAAGAAAAGAATTTGTCCAGGAAGGAGCCTCTCTATAAGAGAAAGTAGGGGCATTATGGGAAATTAACTCCATCTAATTAATAAAAGTCCCATCCCACCATCTCCCCTTCAAGTGAGTACCCAAGCAGCAACTGCAACATCACAGCACAGCAGCCATTCAACCCCCTCCCTCCTTTTCTCTCTCTACCACCCAAGAAGGGAGAAGAAACCCAGAGGAGAAAATTAAAAGAATCTCCACCCTCCAAGAACTCAAAAAGTCCATCTCCAATCCCCCTATCTTTCTTCCCGATGGCCCAGCTGGATCAGGAGTAATGTGAGGGAAGGAAAACCAAGACCAAAACCAAAAAAGAGAAGGGATGAAAGATAAGAGTGGCTTCAGGCGTGTATCAAGCCAACCAAATCCCTCCTCCTCTCTCTCTCTCTCTCCACCCAAAACAAAACTACTGTCCCCAACTTCCCAAATTGCCTCTCTGCAGGCCAGGAAACTCTCCACCTCCCTTCCATCAAGGGGGAAGACTCTTAGCCAGCTCCTGTTCCCGTTTTCACATGGGGCCTTTGCTTCCTTTTGGTCACGCCTCTCGGAGGCCTTCCATTGGCCCGAGGCCTTAGGCGACCGCCTCGGTCGCCTAACGCTCGGGCCGGCACTGCACAGGGAGCACCAGCCAGTAGCTGGCATTGCACATACCATACCATGTCATGCCATGCCAACTAAATGGCAGACCACTGCCTGTGCGAATAGTATCTTGGCACAACATATGCTGACTGGCGTGAGTCAGTAATTAAAACCTTGACTTTAGAATAATATGTTACTTAACATATAAATATTTCAGCATTAAATAAATTTTATAGATTCTATTAGACATTCATAATGTATTGGTTCTTTTTGTCAAAAGTTGAGTTTAGCCATCGATAATATCTTTGATAATTTGTTTTTGTTTTCCCTTTAAATATCTTCTACAAACTTGAGTACTTCGTCATAGATCTGAAATTCTTTTGAAGAATCTTCATCAGTGAACAATAAATTCTTGAGTCATGCAGTAGCTTTAAACTTTAAAGCTTATATTATCAAATACATTATGCTTGGGACTATCACTTGTTTAAAGCACAAGGTTTCATAAATATGATCCTCAAACCACTCCTTTTCCTTGTAATCCTGCCAAAACTCTAAATAATACAGATTCATATCCTTGTTTTTTACAAGACCAATGGAAATAGGACATGGTTTCCTTCCATTACACCCATTTAGACTTCCACACATCCTGCATCATCTTTTGTCCACCCTCTTACAAGGTTCATCCATCATCGTCCTGTAACCAGCGTCCCAGGTTGTGCTTTATATACCTCATAAGCAGTCTATGAGAGGCATAAAATTGAAAGAGCTGGTCACTTTATAAAACTTAATCTTCCAAATTACATAAACCCTTGAAAATGAACGATCAATAAAAGAATGGAACCTACAGTTGTTTCTATTTACATAGAATCTCCCATTTAAGCACAATTAAAAAGAAAGCAGGATACATGTCAGCAAATGGGATATATCTGAATCACCATACAAGTAACAAAACCTTGTTTATGTTTTCAAAAAGCTTTATTTATTGTAGAATCTTGCCCTTTTAGGTAAAAAAGTTCTCTGTGTCCAAGTCATGCTTTGAGAATCCAAGAAAGTGAGAATGCAATCCTGTACATATTAGGTCTCTATCATGAGGATTTTATCATCAAGAAGCTATTAAAATTTAAATTAATAACACAAGTATGTGCTACAGGGATATAAAGATGGGCAAACAATAGATGAGCTTATGATGCTCTTACAACTGCAGGTGACAGGCAAAAAGAAAAGATTACTTTTTCTTTCTTTCAACTATTAGGCACAATACTAGCCAAACTAACATGTAATTATACACGATCATGCAAGAGCATAGATGGAGAAAATGGAAAAACATGGGGCTCAAAAGGGATCTTAATGAACAAACAGCACTAGTTGCTCTAACTGACAGCTTGTTTCACAGATAAGCTCCTAATAAACTAGACAATTGAGCAAAACTAGACGAACATTCTAATCATTGTTATGAATTTTAATTACGATAACATTTAAAGGTAAGCGCGACAGTCATTGATTAGTGAAGCATTCCAGCTAGAGACAGAATAAAGCCAAAAACTTCCAAAAGAAATAACAGATCATATCTTTTGTCATGCTTAATTAGGAGCATCAATAAGCCAGATTCAGGCAGAGCAGATCCAAATTTCAGTAGGCCCAAGAGTGTTCCAGCCTCAAACAACAAAACCAGACTCATGATTAGCCTGTTGACATCCCTAAACTTAAAAAGTTATCCATGGAAATTTAGACAACTAAAACAACAAGCCTTGTCTCATCTATATAGGGTAAATTAAGGGCCACTTCATGATTGATTCGGGTTTGGGAGTATGTTATGACCAACTCAGAAACTAACATCAATCAACTACAGCCAGTGCCTAAATCTTGCCCAAAAGCGTCTTAGAATAACAGAGGGGCGTACCACCAAGCATAGATGACTGGTTGACAAGTAAAGAAGCTAAAGATCTCAGCTTATTCAACTAAGCAACCTTCCAAGTTTTGAGAAAGAAGGCATGTTTTGATACAAAGAAATGCATTCGTCTTTGGCTACAATTTATAAGCCAAACAACCTCGCTGAAATAAAAACTATATGTGTGTGTGTGCCCGCGCATTCATGAAAATGCCCAGTACATAACAAATCTCCGCATACTTCAACTAAAATGAAATGACCTCCTCATTCAGATTTGTCCTTTAGGAGCTTAAGTAACGAGGTTGAACTCCTTAAGCTTGCTGTCCATAAGATTTCTCCAACCAACGAGCACCACAGTATTTGAACATCTGTTAACTCAAACTCATGTATCACTGTGTTTTTCTTAGCAAAAATTTAGAAACCCTTTATGAGTGTCGAGTTCTTGAATCACCACCAGCAAAGCAAGATATGTATTCTAGATAAAAACATGGTTCAGAAAATAAATAGATCAAGTGTCCTGTTCCAGTATTTCACAATCAACAATATTTAAATAGTTCCAAGTCTAACCATGAAATTACAAAATATTAAAGAATAAAATTTCCTACTGCAGTATAGAGGTTTAAGGATAACAACACATCGTCAAGGCAAGCATAACAGATCTACAGTAAATCACCACTAAAGGTGATGATAGACCAGCAACAAATACATTAAGAACTGCCACAAGGAAAAATAAAATAAAATAAGCATTATTCCAAAAAGCACCAACATCAATTGATTTTTGAAAATTAAGAATCATATGGAAAAGCTCCTAGCTTACAAAACATAATAAAGAACTCCTATAAAACAAAATGAAAAATATAAAAACAAAAGGAGGCAGAAGAAGAGAAAAGCACATTAGTCCTGATCCCAAATACCCGGGGAAGATGCATGTTTTGTGCAGCAAGATAATCTGTACTTTGAAGCAAATTGAATTGACAATAATTGCATTTACTGAACTGCCATAAAACATTTTTCAATCCAATTTCACAGCAAGAAGAAAACAAGAGTACCCAACTACTAAGAAAAACAATAAAGACATCGAGCAAATCAATGATTTGATTAAACTATTCAACAGATGGATTACCCATTGTAGTATCCCATTGAAACAGATGGGCTATTTGAAGCATGTTCCCTCAAAAAAACACAAGGCTGAACTAAAAGATATCCGGAAATTCAAACGAACGAACCAAAGAGAGAAGAAAAAATCGATTATAAAGACTCAAAATTATCACATCAAGCAACAACTTTAGATGCAAAATATTCATATAACACCCAATCATGCCTGAACTACCAAAATCAAGATTTCTCTAATAACTTAAAAAAGAAAAGAAATGGAAACCATGTGTAACTTTCAACCTATTGCGAGATTTCTGCCAGGGTTGGAACCACATTTCACCAAAGGAAAGAAAAGGAAAAGAAAAAGGAAAAGGAAAAAGAATAGGAAAGGAGCCAACATTTTTTTCCGGCAAGTCACATTCGTCGAGAAACGGAGAAAAAAACGAATTTAAATGACAATCCTTAAGCCCAAAAAGCACCCATTGTCCCCAATCTCATCGCACCCTCGCCGATATCAAAGAAACACCAAAAACGCCCATCAAGATCACTGAACAATTCCACATCACTCAATTGGAATCCAAAAAGAAGAGATATATCACTTCCGCATCCAAAAAAAATGAAAAAAAAAAATCAAATCTTTAGATCGCCACACTGTTCCATCCCACGAAAAACAAAAGAACCAAGAAATCAAAGTTCCTCTCAGAATCGAGGACATACACAAAAATCAAGAAGTGGGAACCGACCTGGTGGATCGGGGGGTACATGGAATTGGTGCAGACGGGGCACTCGAGCAGCTCGTGCACGCTGGTCGTCGGAGAGATCAGCGGCGCCGGGACGCCCCCGCCTACTACGCCGCCGCAGGCGTTCCCGCTGCCGCCATGGTGGAGTTTCAAGAAGGGGTGGGGGAGCTGGTGGGCGGCACCCTCATCGTCGTCCATCCCGTCCAATGACGAGATGCACTCAATGCTGTCCAATTCCATCATCCCCTTCAGTCCTCTCCTCCTCCTCTGTCTTTCCTCCCCCTTCTCTTCCCTCTCTCTGGAGATGGGAAAATAAACGGATTGGAGCAGAACGGAACGGGGAGAGAGGAAAACCGGCACCAAAGGAGCTTTTCCTTTGTAGCTTTGCACGTGACCGGGTATCTTATCACCGCCAAATCCCATAAATATATAGAGGGAATGTTTGGTTGGGCAAAAATACAGCTAAAATGGCCCAGCAAGAGCCACTTTTATTCTAACTGTTTGATTAAAAATATTTTATTTTATTTTAATTTCAAAAAATAAAAATATTTTTATTTTTTAAATTTTTATTTTTATTTTTCTAGCATTCAAATTTTATTTTTATTCTGATTTTTATTTCAATCATAAATTAAATACATCGGAGAATATGATTATTTCGGTTCCGACTGCAAATCAAATAGCCCATGACACAAGTAGAAAGGAGGAGGAAAACTAAACCAAACTAAATTGAACCAAAATAAACCCAAGTAGACTAGATTATTCCTATGTTGTGACCTATTTTGTCACTTGAACTTAGAGAATAATAAAATAAGGAGAGGGGGAGGGAAATCAAAAGAGTGATGGGACAGTTAAGCGGAGGGAAGAGGGATGGGTATATTCTTGACGCAGGGCGGTTTGTGGCTTTGTGTCGTTGTCAGGTAATTGTTTGTTTGAGGATGCGGCGACCGCAGTTATTTGGGAGGGCCGGAGGAAGATGCTATGAACACACCATGCGCAGTCCCTGGTATCAGGGGCTTGGGTGCTCGTTTGCTTTTGGAAAAATTAGTTCAAAGGTTAAGATTATAGCGACAGTAGCCTTCTGACAAAGACTTGAATTTTGGTATGATTGGGTGACCTTTTGTCGGTACAGTTATTTAGGTAAAAGATCAATGGAGAAAATTTTCATTTGCATGTCTATACGATTTATTTTGTTATTTTTTTTTTGCACATGAAGTACACATGAATTGAATATGCATTCACTGTAGGAGTCGAAGATTCAATGTATAAACATGAAGAGATATCAATTAACAGTACAAATACAGTTCCTAGTTTGTTAGTGTCACTAGAGTGGAGCAATCCAGTGTAGCTCCCCCGGGGCCCTAAAAAAGGAGAGGTATTCAAAGAAACAGTTTATTGGATTGACAAATTAGCTAACAATTTTTATAAATATTGATAAATTGAGACTCGATTCCTTATCACCAAAAACAACAAAAGATCCATCTTTTAAGAACAAAAATTACCATATCACTACTGTTTTAATTTTATGGTACATGCCCACATACTAGCAACTAGCAGGTCTCTCAAGTACAGTCCTACAGTGATCAATTTCTAGCTTAATTGGAGGAAAAAACTAGCTAGAGATGAACCGCAGAAAAGCCATTACATTGTTTAGAAAGAATGTCTCCAGTACTTTATGAATCCCATGGACATGGATAAACGTCATCACTCCGGTCATTCTACTAGACTCTTTCTAAATTGCACTTAGATTTTAAATTCAATTTTTAATTATGCATCAAAAACCTGTTAGTCAAAAAAAAAAATCAAATTATCGGTCACGTAATCTCAAGCACTGAAGATGGCCCCCTGACCTATGCCCTTCTCAGCATGAGCCCACACACCCAATTTTAAGTTCCAAATATATTTCATTAGCCTGTCAAAATCCTGAAAAGGCCCCAATCAGTTGGCACTGGAAGATGACCAGCACTCATTTCTGGAAGTAACATCTGATATTGCCCAAGAAGCCTGCATGTTATTATCAATTTATATATGGGCAGAATGATACATTTGAATGGGCAGCCATTGAAATTGCACTTTGTGTTTAGATAAATACAAATTATGTACAATATAGTTGCTAAAAGGTTTACATGCTAGCAACTCTGGAGGGAAGCTCCAAGTCTGCTTCAGGTTCTCCCTCTGACCTCTCGAAGGTTGTCTGCAACAAAATAACAAGATGAGGAGTTCAATACCCGACTGATTTTGCAGATGACAAACATAAGAAGATACGTAAAACATTATGAATGTCCTTAATATTACATAGCAACTGAGCCTCATTAGCAGAGTGTTGAAGGGTAATCACACAACCAGGTTTACCATGATATCACAATTAAGCAAACCTTGACATAACAACAAACAAGTAAACAAGCCTGCAAAGGAAATTCAATGACTGGGGACCATACTGGGGTCTAATATTATTTGAGCTGCTCAGGTGCATGATTCCAAAGACATACAATTGGAGTTAATCTTAATTCTACATGTCAAATAAATACAAAGCTCCATTTCAGAACTTATATAATGAACCACAAACCTGGACAGTCCAATTAAAGAGCCACTAAATCAATTTTCCATGGCCCAACATCCCATATGAACTTCAGAATGATCTAGATATAGAAAATAACAATGAACAACCGACAGGAATGTGATTAAAGGCCTAATTTAAGCAACACATAATTTTGGACGCTTCAAAAAGCTTCCTATTATTTAGGGGGGCTAGCAAGCATGTTCATCAATATACTGTTTGGTGGATAGGGAGGGTCACATCTATTGACTCTAGGGAACTGCAATTTGAACAATGAAAGATCTTTCTCAGTTATGGCAGATATCAATTAATCACCAGAATGCAAGTAGAAGACCCATGTGCAAGAGGACATAGTGGAACAAGCAACACAGAATGCATACAATTAGCATTATCAAAAGCAAATAGTAATGTATATATGACAAGAGTTACTGGCGCATACTTCTGCTTCTTTCAGATTTTGTTGAGAAAAATAGTGCTCCAATGCTCCTTCACCGCAAAGAATTTTAGCCCCACATCCATGTGAATCTACAGATCCAACAGATTCTTCATCAACCACAACAGCATCTATTTTCTCTTTCCCTGTTCTTGTGTCGGGAATCTACAAAGATGACAACAATTCTTGACATATTGGTAACAATGAAGAGGAGTAAATATTAAATACCAATAAAAAGGAAAAATCAATCAAACTTGCTTGTTCATATTAGGCTTATTTGCATTGGAACACTAATGAAGAGGATAGTTCCCACAGAAAATGGACGTTTGTGATTTGTGACAGCATACACCAATATTGGCAGTGTTACTGAGTCTATACATGGCGCCATAATAGGAAACAATATGACACTGGAATTTTTTTTTTTTTGACCTGACATATGTAAGTAGATCATAGTAATGCACCTACATGGTTAAAGCTTCAGTAATGGGGGAGAGGTACATCATATCATAGAAAGCTACATTGTTGGCTGCATTGTTCGTGGAGTTTTAAGGGCATTCATTATTTTTTCCTCGGATATTTATAAATCATTCTACTTCTTAAAGCAAGCAAAAGAAGATTAGAAGAACAAAGAAACATAGAAGAGGTGTGAGATAATTCACATTGAAATAGAGATATCAGAGAGGAGACTGCACACCTCATACATAGCTTCTGTCAATATATTCTCCAATATTGATCTCAAGCCCCGAGCCCCAGTATTTTTCTGCATTGCTTTCTTCGCAATTAGTCGCAAAGCCTTTTCTGTAAAATGCAGCTTAACCTGGATATCAGGAAAGGGTACCTTAGCTTTTTAGAGACCTCATGTTGAAAAAGGACTACTCACAGCATGTTATCCACTTGAATATTTGACACAAAAAATTGAAAAATCTGGAACTTACATCATTCATTTGGAACAACTTTATGTATTGTTTCCCGATGGCATTTTTTGGTTTGCTAAGAACCTAAAATTATTATAAGAAAGCAGTTTTCAGAAGTTAGTCGAGAGAGCTTATCCAGTCAAATTCAGCTGAGGCCTGACTTATTATGATAGACAGAAGCATAATTATGAAAACAACCAACAGAACAGAAGAAAAGATTTTTATCAAGGCATAAAACAGATACTTAAAGAATGCACCATACTTTTTTTTCTTTTTCCCGAGCAAAAATTAATAAAGCAGTTACACCATGTGCATACAAACAAGGAAGGTCATTGCATAAATCAGGCTTACCTCAACAAGTTGGTCCTCATTCAGAGCAGACAAACTAACAAGTATTGGAAATCTTCCAACAAATTCTGGTATCAGACCATATGCGATGAGATCGCCACTTTCAACCTGAAGAAAATGATTTTTTTTCTCATTAAACTTCACCGGTAATATTTCTAAGCAAGCGCTGGACTGGAATGTTCCCAAGGGATGTGAACCTACAACCTATTCTGACTTGCACTTACTGATTCCAACAAAGAGGATGCCACTGCAGCATTTGTCACACTGCCTGTACGCATGTTTGCACGTATCGGTGCTCTGAAGCCAATGGAAGAATCATGCCGCCTGGCACGGGATAGAATCATTTTGAGACTTCAGCAAGGGCCCAAGGGTGAAATGAATTTACACATATAAATTCATATTTCGCTATAGTTATATGACCTTTCTGAGATAGTTTTTTCTAAGTCAATAAAGGCGCCTCCACAAATGAAGAGAATATCTTTAGTATCAATCTGCAAAATGACAAGAATAATTAATAAAAGCTTCGCATATTTTTGGTAGATAAAAGCTTCATATATGAAAGTATATGACATGAATTTACAATGCCATATGCAGAAGCATTTACTCATCACATGAATGCTCCAAAACATCAAATTGGACCATTGTAGCTCAAGATCTAGAATGGTTGCTGCAAGCTACAAACTATATGTCTCTAATGGGAAGCAATGATACGACTTCCACATCCAACCCTCTTGAAAAGTTTAATGCATGAACAACTACCTAACAATTACCTAAAAATGTCCCGGAGTAGGTTTCATTCTTTTCGCTCACTATTAATCCTATTGTGAAAATACAGTTTATGTACCGATCAGTCCACATATATCAAAGTTGCAGTCGCATTTTCAATTGCTAGTATATATATCAAAGTTTACATTGCATCTCTATCTTAGAACAATCTGCCTGCATGCTAACCAGCTATCGGGACCAACTCAACCACAGTGCAAGCACTGAGAAGTGCATCCATTCATGTTGAAGACCATCAAGGTATCGACTGCCCTATAAGATCTAAATAGACAAAATAGATATTCACGATAAGGACAACAAACTAATTTTTTAATTACCAACAGAGATGGCAACTGTGTGTAATAAGAACTCTTAAGTAGCAAGAAATTCAAATTCATCTCAACAAAGAAGCATATTAAGCATGAATTGGGATGACTAAAAGATTATTTAATTATCGATTAGGATAAAGATGATATTCCATATCACAATAAGATTCTGATATTCAATAAAGAAATACCTGAATATTGTCGCCTCTTGGATGTTTCCGAGCTCCTTTCTCAGGCACATTAACAACCTAGTTCAAGGGACAACATTAAATTCCAAAGGGAAGAAAGGCATATCTTCAACTATTGTAGCCCCACAACAAAAAGATTGAACGTCACAGATAATTTTGTACCATGCTATGTAGTGGGCTTGAAAGTGAAACAAGAGAAGGGTGAAGAAAAAAAAAATCTAGATCCATCAACTAGCCTGAAAACAAAACAAAATGCAATCTTATATATCTATTGAAGGCAGCGTTAACACCCTGATTGAGTTTCATTTCTAAGTACAACTCGAACTCAATACCCATGCCCACATTGGCTACAGAACACAACATTTGTGTTGGCTGCTAATCCTGAAATCTATAAGACTAAGATTTCAGTATGCTTCTGTTTAGGAGATCAACAATCCAAAAGATACGGAGCTTGAGTATATAACATGGACCAAATTCCTGTTGTTAATGAAGGGTCTGAATTAGTCCTAAAAGAGAACAGTGTTATGAACACCCATAAACTGATGTTACTTTCATGCATTGCTCTCTCTTCAGTGGATAAGATAGGTTGAAATTCATGACTTTGAATTTGAAAATATCCTACTTCAATTTCATACTTATAATATTATTGTGAAAATAGAAGTTTTTTTTTGGTAGAAAGAACTGTAGCCTATCTCCTTCCAAAATGTTCAATGCATAGGTAAATATTAAATTTGCATTAATTTTTTCCATATCCTGCACCAGTAAGTCATGCCACATCTACATATGGTCAACTTATAGAACAATTTTCAGTCATTCCTTGTCAAAACCACTTGACTTGTCCAGCCAGAATCAAGTTCCATAGACATTTATTCCACTTCCTAATATGTGGAGCTTGACCTTATAAAAAGTTTCTCTAAGTGTTCAAAAGTAGAGTATAGACCCATCAAATCTCCAATAACTGAAATCTTACATTCTTCAAGGCAATCCATATTCAACTATACAAACAGAGCAGCTGAAGCTCACCATAAATACCAGTTCTATTCCACCTCCTATCTTTAAAATCAGTAGTAAATATATTGCATTTCTATATCACACTTACAATCTCATACAAAAGGTGATGGAGAAAATAATCAAAAATATCTTCCTTGATTTTATTACCAAATAAAAGGAAATGCAAGGATGATCTAATTTCCACTATAAGATTTTAGCATAATGATGGCAGACCCAATATCTTACCAAGACTAAACATTTACATCTGACCCTTGACAATCGACGTAATATGACAATTCACTTGAGGGGGCAAAAGATATCCTCATCAACTTGTCCCCATAATGCTCATTTCTTAAAATTACTTCAGCCATCTATCTTCCTTGATCAGATCTATAATAAACCTAAAATTGACATAGAATAAAAGTAGCATGCATGAAAGGAGCAATATCATAAACAACTAATATGGCTGTAATGTCTTGACAACCCAAGATTGTTCCAATCTAATGCATAATTTCAAATTCAGATCCAATAAATCATATGAGAAAAATCTTCAAGGCTAAATGGAGAACTTCAGACTGGGTCTTTAGTCAACGTGGATTTAAATCTTACTGCATATGAACTCAACCTTAACATGAGAAAAAATTTAATGAACAGCCATTTTTATCTAGATTGTCTTGGACCAAGTGTTTTGAAAGTCGAAGTGTCTTTACTCTTCAGATTCCATCCTACCACTACAAAAGCCAGCTTTCTTTTGAAATAAATTTCAATGCTTCAAAAGACTGTAATCTATAAGCAACATGTTGCCATTACTCACATAATTAATATTAACAAGCCCATCCATAGCTGACTAATATTCATAATCAAAATGTTGTGGTCACACTTGAATATAGTTCGATATAAGTGTTCGAGAGCTTATGCTTTATCAGCTAATATGATCAACTGTTCGGTATGTAGTAAACCCAATTTTACCGAGTCTGCCAGGTTTTAAAGATTACACATTATGAACTGATATTGGTAGTCTTTGATGCCCTTTGTAGCCAGACAAGTTATTGGAGAATAGAAGGCAAACATTGTTCTATCAGTAAAGGTTGTGTTTACACCATATCAGATCAAGGAAAATCTTATAAGCAGTTTGAGTTCATAAGAAAACTAATACAATGGCAACTAAGACAATGTTCTCAAGTTAAATAAGGTGCTAGTAAATGAATATTGAATCAAACCTTTTATGTTTGCTAAGACCATGCTAGAAATTGTTAAACCTATTTACCATATTTACACCTTGTGTGATATGTCTTAGTTGAAATAAAATGTCAATGATGGTTTCATGTTTGTTTGCATTTTAGATTACCAGTACTGGGGCAGTGCAATGAACATGAAAGAGAATGGATGATTGTGATCCCCTAGTGAATACAGAATTTTCTCCATTACGTATGCGACTCCACAAACAGATAATTTTTGCTAGTGCACTTCTTCATTACCCTAGGCTGAATGCTAGTGCAATTCTTTCTTTCTTTATTTATTTTGTTGGTCACAGGGTTCGTTGAGAGGAAGGAGAGGACAGAAATGACTTAATAGAGACATATAAGCCCCAGCCTGTGAGGACTTCGTAAAGGGTCTATATCCAGCCTGTCTAGGACTGTCAAACCAGCAACATGTTTGCGCACAGCTTGTGTTCAGCTCGGATTAGGCTTGCTTGAATAGTAAAGGAGCCGATCTAAAGCTAGGCTTCACCAGTTCAAGCTTTGCTTGAAAATGCTCAAAGCAGGAAAAATAAATAATTAATATATAATATTTGTCATAAAACATATTTATATTATAATTATTAAAACAACATGATTTACTTATAAAGGATGAATTCTGATATAATATAGAAATATAATGGTGCAAATTAGCTCAACATCAAGGCATGTCACATTCCCACTAGATCTCCTAAATAAGCTGTTCGTGAGCAGCTCGAGTTTGGCTCAAATTAAAATGAGCTGTTTCGATCTTAGTTCAATTGCAAAACAAGCAAAGGTTGAGTTAGGCTTGGCTCACTCAAGCTCAGCTCTTTCACTACCTATGCCTGGCTGGCTTCAGAGATTTTTTTTTCACATTATATATGCAGTAAGATGGATTATCTTCAACAGTGATGCCTTTTAGGAGACTTACTGCAGTTTATGATCCAGTTATCAGGTAAGCCTAGACATTGTCTTCACACAAGTCAATGTACATATCTCCAATTTAGACATATGAATTACCAATTTCATGCTGGCTAAAGTTACCCCTGCTTCTGAGCCACGAGTTCATCTTGTTCAGTCATTATGATACCTGAAAACTGTGCCAAGGTCTGCAGCCAGGATCAATAGTAGTTTAGAAAAACTGAGAGTCCCAATGTCCTAGTATGCAATCTTGGTTGGCAACTTTTGTTGGCAAGTAATATCATTTTTTTCTCAAAAAAAAAAAGGTAATATAGCTAGTTTACATTTAAATTTAGTGGCTTAAAAGCAGGGTAGCCAGATCTAATTTTCTAAATCTCTTGTCCTTGCAAAGTTCTGGTAATCAGAGCCAAGGATTTGCCCCTTTTAAAACAGTAATGTTAGTCACTTTTTTCTCAAATAGTAGCATGGTTCAAGCAGCACCATAGAACTCACAAACGTACAGACCATAAACTGCACAAGTAGGAGTGATACCCAAACATCAAATCAGAATAATATTTTCTAGAACAATTTCATATCCACTTTCAGAGTCTTGTATCATCAGTAGTACATGAAAAAATTAGTAAGCAGAAAAATCAACTTTTGAGAAAGATAAGTATATAAGAGAGACATTGCAACATGTGCATTCAAATGAGTGTTCAGATGCTCACTGTTCCTTCAAGCATTTTCAACAATGCCTGTTGAACGCCTTCACCAGATACGTCTCTACTAATATTGAGGCTCTCAGCCTGCCCAAGAAGTAAAAAGTTATGTTCTTTTGAGAAAAGAAAGTACATAGCATAACTGCAACATATATTTCAACTAGATTAACAGATACCCTCTTGGTAATCTTATCAACTTCATCGATGTAGACAATGCCCTGCTGTGCAGCCGCTACATTGAAGTCAGCAGCCTGAGATAACAACAACACAGATTGGTAATGCATAAGTTATAGAAAGATCTAGTGGTAATTCTAAAAATGTCTGTGGCATATTCAATATACCGTCTGTGTAGTTCCATGAAGTAAACCATCAAGTAAGCAAGACCTCAAGATATAAATTTGTAAATTAAAAAAAAAAAAACTTGAGATTGTTATGTAAGTTCAGACAATGAAGAACAATAAACCATGTGAATCCAAATTAAACAATTAGATTTGCTAAGCCTTAAGCAAGTAAATACTAGGCGCTTACAGAAAAAATCTGACCTTATAGTGCTCACATATTAACTCTACCTACCCAGCTAAAGCACATCACAAGAAAGATTATTATGCTTCTTTCACTGAGTTAACACTGAAATATTTCCACGACTATATGATTCGCCCAGATTTAGGTATAACTGACACCATAAGAAAAGCTGTTTGCACCATTACGAATAAAAGTTCAGATGTTTGAGTACTTCAAATGTAATTTTTACATCTACTAGCTGAAGTCACAGGATCTCTCCTAATATAATTGATACATCTGAAAACTGTATAAAAACTGGAATCATCAGTTAAAATGTGATGTGGAAGCTGAAACAATTGTAGAATGAAATATATCGGACAGCAAAGGAATCCGCCGCTTGGTGATAATGATGAAATAAATAAATGATCTAGCAATATGATCAGTGGCACAACTAGGGGGATTCAGAATAAAGAATCCACCACCAAGCCAATACAACTCCTCCACACCACCCCTAACAAACACAAAAAAAACACAAAACAAAAAAAATAAAGGATTCCTGACATGCATACTGGTTGTTAAGTTATACTATTCTCTTTGTTGTTCTAAGTGCAGATTAGGTAACACATCAAGCTTGCTCTGACAATATTTCTCAATGATCTAATAGATGTCTCTGGTAAGATCCTCAAAGGTGCAAAGTAAGGTCAAAGGAACCGGTACCAGGCACTGTACCGGTTCTCTGGTGACACGAATCGGTACGAGCCATGCTGGGCCTGTACCAATAGAGGAGAGGGCACGGTACCTTGAGAGAGAGGACAGGAGAGAGAGGACAGGAGGGGGAGAGAGGAAGGGAGAGAATGGGAGGCCGGCGGAGGGTGGCGGACTTCGGCGGAGGGCAAGCGATTGCCGACTTCACTTAAAAATCGAAATTTTTTAAGCCGCAGCCGATTCTCGTGTTTCGACTTTACTTAAAAATCGCAAATTTTTTTAAGCCACGGCCAAACCCCTGTTTCGTTCAAAACAGAAAAACTGGCCACAGCCTCGCCTGCCGCGGACTCCACCGCCCTCCCGCGGCCTTCGCCGGCGTCTCGACCTCTCCCTCTGCCTCCGCCGATCTCTACCGGCTCTCTCTTTCCTTCTCCTTCTCCAGCTCCGACAACAGGTCTCATTTCTGTTGCAGCCGAAACTGCCCGATTCGGGATGGTTCCGCCAACTCTAGTGCAAAGTGATATCAAAACTCAAGACAAATAATATAAACTGAAGTATCAGCTATAAGCAAAACATCAGCAATGAATCAATCATGTGATTAAAGATGCTTTCATATGATAGACTTGGCAAGTACCACAAGAAGCTTGTATAATATAGACTCCACATCTTCACCAACATATCCCGCCTGCACATAGCAATACACCAGTCATGTTCAAACAATTGAACGAGCAAGTTTAACTGTAACAACATAAAAAGATCTAGATTTCCATTTCTACATCAAAATGTTCCATGTTTTACAAATCATAATCGAGAGAGTATCATGTGTATGCCAGTTATCAAGCCAGAATTCAGTTATATTAACAAAGTATAGCATGACTGGGATATCACAAGATACAAAATTCCCACTTATCTTATATTCATACCATTTTTTCCCTGAAGCCTACTGTAATCCAGAATAAAAAAGTACATTCCAAAGGAATGAAGGAAAAATGATGCAGCATGTGTCGAAAAGACAGTCATAAATTTTTAACAGTTATTAATCAAGTTATAAGAAATTGTTCCATAAGAAACATCTGATGTCCTGTGAGAAAGACAGAAAAGGGTGCTAAAAGATGTTGGTGCCTGCAAAGAAGAAGAATTGCCAGTCAATGAAGTCGGAATAGCGATTATTGAAGCCAAAGAACCAACGGGAACACCATATCCATATAAGCATTTTTCATTAGTCCTGTCATAGGGCTAAATGACAATGAAAACTATGTTATCAGACTCCTATATGATATGGGAAATTACCTGAGTGAGAGTAGTTGCATCAGCTATTACAAAAGGTACATTCACAAATCGAGCCAATGTTTTTGCCAGTAATGTTTTCCCTGTCTTTGAAGAAATGTTACAAGGATATAAGTAAAAGGAAACATATAGAACTGCAACAAGTATGTCTCTCATTATGCTCTCAAAATCAGAGAAGTAACTACAAAATAAAAAAAACTTGCACTTATATCATTACATATTTGCACCTAAACACATGCAAGTCCCTCGGACATCAAGCAAGCAAAATAAAAAACAAAGAATTTCAGCTAACGTGAAATCATTGTTAGAAGATATACAGATATGATACATTAAAAAAAATTAATTATCGTAAGAAATCAGAGATAAGTTACCAGTGAAAACTATCACTAGAGCAAAAATAATCAGGGTTTGGGTTTGCAGGGATCTGAAGAACTAGTCCACTAACCATTCCATGCATGTAATCCACGCACAACATTCTCTCAATGTTGTTTGCATGGCATGGAATGGCTAAGAGGCAATGTCCCCCACCAATTTCTCCATGCACATAGCCACAAACTGAGAATCCAGAATGTCAGGTTTTCAGGTGAGGGAATGGAAGATCTCAGCAATCATCCAATCAATAAATTCTTATTGAGTGTTGCTTAATATCCATTTACCAATTGATAGGCCTTAAAAGTGGCATCCCTATAATACATTAGATCCAAAGTTAATTAAAAACTTGCCTTGTCTTTACCTCTATACTCATTGCTCGTCATGCGGTGAGGTTTATCCTTGAGCCGCACGGTTTCTGGAGTCAGATCATGGCGGCTAGATATGGCCGAGTGTGGATTGATGGGGCGGCCCCGAGTAGACAGAGATGCTCCTACATGTGGCAGGAGATTTGCAGGTACATGCCTACTGCCTTGGCGAATACCAGACGGCTGATCGGCGATGGGCAGAGTGTGGATGTGGTGGAGGACCCGAGGGTGGACTCTTTTTCTTTAAGACTCTGGCCGACTATGGTCAACGTCGAGACTGCGGACGGACTCCGGGTCTACGATCTTCTTAGCCCGGAGGGGGCGGAGTGAGATGTCGGCAAGGTTGGTCAGTTATTTGGAGAGCACCTTGTAGAGCGTGTTCGATCGCTCCCGGTTCCGGAGTGTGTTAGCCCGGATGTGAGGGTTTGGAGCACGTCTTGTAGAGCCAGTATCAAGGTGGGAGATGTTTTTCGCGCCCTCCAGCAGAAGCACAGGCCTGCCGATTCGACAGAATGGTAGTTTTCAATCTCGTTTGAGGATGGATTGTGCTTAGATCTGGAGCTTTAGACTCCATCCGAGGGTAGCATTATTTCTGTGGAAGGTGGCCTGGGAGCGCCTGCCGACGAGATTGGTGCTGAGCAGAAAAGGGATGGGCATTCGACCCCAGTATCCATATCGCCGAATGGACGAGACGGTGGATCATGTTCTATTACAGTGTGTATGGGCTAGGAGAGTTTGAAGGCTCGTCGAGATTCCGCAGGATGCCTGGAGCCAGATGGGGTCTTTCCCACAGGTGGTTCATCGGTGGTCCGGCACCCTCCAGATGCATCAGGTAGCCATTGGATGACTTGCACAGCTTACAAGATTTGGTTGGCAAAGAACGCTCGGACTTTTAGTGAGAGCAATCCATCCTCGAGGTTCGTCGTGTAGCGCGCTCGGGTACAAGCAGCAAAGATCATTCATGTACGCTTAGCACATGGACCTTTGATAGCTCGGAACACCTGGGGCCCCATTTTGCTCAAGTAGCGCCTGGTACAGTGTTCTTCACCTGAGATCCTCCACTTCCGAACTTTCTCAAGGTTAACTTCGATGGATCCGTGCTAGACGGCGGCAGTAGAGAAAATGTTAGGTTTGTCATTAGGGGCTCGACCTCTAGGGTAGTGGCTACTGGTGGCTGCCAGATTTTCGATATCTCAGTTTCTAGAGCAGAGCTACGGACGACTTGCGTCGTCCTGAGCCATGCTCGGCGCGTGCTATAGGCCAGCTCGGTTATATTGGAGGGTGACTCGGCCACCGTGATCAGCTGGATCTAGGGTGGCCCAAGTGGCGGTGGAGGAGGATACCCCCTGTTTTAGGATATTTCGGCTATGGTGAGTGACGTTGTGACCTTTCAGGCTAGGCATGTGTTCAAAGAAGCCAATGAGGCCACAGACTGGGTGGCTTCCTATATAGTCTATCACTCAGGGGTACCTTATAGCCGGAAGAGGAGTTGCCCAGAGCACTCCAATACTTGTTGTTTTCTAATTTTATTGGGTGTATCCGTACTCGAACCGTATGAAACACCCGCTTTAGCAAAAAAAAAAGAAAAAAAAGAACAGAAGGCAAGTGCTATTGACTAAAAACCTCCAGGCAATTAAATGATTGGTCCTTGAATAGATATAGAGTTAGTTACTTCCAATTTTATGTAGATGAGAGGAAGAGATAATGAGAAGACTGTAGAGAGTTAATCAAAGAGCAGTCATTAAAGTATTTTGCATTTCTGATCAAAAAAATAACAAAATCAAAAGCTCTCCGGGATGAACGAAACAAGCGAGGAAGAGAAAGAAAAATGTTTGCATTAGATGCAAAAGCGGCTATGATACTCCGGGTCTCCAACATGGCATAGAAATCTTTGATCCTAATCAGGAATCGCCGAACCGATACCAATAGACGTACCGATTAGCCACCGGACCGGTTTGGTACCGGCTCGGACCGGTTCGGTACCGGCTCGGACTGGTTCGAACCAATACCAAATCGATACCACTAGTTTGGCCTCCAAAAGCCCAAAAAAATTTGACCAGACCAGTATCGGCCGGTACAAGTCGGTACGAGCCGGTTCGGACCGGTTCCGACTGATACGGACCGGTACGGACCGGTACTATTTTCCACCGCTGTACCGAACCGGTCCGGTATGGGGTGAACCACCGATACGGGCCGGTTCAGCAAACCATGATTCTAATGGAGTTTCATTATTAGCAAATATTAAGGATCATTCTAGTTCCAACTCATGGTGCTAAGATTATATTGAAATAAATTGGTTTTCTGGTTTTCATAAAATAAAATAGATTATCCAATACTTTTATATTTAAAGATAGCCTTTCTTTGAACCAGATCACAGAGAAAATAATTTCAAAACTGTATACTTGAAGTTTCAATGGTTTATACTATTAATAAATATTCAAACATGGCTAGCAATATGAGGTAATCTGATCCAAAAGTCAGACCAGGTCACCCTATAGGTGCCAGAGGCTCTTAATAAATTTGTTATCTAGTATGGTCATTTAGCACACCAAGTCAAATAAATACTAAATCACAACAATACCGCATACTAAAAAATACAGCAGATGCAGATACCTGAGCCTGTTGGGCCCATTAAAAGAATGTTGCTTTTTTCAAGTTCAACTGTGTCAATGTCATTTGTACTAGCTTCCTTTTCATTGGAATCAGCTGCAGACCTAAGATTCAGCATAATGAAGTGAATTCAATCATGAATGCCCCAAAAATCGATTTACAAATCTACCACAAAGATAAAGAAAAACAGAGATCATGTTTCTGCAATATAAAATGTACCAAGAATAGTGAGAATCTAACCATTTTGATAAGGACTCATAATAGATCCTCTTATAATGATTGTACACTGCCACAGAGAGTACCTGCAGGGAACAATGTAATTTTTATTAAAGGTTCTTTTAAATAAGGTCACATAATTTTTATTAAAGGTTTGCTCATACATGATACAACTACAATGTAATAAATAGTGACTTTGTAACTTTATGTTTTCATGTTTGAGGATCCATGATCATTAACGAATTTAATGCAATAAATGAAATAACAAGCCAAAGAAAAGCAGCGGATCTCCCAAGAACTGGACAAGGGCAATATCCAGGAAGAGAAATTCCTCCAAATTCATAGTACGTCAACCATTTTTTGTGGCCTTTGTCAACCTTATAGGACTAGTACAGCAATAAATGATCTAAAATACAAACACCCAGTTATGAAGGCCACCTAAACTCCATTAAGCATCAGCTTAAGCTGGTCTGATCGAGATTTTCATCCAAGAACCAACAAACCCAGAAATTAAAATCTTAAAACACGAAGTGATGCATAAAAGACCAAATTAAATCGGTCAAGAGGCCTGGAAGACGTACACAACGGTCAATTTTTGATTTTTTTTTTCCAAGAACTCTACAAACTAACCCAGTAATTCTATCAAAAGCTCTGATGTTTACCTTCTTTGCGCGCTCCTGTCCGATCACAAACTTGTCAAGACCTCGGCAAATCTCCTTGGGAGTCGGGAACTTGTTCCCGAGATTGGAACCGCCCCAACACCCATCCTTCGAGTCAAACCCTCCGCCACCGCCTCCAGCACCGGTGCCCCCTCCACCTCCTCCTCCAACCCTAATTACATTAATCCGGCCTAGGCTGGCCGAGTGGACGGTGACCCCGGAATCGCCGGGCTGCTGCCAGATCTCGGGAGGCTCCCAGCCGGAACGCCCCGTGGTCTCCAGCGAGGGCGCGTTGGGGATGGGGGCGCCCCGGTCGACGAGGTGGCCCTGGACAGAAACCAGCTCAACGGGGCGGAAGCAGCGGGGGGCCCAGGCCCAGAAGTCGTCCCACCGCCGCCGGTACTTGCCGTGGATGTCGGAGATCCTGCCGGCGTGCATCCGGTAGGAGGAGACGTACACAGATTGGACTGCGGCCGCCGCCGCCGCTCCAACGGCCCTCGATCTCACGGCCGCGGACATCGCGAGAGGAAGGAAAGGAGAAAGGATGAAAACTTCGCGGGGATTCGCGAGCAAGGGCTTACTTTTGGAATTTGTTTCGCGACGGGGAGAAGAAATATTTGGCGGAGTGGCGATGTTATTTATTACGTATCTTGTTCTGTTTCTTTATGGGTCTTTTACTCTTTTGTTATCGGTCGTTCTAATGGATAGCGTTGACAGACGCCGGCGTGATCTCGGACGGCATCCTACCGTTCGTGTTTGTGAGATTTAATCTGAATTAAAAACCATTTTGGACTGGGCTCCTTCAGTTGGATATATCAAATTTCTGATGACAACGAAGAAAAATAAATCTTATCATATTTAGTTAGTAAAATAATTACTCTAAAAAATAGTATCAAATAAAAATTATTATATTTGATTAAAGATAATATTATATAATAAGATTATCAAATTTTTAACAATATTTTTTAATTAATAATATTTGTTTTTTCGTTCAACTCATTTGTTGGCCATTTATGGCCTATTTGAGTGAACACTAATGATATGGGCTATTTTGAATATTAAAATATATTTATATGGGTTAATAACTATTTTTAAACTAATTATATATATTAAAATATATATATTTTTACTAAAAAAAATTAGTATGTTTTGAGTATATTAATAAATTTAGTAGTTATAAATTTTATAAATATATTTATTAACGAATATATTAACATGTTAGTTAATATTATTATTTAGAAATAATATTATTAATATTTTAATATATTAGTTTTAATAAATTAATATATTATAATAAATAACTAATCAATTAAATAATTATAAGAAATCATATATATAATTAATATATTTATTAAAATTAATATATTTATTAAAATGTTATAGTTTATAAAGTAATTATGAACATAAGTATTAATATGAATATCTAATTATAATATATTAATTAATATAAATATATTATATTAATAAAAATAGTATACTTGATAATAAAATATACTGATAATTACTTAATAAATATTAATAGAATATATTGATCATAATATTTTAATATATTTATAATATATCGATATTATTAAATTAAGAGAAAATCAATATAATTAATGTATTCATTATATATAATTAATATAATATTAATATAATATAAGTGCGAGCATTCCATCAAGAAATGATAATTTTATATTACCTCTACTCAGTAATTTGGTAGGAGAAATAACTACCACCTTCTTGATAGAATTTGTTTTATCCTCTCTTTTGATAAAATAAACATGCGATCCATCATTTATTTTATCATCTTTTTCATCTTCTTTTATGATAAACAATGTAATCTAACATAGAATCTATTTTTTTATACTAGATTACCTCCAACCAAATGAGCCCTTAGCTTCTTCTATTTGCCTAATTCATTATTGTTCAGTATTGAGCCATGTCACTGCTTTATATTTTTTTTAAAAAAAAATCATTTGACTCTAATACTGCTAACTAAAGGTAATAGCTAATACGAATTGATTTATAATGCTTAATCTCCCAACATGAGGCATTGGACAAGGTTGGAGAGATGAAAATATGTTGTTTTTAACATCAGTGTATAATTTGAGCTTTGATCCATCCTAAACTACAGTTGTACAATTTGGCATTTGAATCTACATGTGCCCATAATGGAATATCAGTGTTTGTCAATTTAGACTTATTAGCCTCAGGCAAAATGAATGACCCAAAGAAGGATGATATATGCAAGCAACATGGCACGTTTTTACTTTTACAATGTTAATATCATGACCTCCCTTAAATTGCTAGGTAATAGGGCTAAAATAAGATCAAATAAAGATTGGATACTAATATATCCATATCTATATCTATATTTTTTTCAACAAATATGAATACAAATGTTAAAGAGATACCAAAACTAGTATGATATTTGTTCTAAACAAATGCGAATCAAATATTAAGCATATCCATATTTATCCTAATTATCTATCTAAATACATATATAAGTCGAATATTATTTAGATGTAAATTAAAATTTAAGCAAAATTAATTATGAAACTAATACTAATTATGTAATTATAAAGGGAAGGAACATAATTCCTTATACAAATTGCGCATGACACACACATAACTATGAATTTACTATTTAGACTCGCATGGAGACTAAGGCCCTGTTTGGGGGAGCTTTTGGAGGGCCAAAAAGCACTTTCTGGCCTTCCAAAAGTACTTTTAGATCAAAAATAGTGTTTGGTAAAATTTTTGGGAAGCTGTTTCAGCTTTTGCGGGAAGCTGAAACAGCTTTTGGGGGAAGCTCCAATTTGGAGCTTTTCAAAAATGCTATTTTCAGCTTTGTCGGAAAGCTGTATTTTTGACAAAAATGCCCATATTAAAATATAATAATTACATAGTTTGTCCCATTATAAACCTAAAAATTTGCTGGAGCCAAGAACCCTAGCCGTCAGACTCCCTTCCGTAAGAAAAGATATTTTTCTTTCCTATTTTTGTATGCATCTTTTGAACCACATTTTAGAAAGAAAAATTTTTAATCCCTTCTCCGTACCTTCCAAAATCAATCTATTGTTTTTTTTTTATCATCGACCTCGCGGCCCACGCTGAGGTCCTCCTCGAGCGTGGACCGCGAAGAAGAGCACCTGGACCGCAGCATCGCGATCCAAGCTCTAGCCGCGACACCGTGGACCGCAGCATCGCGGTCCACGATGCCTCCCCTCTCGCGGTCCATGGACGACCGCGATCCTCTATTACAGAGAGAGGATCTCTCTCTGTTATAGAGAGAGCCGCGGTCCATGCTCTAGCCGCGACACCATGGACCGCAGCACCGCGGTCCATGGTGCCTCCCCTTACTGATCTCGCGGTCCACGGGTGACCGCGAGATCTCCCTCTATTACAGAGAGAGGATCCTCCTCTGTACGCTTAATGATCTCGCGGTCCACGGTGGACCGTGAGATCCTTTCTCTGTTACAGGAAGGGAGAGTTCTCTCTCTGTTACAGGGAGGGAGAGTTCTCTCTCTGGACCTCGAAGAAGAGCACCTGGACCGCGGCATCACGGTCCAGGCTCTAGCCGCGACACCGTGGACCGCAGCACCGCGGTCCACAATGCCTCCCCTCTCGCAGTCCACGGGTGACTGCGATCCTCTGTTACAGAGAGAGGATCTCTCTTTGTTACAGAGAGAGTCGCGGTCCATGCTCTGGCCGCGACACCGTGGACTGCAGCACCGCAGTCCACGGTGCCTCCCCTTACTAATCTCGCGGTCCACGGGTGACCGCGAGATCTCCCTCTGTTACAGAGAGAGGATCTCTCTTTGTTACAGAGAGAGATCCTCTCTCTATACGCTTAATGATCTCGCGGTCCATGGCCTTTCTCTGTTACAGAGAGAGAGAGAAGAGAGAGATTTTTCTCTCTCTGTTACAAAGAAAGATTTATATTACATTACATCATAATACATTAATATGTTATTTTAAATAATTTAATATTATGTTATATTATGAGAAATTAATTTATACTAATAATTATAATATTTTATATCTTTATTATTGTATTATACTATAAATATAATATTATAATACGTTATATCATAATACATTAATATGTTATTTTAAATAATTTAATATTATGTTATATTATGAAAAATTAATTTTTACTAATAATTATAATATTTTATACCTTTATTATTGTATTATATTGTAAATATTATATTATATTACATTACATTATAATAGATTAATATGTTATTTTAAATAATTTAATATTATGTTGTATTATGAGAAATTAATTTATACTAATAATTATAATATTTTATATCTTTATTATTGTATTATACTATAAATATAATATATATTACATTATATCATAATACATTAATATGTTGTGTTAAATAATTTAATATTATGTTATATTACCAAATATTAATTTACTCTAATAATTATATTACTATTATGCTATATTATAATAATATTATTTTATATTACAATAATATTATACTATATCGTATATTTATATATTAATATATGTTATGTTTTACTATGTCCTGTTGCATAATACTATACAATGTCCTTTATGGTAATTTTGTCATACAAAAGTACTTTCTCAGTTTGTTTACCAAACACAAAACAAAATGCAACAGCACCTTGCAAATGTAATTACCAAACAGCAAATAACTTTTTATAATAGCTCTACTTCAGACAGCTCTACTTCCAACAGCTTCCCCAAATAGGACCATACTAACTCCATGTGCGACCTTCACCTAATGCACTTATTCTTTAGCCCACAGAACCCAACATACCCAACGCTTTATGCATCAGGAATACCTATCTCATCTTTGAACTTGAGAAGCATTTGCGTCTCATTTTAGGTGTTAGGCCATCACAGAGTGGAAATGGAAGAGAGGAATACTCAGTGTAATCCTCGTTCACAGTTTCTCAGGAAACAGTTGAGAAACTAGTTTAATTCAGTTTCCCACATTGGACGACGCTTATGGAAAGCAAGTTATAAAGATGGGAATGATACTTATGATTTCACAGGCGAAGAAAACTGGAGCGACGACAAGACCACATATATTTATTTGACAAAACTGTACAATAATTGTCAGTCATTCCTATAAATACCAGAAACTGATCACTTCCAAAACTCCATCTGAAACGACCCTTAATGCTCTGATGACAGTGGTACTGATAATATCCCCTCATCCAAGAATCAATAAGTCGGTTCTGTTTTTGACTGCCTTCCCCAGGAGAAAGCTACTTTAAAGTTTCATCTTTCAGGCCCCAAGATAACTGACATCTGATCTATAATAAATACAACATTTTGCGCCCTCCTGTTAGGACCTGCATACTGCTTCAATTCAAAATTTATCAGCTTAATTAGCTAACAATGTCTCCATCTACCATTGATTTGGGAAAGCTTCTCGGTATTTTGAATCCTCCCCCTGCATTAGCTGTCTGCTTGCAGAATCTGTAACATGGCTATTTAAAAGCCTTTGAGCTAATCTATCCTTTGCAGTTATTTTCTTTTTCAGCATCGATGCCAGTGTCGGCTTCTTAACATTGACTTCAGCTCCATTTTGAGCTGATGTTGCTGTATGTTCTGCAAAAGCTTCTGAGTATGAAGTTGAAGCAATTGCAGCTTCCCGTAAAACATCTTCATTGTGTTCACGAATTTTCGCTCGTTTCGCACGCTTCATTGACTTCATATCTCTCTCTCTTTCCCGTACATTTTTAACTGCTTGTCTCCCCAATTTCTCAACCATTTCTTTGCCCAGATTGAGAGTTCCACTGGCATCTGCCGAGTCACCTCTTAAGTCAGTTGACATTGCAGGATACTCTTTTTCAGTTTCCCTTTCACTCTGTGAATTTTGTTCTATTGGATTTCCCTCATCATCGCGTGGTACAATGGGCCCATGAAATGGGCACACCCTCAAATCCCTTCTCCGACAAAGTCCCCCTTTCTTCAAAGGAGCCCGGCAAGGTTGAATTTCAACAAGTTCCTCCTTATAAACTGTTCGATGAAAATTCAGCTCTGCGATCTTTTCTGCAGGAATGACAGCATCATAATCCACTCTACCCCAGTGACCCTGGAGCTCCAGACCCCTCTGATTAGCTAAAGCATCTTTGTTTGAACCCCAGTTGTCCAAGAATGGGCCCCATGTCACTACAGGAGCTTCCACCAATAGTCTTGACCTCTCAGAAGTTGAGCTCAAACCATGCCCAACTGATGAGTCATTTGCATCAGGGGGTGCTACATCCTTTCCCTTGCTGGTTGTTGCAGTATCTGCAGAATTCCCAACTGAGCTGTTAGGTATACTAGAAGTCGCGGGCATGTAATGTTCTACCTTACCCTCTTCCCACAAATCATCATCATCCTCATCCTTTTTGTGATTGGAGCGATCGTCAAGAACACAGCCTAACTGACCGCATCTTTCCCGGACGGAATGGATAAGATTGCGGATATCAATGAACTCCTTTAATGCAGTATCCCTGAATTTGTTGTCAGTGAGATCAACCCTGACAAGAACAGAAATCCATTCCTGTACTGCTGACAAATGCTTTGAGATTAAAAGCTTAAGTGATTCTCTAAGTGCATCGAAGATAGCTTTGTTATCACTGTTTTCCTTGACTTTCTCTCCCTCCTTCAAGGATTCAAGACGGATTTGCTGCAATGTAAGAGATTTAAATTCTTCTACCTCATCATCCTCAGTGGACATATTCGGAGTAAATTCTTCTCGCTTAACATTAAGAATTTCTAAGCACTCTTCTATTTCATCAATTGTTGACTGAATTTCAGCCTTGATAGAGGAAAAATTCTCCTTCAGATTTTCAAGCTTACTGAGCAAAATCTGCTTTGACCTCATCTCCCGTTCCTGTCTCTCCTGTTGCAACCGAGCGGCATTCTCCAACCGATTAGGAAACTGGTACCTGAGGGTGTTCTTCAGGTAATTGAAACCCATTCTAAGCTGCCTGTAGTAAATTCCAAAAGAGGCATTCCATTTCTCCAATAGTTCTACACTCTTTGAGCGCAGATTGGATGCAATGGAAGAAGGAGGAGGAAGAGGCAGGTCTCTCCTGAAACCAATGCTTAAGCTCAGGAACTGATCAAAATTGACTACGAGGAGGGACCTGAAAAGCTTCGAACGCATGAACAGTTCATCAACTATAAGAACTGCTAGGAACCGCACCTGTAATATGATATGAATGTGGAATATCTCTTAGTAATCGAATGAACATCCCGTTCGCTGATAACAGTAAAAAGTAATTTAAATTTCGAAGTCAGGTAGCCTACTTTTTCCTAACACATGAATATGAAGGCAAAGAAGTTAATATAAGTTACTGATAAAACAAAAAATCCATATTTGGAATGGTACATCCACAAATTGCCCTGACTTTCATGTCCTTTGCTATGTATCAATAGTACATAGAACATCTAACATACAGAACCCAAATCTCTTAGCAACTCCAGTTTCCAGTATACAAAAGGGAGTGCCTAAGTCCAGAAACTAATGTCATCACTGTTCATCTCTTTCTTTCGATTGTAATGTTCTTGATGAATTGAACAAGGGGCACACTGACCTATTCGATAGGCAATCACTAATATTCATTTACAATGACATAAGGGAGCATCAAGTGAGTCCTATAAGCTTCAATCTTTTCCTGGATGGCTGCATTTAGTCCCCATTTTAGCTTATAGAGAGCCCTATAAGCTTCAATCTACACTTGCTGCTCCCTTGTGTTATGCATCTACAATAACATAAGGGAGAATCAAGTGAGTCCTATAAGCTTCAATCTTTTCCTGGATGACTGCATTTAGTCCTTATTTTAATTGCATACTCTGACCCAACCACCCCGTTATCGCCGCCAAAAATATAACCTAAAAGAACTGAAGAATATCTCAGAAACTGTAGAAAAAATTCTTTAATAAATCTATCTCCACAACACATGATCCATCGTATCACATATTATCTCCAATTGTCCACATAATTGGTCAAGAAAAATTAGACCAAGAATTCCTCTAATTCCACCTAAGAAAATATATATCTCGTAATACAAACTTCTATCCCTCACGCACCCATAACAAATATACGGAATCCTCAGCATCACTGGACGCCAGAAAGAACTCATGAAAACAAAACAGCCAAACAGCCCCTTTAAACCACAATTATTCCTAAGTTCCAGACAAACCTCCCCGGCTGTGGTCTTAATCGAAATTATATGCGCTTGAAGAAATTATAATCAGGAAATTAGATTTAAAAATATTATAATTGGGAAGAAATAAGGCAAAACGATGGGACGTAATTCGATTCAAGGAAATCGATGGAAAAGGAGACGAATTTATGAGGCGAGGGGGAGAGAGAGGGGTGATGAAGAGGGTTTTGATCAAGACCTGGGCGTGTTGCTTCTTCATATGCTCCATGAGGGAGTCAACGGCGGCGTGGATCTCGTCGTCGGAGGACCGGACGGTGGATTTGATGGCCCTGAGGAGGCGCGGGTCCACCTCGCCGGCCGTCGAATCGGTGGCCTTCTCGATTAGCCTCGCCACCGCGCTCGTCCCCGCCTCCGCCTCGCTCTCCTTCCCCATCTCCGGCTTCTCCTCTCTCTGCCTTCTGCCCCACGATACCTTCTGACGAGGAGGTCAGAGGAAGATATAATAATATATTTTTTTGGTACAAAGGAAATAAGCGACCCCGCTGCTCGGCGGCTCGTGCCGAACCGGGAACTATGCGCCCGGACGAACCGGACCAACTGTCGTCACGTGCCGACGCGTGCGCCGTATGATGAGAAAAATTTGACTGTCATCCCATCAGATGATGATCTTGCTTGGGTTCATATAGGTTATGATGTTGCATGATTTTTTTAATATTAGTTAAGAACTTGTTTGAAAAATGGATTCCCACTTTAGTTGGTTTCCCTCTTTTATTGTTCTCACTCAAACGAAAAAGAAATTACTGAGATAGTTTTATTAAAGAAAAAAAGAGGTTGTACATCCAAGTGGCCAAGCTTCAATTAAGTAAAAGCTCAGACACGAGGGAGGCTAAAAAGTTGCTTAATGATAACAATTTCTGAAGCATTGCTTTCTCTTTTGTTTATTATTTTTTTAAAATCTCAAGAAAAAAATTAAATGAGATGGTAAAAACATGTATGGTACCTTTTAAAGAATTATATGAAAATTTGAAGTTTTTTTGGTCGAAAGATTTATTTTTTTAAAAAAAAACATACAAATACTATCAAAATTTTTATTCAAATGATATCTTCAGTATCAATGTACATATCATATTTTATTAATTTTTAGACAAAAAGATATAAAAATAAAAAGATGCCAACACGATACTTTATTTGCTGAATTATAAGCAAATTACATAGGTTAGAATGACATGAGCTTGTACTTTAGTTTGGCCTGATACAAATATCACTTGGGTCTAGAAATTTTGCTTATGGATTTATGACATACTTCTTGTTCTTTGGAAGGCAGGGAAACAAGACCAAGTACCATACAAAAGTTCATGTTCACTAATGTAAAGGCTATTTAGCTACATTTTATTTTCTCTATCTTTAGCCATCCATTTGCTACTATGCTCTACACAAATTGTTAACAAGAGTGCAATTTAGATATACAGTAGTCAAAATAAAACAAGAACCATAAAGCACCATAACAATAACTCTCCTTAAATCTAATATACCAAATAATATTTGAATTTACTTGCAGGCATATCACAACTTTAAACAAAATGATGATACAAGTTGCTATTCATTGCTATAAGCCTAGTTAAGAATTTGAGAATTGGCAACATTCTCTTCCTCTTCAAAGATGATATAAACTTTTATTATTGCGTGCCCTATTCAAAGCTTGAAGGAGATATGTCCACCATGAGCTATTAAAACAGGTAGCTTCAGGCTATTTCTACTCACGTAATATTCCTTCAAGTTTTTAAGATGGAACAGAGAGAAGCTTCTGGGAAAGCCAAGTTGGGCGCGTGTCCCCGGCTAAGCTCAAAGGTTGATTTGACCCGCACTCCCTCATAATTTGTTTTCTCCGGCCATCAGGTCTGATTCGAAGGATGTTTAGACGTTGTACAGTAGTAGACGGGTATCGAACTATTTACATCAAGCTGAGTTTGTGGTCCCTCTAACATTTGAGGTGTCATGAACTAGTTCCGGTGGGCTCTGTGCCAGAGGTGAAGGTGAAAGCGAAAACCTTAAAAAAAAAAAAAAAAAAAAAAAAAAGAAAAGAAAAAAAGAAGAAGCTAGTCTCATCAAACCAAGTGCAGAAACCAGCTCGAATTGGTGAAAAAGAATGCGCATGATAAATTTTGAACAATCTCACCACCGAGCTAATTCTGTCGAGCTAGCCACCAAGACTAGTTCTAACTTAAAAAAAAATAAATTAACTTGACTCGATCCATTGTAGAGCAGAATGGGTTGCCTGCAGTCAGATTCGCATCAAATTGGATTCGAGTTAACATATTTTTGGCCTAATTTGTATCTGACCCGACCAATATATGGTCAGGCACAACCTAATTGAGACCCTACTCAAACTTGATAATACATCCCTTTCTTAGCGCAAGGTCTCCTCCCTCCCCGGTTATCTCACTGGCCAATGATAAATGCTCATAGTATCTGTTGCATTGTCCAATCAGAAACACTAGAATCTCAAGGCAAGGAAATGAAAAACTACAGAACCTCAAAATTCCTTTCTATAGCTTAAATAAAAGACCAGTCCACAGTAGGTTTTAGGGTTTATGATAACAGTACAGCATGTGTTCTTTACACGCAGAACTGGAGATCAGCTTTCAGTCCCAGAAAACTAACATCATCCCATCAAACAAAAGAGCAACTGCAGCAGCTTGTGACATAAAAATAGGAAACAAACAAGAGTTTTTTGTTGGAATGCTGGACAGAGAGCCTTGACAGTATGAAGCACAAGCAACTGACTATAAATTTACAGCAAACTACTTTAAGCAACTCGAGGTTCATTGCAAACATGCAGAGCGGATTCCATCCCTTTCTGTGTGAAATTAGGATCATATCGTCTGCTTTACAGCAATTTACTTACACAACTAGACCAAAAACAGGGGCCGGTTTCTTATAGATATAGCAGACATTAATTTGGCTATCTGCGGCATGAAATATGTGTTGCCAAATTCCTCACACTACGAATATGCAGGTATGTAATCAACCTTACGATCAACAGCAACAGTACACTTTCCTTTATATGTGTGCACAGTATGATCAACATTCCCTGCAAAAAAGACCTCATACGTTGATCGGTCAAAAGGAGTTAGCGTAACAACAGTACGTCATTTTAAGACCACTCTGATGTAGCACTGTAAGACAGTATTAGTACCGAATAGGCAAAACCTAAAGCGAAGTCAATAGTAAAGAAAGGAGATCTAAGTAGAATAACACGGCAATACACACTTAAAAAAAAAATGTATATTTAGGCAGATCTGCTAGTACGAAGCTCACCTGGAAAATTCACCATATATTATGGAGCAATCTAGGTAGTTCAGTTCTCAGTGCTGCACGGCATCAATAAAGCCAGCTGCAACGCATGTTGTTGGCAGAGCTTCCATGGGTTCTTCAAGATCAAAATCTCAGGATTTGTTAGGCCCAACAGGAAGACCCGTACGATGCTGAATGAGTCACCTTTTTCAGCCGCACAATGCCACTCCGTTGTTGATATTGGGAACCAATCTTTGCTGGCAGACATCGTCGTCTTGACCTCAATAAATTCTGTGTTACCTTCTTCCTCAATAATCAAATCGTAGGGTAAACCTGTCTCTGTTTCCTCATTGACCCATTTTACAGCTGTTGGACCAAGTTTCTCCGTGAAGTATTTGAAAGCTACAAGCTCTCCTAGCCTGCCTGCTTTATAAGATTGGTTCTCGTCTGGAGTTTCCATACAAAGCCTGTTCCTCTCAGTGAATGTTGATGCATTAACCAGATCCAAACTTTTAGTGATTCCTTTGTCAATAGAACAAGGTGCAACTAGCTGCCCTCCATCTTCCACATTTTCAGATTCTTGACAGAGTAAGGCTGTCATTTTTGAGTCAACTTCCGTGGAAGAATTGTTATCATTTTCCAACAGAGTAGACTCTTCTGTATGCACGGTGCTTCCAGGAAGTTCTTCAGAAACATTCTGTAAGCTCGTAATAGTTGCATGCCCAGGTTGTTCCTTAACTTGACTATCTGATGCATAAAACACATTTTTCGAATTTGTTGGTGGCCAATTGAGCAATTTTGTAAATTTCCTGGGGAATTTTGAACAGCTTTGCTTAACAGGGATAGGTAGAACAGCAGTTTGAGAGGAAACTTCATCCTCATATTGTGTTAATGGGCTTAAAAGTGACCAGATAGGCTCTCCATCAGGAAGCTCAGGCACCTTTTGACTGTTGACAATATAGGATTCCAACTGTTCCCCAGTGCGACCCAACTCAGCCATTAATGTGATGGTGTGAAGGAAATTTGCCATGCGTGGCTCCACAGCCCCGTGAAAAAAAAATCGAGAAAGCTCCAAAAATAATGAGCATGAATCTGCATTATGTGTTGCATATAAGATATTTCCCTGTAACATCAGGTGTCCGAATATTAGTGATTTACATTTATAAACCAATAAAGGATATACATAGTTCTGAATAACATTTCAACTGAGAACCATCATGCATCATAGTATGAAATAATACTACATAAAGTTTGACTGAAATGAAAGGAGTATCATTCTTACAAGCATTTTTTCACTCCTTCACAAAGCACACAACAAAGAAAAATGCTTTATAAACATTCATAGTTAATGGATGAATCACTGCTAACATAGCAAGTGATAGTATTTAGCTCAGCTCCAAATCAGAACTAAAACAACTCACTTTTGAAAGGATACTGTTCTTAGCCACAATTAACAAACCTAGATCCAACTTTGCAGGGAAGGCAAGGCACTCATATCCTCTTCTTAAATGGAAGAGTTCTTTTGTTGTCTACATTAATGCGGAATCGGCAATTGACAGACCAGTCCCTCCAAGCCAGGATAAGAAAGGTGGAAAGCAAGGTTCGCCATCTCGGTATGGGACCCCGTACCGGTGCCACACTCGCACAATGTCGGTATGGTATAGTACAGAATTTTTTTTGTGTACCGAGTGTCGGTACGCTATCCATACCAAATATCGGTACCAAACCAGTACGGTATGCCCCGTACTAGCTCAACAGCATACCATGGGTTGGAAAGACTTCCACCATCTTGATGCTTAATTTGTGTTAGAAGATGTGGTGGAAGCACCGGACTAAGAGTCAGCAAGATATATAGACAGAGTCCAACAAACAGAATTCCAAACAAATCCCTACTTCCAGTGTCCGACAAAAAGCCAGGACCACAAGACACGCTTCATCAGACTGATAAGAAGCGAAAAAAAAAGGAAAAAAAAAAAAAAGGGGGATGGAGCTTCTCAATACTGGAAGAAAGTACCAACCAACGCTTAACATAGTCCTCCAAAATTCTATATAAGACCTTCTAAATCTATCATCTCCTTTCCTTCCCTTCTCTCTTTTTCCTCTCCTCTTCTTCTTCTCATGTTCGACGAGTGATATGATCCCTATCAGGCTGAGCCAGCAACCTAGATTTGCAAGGGTGAGGCCAGAAACCTCTAGCTAGAGTCCAATGACAACTCCTAAGTTATGTGAGAGAGGGATAACCAAAGGAGGAAGAGACATAGGTTTCTGGTCAACTGGGGTTTAATTTTGTCTAGATCTATTATTCTCAAAACAGAGGCCATGGCCATAATTTAGCTATTAGCTATCATGGACCTCCCAGGCTGAGAATGAAAACCCTCCCTTCATGCACAATAACTAGCAAATAATTCCTATGGTTATGGGGACAATAAACCATCATCTATCCCATAAATATTATGACTCATGGTCATTGAGACCTCTAATCAAATCATGCAAAGCCCAAAATAAAATTGATGCATGCAAAATATTTTACCAATAATCTCTAAAGAAATAAATGTGCTATGGAACACATTAAATGCTTAAATAAAACAAATGCATACCCAAATCTAGGATGCAAGTGGACACACACACACATACATGCGTTCAAACACTTTGTATATATGTATGTATGTATATGTGTGTGTATTTCGTACGTGTTTATGTATTATATATGACTGTATCTATGGGTAATGTATACGTATATGTGTGTGTGTGTGTGTGTGTATGTATGTATGTATGTATGTATATGTATATATATATAATATTAGATAGAGAGAGAGTGAAAACAATAAACCTGCAAAAGACAGCTGCACTCCAATCGTCTTTTGCTGCCACTATCATGCCCCTTCAGAGTATTTCTATAGAATAGTTCCTCGACTACAACAATTTGTAGCTGGCTAAGTTTCTCAAATCCAGACTGCTTTAGGTGAATGTATATATCATGATGAAGCTTGCTCATATAACGTTGTGCATAAGGGAAAACCCAGTTAACCAAAGAAGCTTTTTCTGTTGCATCTACTATTCCATAATATATAGGTTTGCGAGTTACAACCTGAACATGACCAGCATGTTGAAAAACAATTAGAATTTTATGGATTCCAAACTGAATCTTCTGAGAATCTTGGAATTCCCCAAACAGGAAAACATACCTCTGACAGAGCTGGAATACCTATATCTCTCAGAAACCCAGCAACTTTTCCAGTAAGAGCCTCCTTTTCGATTTCATTAAGTTCACCAAATTGTAGAAGGGAAACATCATTGAAATGCATAAATTGTTCCATCATTTCCTTATCATCAGACCAACATATAAGCCCAAACTGTGGGTGGAGGGAAACCCATTTATCCTGGATGGTTGGAAGCACTGTGTTTTCGGGCTTAATAAGACTTTCTTTCAAGTCAAGTAGTTTTTCAGCCTTCATCGATTCAGGTCCGAGATCATCAGCCCACTTCAAAAAAACTTGAAAAACCTGAAGAAGGTAAGAGAAGAAGATGCAGAGTTTGTCACCTATATAGAAATAGAAGAAATATAACAACAAATAAACTACAGTCATTATAACTAGCACCATAAATTTTCCTCATAAAAGGATACCTACTTCATGAGAAGCCTCTGAAGGGGACGTGATACACGACAGCTGAAGCAATATCTGAAAATACCGATTAGGAGGAGTCGTCTCGAGCACACCACAATCAGTCACAAAAAAGTCATGAAGGCTTGGATAGAGACTGGACAGCGGCATGCAGGGAAGACTTCTATTTTCACTTTTTGAGACATGCTTAAGTATCTTCTCCATCAACAGGTCCATGCAACCAGTTGGATCATGCCAAAAGACTTCGTCGGGGGACACGAAAGTACCTGGTACAACATCCATACATCTAGCTGCACAAATAAATGGGATAAATATATAAAGTCCCAATCTGACCTCTGCTGTTTTCTCACTTGATTCAGCCATTTCATCCCGAATGAACGTGTAGAATTTGGACATTAAAGAAATGCTGGAAATGAAAACAAACACCTGCCTTACTGACATAGTTTTAATGGCATAATATGATCACATCATAATATAAAACTTCAACAAATGTTAAGAGTGCCAAGAGTAATAAAAAACAACATGAGTAAACCCTGAGCATGATAGTTTCAGTGTGTACAAGGTCACTAATGGTATTAAATAGTAGGAGTAATTTATAATGCCCATATTGTCTACATGTACAAAAGTCGATGCACACGATCATATTGTTATGGAAGAACCAATATAAAATCATCACCAATGACATCAGTTAAAGTACTCAACGTATTGATGTGTTCTGATTACTTTTAATTCAGCCCTAATCAGCAGTGACAGAAATAGCCCTTGAAAGAATTTATCTGATCTACAGCATCATTCTCATTTCTCATTGATCAAAAATATAAACAAGTTTCTTAAAGTCAGTATATTCATTGAAGCATTTATTCATCTTTCATCACCGACGAAAACCAGAAAATACTTGATGCTTTGCACAGGGGCAACCTTGAAAGTTTAATTTTATTGCATAAAGAGCATCACCATTGGTGAAACATATATAGATACAACAGAATTTAATTTTTACTCATATGCGACAGTAACTTACTCCCATTGATCTGCAAAAACAGCAAGTTACTTCAGAGATCTATGTATTTACACAAGCCCCAGATTGTTGCTGACCTTATACAAAGGAAATTTAACAAATGAAGTAATGAACAATAAGTTAATGTGTGCTTGATTTTATAAATGAAAAGGAACCTCTGGAAATTTAAGAAATAACAAAAAAAAATGAATGCCGAGAAAGATTGAGCAAACAGATTGCCCTATCGATTTTTGCAAGCTCTAATGATACATCAAGAAATATAGAAAAGAAAAAAGAAAGGATATTTATGGATCTCAATAGCCAATAACCTGATGTGGAAAAGAAAATTTCACAGGAATCTCAAACTGAAGGATATGCAAAGAAAAAAAATGATCACCATCAAACCTGACATGAGCGGTCTCTAACTCTCTCCAGTTCTGCATCACTCTCAATGCATCATCAAGAGTGACTTGAATCTTAAATCCAATATCCTCCAAAAATCTCCAGCTAGTCAACTGCTTCAGAGGGGAAACAAGGCCAAATAAAATGTCAATATAACCAGTATGATGAAAAGCTCTCCTGCCATCACTTGAACTTCCTTAATCTTCTTAATAAAGGATAAAAGAAACAAACAACAACTCCCCCAAAAAAATCCCCCCACCCCTCCAACCCACAAAAGAAATAAATCAGAATAACTCCAATGGAATAAACTAACCTTTGGAATGGCATATGGAGCAAGAGTTCCCAGGATAGATTGTACTGCTTCACAATCATAGAAAAGATCATTAGCGTAATGAACTTCGTTGTCCATACTTGATGCCACACATTTAAAGCTTAAAATGCTTCCCATGAATGAAGATTTGAAGGTTTTAGTATCTTCTTTTGACTGAGAAAGAGTGTAGCCTTTTGCTTTTGCACTAAAGCAATCATCCCACATTTTGTCTAAAACTTCCAGAAGATATTTACACTTTTCCAGATGCTTTTTGGAGGAAAGTGCTGATAATAACTGGACCAACTCCACTGATTCCCAGTCCTTGACAAATAATTCAATTGCAGCATGGTTCCCACATGGTAACATGCTCCTTAAATTGGCAGAAAAAACATCTGCTGCTTTCTTCTGAACAGGCACTACTTGCACAAAATCATTAACACCTAAATCTTGGAAGAACTCCCTCCACTTCATCATCCTATATGATAACGACTGAAATCCTGGGTGCTTCAAATAGATGGCATCTATTTCATTCCATTTGATGTCTGTATCATCAATCAATTTCTTTATATCAACAGAATTGCCAAACTCTTTGCTGAAGTGGATCGGTTCCTCACTGGGGCATTTATAGCCATGGTTGGTCAGTATGATAGGTTTTGTCTGTAAGTAGGATATTATGTCTGCCTTTTCAATATGGCAAGCAGAGCAAACTGACTGAAAGTGGACCATTACAAAAGATAGGTACTCAATCATTATATTCATGTCTTGTCTTCCGACCATCCCATCAGAAATAGATGGCATAATATGCTGTTTGATAATATCATGTGCGGTCAACAGCTGGAGACCAATTTTACGCAGTATACTTATAAGGTTATCCAGTCCTGTACCCTCTGTGTTGCAAGCGTTTGCAGCAACTGTGGAGAAGATGAAGGGAGTTACAACACGAAGGTTGGCAGATAGACCAGGAAAATGCTGAAGAATATTTTCACCTCCAAACCTTGAAGTGAGATCATCAGAGGGTAACCAAATTGGCCCTTCAGACATTGAACCAAATGAACCATCTGAAAGCGGAATAAATGGAACTTCTCTAAGTCTATTTAAAAGATTTGATTCTCTCCCAACACTTGCAAAGCTTTGATGTCCAGAAGAACTTACAGATAAGGTAGTGTAAAGAGCATTGAGCCATGAAGCGAGCCAATCAAGGCCCATAGACCTAATGTCATCCTTTTCATGACATATAGACGATAGGATTTGAATTAAAAGTTCTGGGCTATATTCTTGAATAGCCAGTGCTCTTGCTAATGAATCCGACAACATAATATCCTTATTCAAATAACCAAGCCCAAGATGCTGCTGAAGCAAACCCTCAGGTAATAAAGTGCGCACCTGGTCATCCCAACCTCTAAGCACCATGTGTGGGGGAACCCATTCCAAAGTGGGGCCATCCAAAAGCAAACAATTTGACATGCGTAATTTATTTACTATCATGTGTGGAAGATGAGAAAAAAAGCCATGAACTTCACCAACAAGAGGAACAAAACTCATATAGACTGTAACAGCTTTTCCTGGACTCTCTTGAAAACAAGGAAGCTCACAGAAGGACTTTTCTGCTTTAATGAACAAGTCAGGGAACTCTGAAAGCAACCACTGGTTCCAAGCACTATCTCCATCAACTTCTTCTCTAGAAGAAGGCAAAACAAAGTCACCTTGTAGAATAAATTTCAACCCATATTTTCTCAGAGGAAGAAATGCAAAAACAGGTTGTTGATCCAGATGTGGCTTGTAGTCTCCATTATCTGACTTCTGAAGTGTAAAGGCTATCGCAATCTTAGTAGTTTTTACATTATGACGAATGTTTCGTGCTTGCAAATTGCGGCTGACCACCAACCAACTCATTTTCTCTTTGCCATGGGAAACCATGACTATGCCATCTCCCAGAGTCTCTCTTCTCATTACAACAAGCTTATTATCAAGCATGTTCTTAAACTTTATACATTGAATGCGATGAAGAAACAGTAACAGTGAAGGATGAAGTTCTGAAAACATGGAAATGACAGAATTCATACCTGTCCCTTGTTTTAGTTTTGAATTGAAGGGAAGCACAATACAAGTATTCCAGGAGGTGGTATCACTTTGATCATCACATAGTAGTTGCCTCTCTATGTGGTTGATATCATAAGGAGGGATTATAGTCGGGCAAACAAAACCAATTTGACCCTCACTTATATCAAATTTCACATGAAAACCATTTGAATGTATCTCCGGTGCATCTGCGACCTGAACAACAGTCAATTCAGTTTTGCAGAAAATAAGAAAAATATTAACAACTACTTTACAGAAAATAAGGAGGAACTTCATGGCCTTAGAAAAGAGAGTGATGCCATGATGCTACTGCATACAAATGAGAAATACTGTTACAACCACATGGTAAAATTAAATTACGAGAATTTTAACAAACACCTTGTGCATGTCAGTACATATGTTAAAGTACAAGCATACCAATAAAATTTAAGCATAAATCCTATCAAGAGAAACTATACTATATGATAAACATATAGTGAGCCTTTATTGAAGATATTTTTCCATTGCTTCTGGATTTTATGTGGCAGTTTGGTATTGCTTAAAAAAGTATTTTGGAAAAAAGCACTTATTGAAACAAAAAAGTGTTTGGTATCATTGTCTAAAAAGTGCTTCTACAAGAAGAAAAGTCGGAAAAGTGCTTTTAAAAGAAGCTACGAAACATACCTTCTGGATTCTCCTTCTTATAAAGCAGAAGCAACTGCAAACACGCCCTCGATATACCAGTAGTTCTTAAAACATACAACATTTTTGTACCTTAAATTGGCTAAGATAATTTGCTTATTTGTTATCATTTGAAGATGAAATTCTCAATACATGTCTGCATTGAAAAGGCCAACAAGTCCTCAAAAAAATTGACTTTCACCATGGCAAACTTTCCATTTCTACTGAAGCAACATTCTCCATCACCCATAAGAATGCTCATAAGTCCCCCAAAATTTCACAAGGTTGCTAGGATAAACCACAATGGATAAGAAATGACAATTTTATGCAAGGTTCGCAATACCGATTTTAGTTCCATATAGGTACCATGTTGGAACAGTAACCACAAGGGTTGGTTTGGCATACCAATACTTGGTATGCCCTCCATCGAGTATCTATTCGGTACTCGTATGATATGGTACACCTGGTATGGACCAGTATGCACCAATATGTTGAACCTTGATTTGATATAAGTATTTAATTGCAGCAAACAATGTTTGCCGTACCGAGCCAACCCAGTGAGGGACCAGGTCGATTCACCTGAATTTTTCAAAACAAGCTCCGAACCAGTCGGAACCGGTCCCAAACCGATAGGAACCGACCAGAAGGGGCCGGAATAGGTCGCGAACCGGCCAATTCCGTGCGGAACCAGTGCGAACAGTCTGATTCGCACCAAGTTAGACTGGTTCTGAACCGGCCTTCCTCCCCTCTCTCTTTCTTTTGTTTCAAAGCTAAGTTGGGAAGGCCCGAGAAGTTTCTCAGGCCTTTCCAACCTATCCGAATAACCCCCCTCTCCTTCCTCAACGGAAAAAAAAAAATACTGATTCAGCATAATTGAGGAAGATCCAACCCTAAATAACGTATATTTTCTCTCCCCTATCTCATTTTTCCTCTTTCTTTGGGACGCCAAAAAATATCATAAAATTTGCAAAATAAAGAGAGATCAAACCAAAATTTTTGATTTTGGCTTGATTTTATGATATGTTATAGATCTATGGATGATCTACACAATCACATAAAAAATTTTAATTTTTAAATTATATATAATTTTAAAAAATTAAAAATATATTTTTTAATAAAAATAAAAAATATTTAGAGACATGCAAGCTACTCTCCGGCTAAATTTGGTATCTATTTATTCAAATTTTGATATGATCATGCGCATAATGGCCTAAACCTAAATTTTAAAAAAATGAGAAATAAATAGCCTTTTATGCATGCCTATGGATCTAAAACAAATATATGTACCATCCATGATAGGATTCTACATAGATCGGAGCTCAAATTAATTTTTTTAAAATATCTATATTTAAAAATTATTTTTTAATTTAAAAATAATTTAAAAATATATGAAAAATAGTAGCACATAATACATAATTTAGAAATATTTTCTGAAGTAAAAAATATATTTTTCTGAATTTATGGTATTTAAACATATTTTTTAAATTTAAATATTATTAAAAAAATATTAAAAAATAAAAAAAATAAAAAAATTAGTACAATGTATTAGATGAATAGATATATTATTTTAATCATAATGAAATTTCGTTATTTTTAAAAAATGATAAATTAATGTACTTGATAAACTTACAGGAATGGAACCATTAAGGAATAAGGAGCTAGAGCGTGACATTGGTTGGGATCATAGGCAAATGGTCTTGGGTCGGCACCACTGGAAGTACAACTAGTGCAACACGGTTCAAAGGAGGAAGGTAACCAAATTGAAGCAGCATTTAGCTGGTCGTTATCCCGACATATCTATATGTCGAATGTTTGGCGGCTGATGAAGAAACACTTCGCTGATTTTAGAGCAGCGAATAAGACGGTTGCCAAGAAGAAGGCGGAGATGGACCGTCTAACGGCAGAGCCACCTTCCTATCACTCTAGAAAGTCACAAGAGGCGTCCGCTCCAGACGATGAGGCACAAATCCATGCTGTCGTTCAGGTGAGCCTAGATAACCAATGGCAGCAGGATGAGGTGGCCAGGCATAGGGCTCGATTTGGCCCCTCATTATACGAGTCGGGCTCCGGTTCTGTGAGCAGCAGAACAGATCCAGAGTTCAGGAGGACCTTCTTAGTTAAGGAGGCTGTCAGTAAAGTTGGTGGTTGTATTGCATCTATGCTGGGCTTTTGGTAGCAGAAAAAAGTCCTCTATGGAGATTCCACTAGGAGCACCATCCATAATTTAGATTCACATGCTTTTTTCAGCAAAGATTCGAAGCAGCGGAGGATTGACAATGCGAAAAATAATAAGAAAAAAGATATGTAGCGAGCTATTGGATCTTAGTTCCACTTCAGCCACATTCCAACGGATGCAACAGACAATACATATTATAGGTCTGTCATTTCCTCCATACAAGCCGCCGATCCTAGTGTAGATCCTCCATGATCGAAAAATATCTACGGTGAGCTTCTTCACAATAATGACGAGCTAGAGAAGTAGATTGCCTCATACAAGAGCAAGTGACCCATATATGGATTGTCGATGATGTGTGATGGTTAAACCAGTCCTACCAGGCGAAGTATTATCAACTTTTTGACATATTGTGATACGAAGACTTTTTTCCATAAGTCGGTTGATGTTTTTGATCATGTGCACGATGCTATGTACATCCTTAGATTGATAGAAGAAGTGATTGATCAGATAGGAGAGGAGAATATCGTGCACGTCATCACTGATAACAGACCACAATATAAGACCGTCGAGGAGATCTTAGAGCGGCGGCCACATTTTCTAGACTCCATGTACTGCATATTGGACGTCATCACTGATAACAGACCACAATATAAGACCGTCGAGGAGATCTTAGAGCGGCGGCCACATTTTCTAGACTCCATGTACTGCATATTGTATCGACCTCATCTTGATGGACATTGTAAAGATTTGTAGGATACAGCAGACAATGGAAACAACCCAAACCATCACCAGATATATTTATAACCATATATGGGTCCTATCATTGATGAGAAGGTATGCAGGAGGAGAGATCTTGAGACCAGGAGTGGTACAGTTTACTATCAATAATAATTATTACCTGGCATTAGATGGTTACTAATATGATATTATCTTATATGTAATTTTTTTAATATTTTTGTAGCTAAATGTTGAATTCATTCGGTTTGTCCATGAGAAATCTTAAGCGGATAGCTATCTGTATCCGCTACTAAACAATCTCCTTGAGTGGCTGTGAGGGAAATTGGTTCCACCTTTGCCCTCATCCATAGTAAGCATAGGAACTGTCTAACACAGAAGCGTCTCAACGACCTTGTATATGTTCACTACAATCTGAGGTTAAGACTGAAGTGCATTCAGAAGTAAGTGGAGCTAAAGTACACAGATCCGATCGATAATGCTTTTGTTGACGATGAGGATAATCCTATGATCGGATGGCTTGTAAACCAATAGCAGGAGCCAAAGCTTGATGAGCAAGAATCGCTTCCACAATCGGACGGTTTCATAGTCAGCGAGGCTAGGTCGACGCAGGACAATGGGCAGATCGCAACATTCCATGCATCCTTCTAGTTAATCAACCATAGGGGTTATTGGAGAGTAGATCATCTCATGACTCATTGCCCGAGACATCCTCTCAGAGATATGATTGAGAGATGCTTAGATGAGGCCACCACGCTACCCAATCGACTTGGTCAGGAGAACGACATCCATCCTCCCAGCATAGCCAAACAAAGGGGCAGCTACTCAGCGCACCAAAAATGAAAAAGAAAAGACAGTTGCAGCCCTCATGAAGAGTGTAAAAGAGCCAATTCACTCACATTCAGAGACTAGTAGCCAAGGTTCGCCGTACTGGTACCGATTCGTATTGGTTTAAACCATGATCTGTCGTACCGGTCCGGCTTGCGGCCAGTACGTACCGGTCCGGCTTGGGACCGGTACTGGATCAGCGTGGAATCCGGTACTGGTAGCTTATCATTAGAGAACCGGTATGGGACCGGTATGTACCCATCCGGGCCGCCACCGGTACGCCGACCGGTATCGGTACGGCGGACCTTGGTTTTAAGTTTTGTAACTTGGGTAATATTTGGTAATGCTAGTATTCAACAATATGTATCATTTGTTTCATGAACCTTTGGAAGGTTAAAGTTCATATTAGCGCCTCTTTCAGTCTCTGTTGTGTGAGTAAGAACTTTGATTTTTTAATGATAATATTAGGCGCTTAAATATGCCCTGGTCACCCTTTTCTAGTGCATCTTGATATATTTGCTGTCAAGGGTTGGTACAGTACCGTACCGACACACGATATGCTTGGGCGTGCCGATTCCAAAGCAGCACACCCATTTTTTTTTAGTTTTTCAAATTTGATTAATTGGCAATCAATTTTTTTGAACCTTTTCAATAATTTGAAGTATAATTTGATTTTTTTTGATATTTTTTGATGTTTCTATGCTCTCAGTATAACCTAAATGATGTATCTTATTGTTTTAAAGTTATACCAAACATAAAATGATTAGCGAGAGTTAAAACAAAGGATGCATAAAGAAATGTCAACTCAAAGGCCACTTGGCTGAAATACTAACAATATTTTTCACACTTAATTATGATGTCATCTGGACCATACGATATTTATCAATAGGTTTCATCGAATAAAGTTCTTTCTTACCTCAGAATTCATTATGACCAAGGATCTAAAGATGCAGGACAGGAAAAACCAAAAACTCTATCAACTTTGAAAAGGAAAAATGATCGAAATAGAACCTAGAAGTAGCAAAAAGTTATCTAACCTTATAACAGGACCCAAATTCACTGAAAACATAGTTGAAAATAGTTACACTTCAGTTCAAACTCACAAAATAAATGAAGAGAGAATTTAAAATCCTTGCATGTCTACTCTCCTAATGTACATCTTACTAGAAGAAGAGAAAAATGAGAAGAAGAAATTTCACACTGTTCTGATAAACACATTCAGACGAAGTAAATAGATAAAAATTATAAAAATATGAGAGCCATGAAAAATAAGCATCTACATTAATAAAGAAGTGCTTTGATACAAGTACTTACTTGACGAACCGAAATGTTTGTAAAATAAAAATTAGCACATTATTTCCTAGCCACCTCTATGGACTTAATATTCGAGCATACTATGTGAGAGAAGGGAAACCTCCTATATTTTTCTAAGCATGTATTCAAAGGCTATTAAAAAAAAGAACTAAACATAACACACTATCAAATACTGGAGACAAATATGTATTTACTGAATATCTAACTTGTCTATTGAACACCCATAGATCAACCTCATCTAGGCATACCCGAAATACTGATTTGAAGCCAATGCCTTTCTGCCCTATGTATCCAGCACTTGATCCCTTCTTTGTTGAATTTCCAACATCACACAGTGCTCTAATATTCTGTGAAGAAAACCCTTTTTCATTGTTCAGAACAATGATTTCAGTAGACTTAAGAATGAAAACCAGTGTAGGTTCTACATTATCTGGATAACTGTTATCATCAGCATTCTGAACCTGGACATGTTGGAAAGTCAGCTTAAAAATGAGTCAACAATAGATGAAACATAAACCTTGAGAGAGAAAAAGGAGCATAAAAGCAAACAGGTTAAGCATAAAATTCTTGGATATCCATAATACTACTAGAACATGTCATGCACCAAGTATGTCATAAGGAAGGAGTACTTTGTAGATAGTTATGACTGACTAGAAATGCTGAATAACAATAAAATGATCCAGTCTTCAAAGCTAAGAGAAAAAGAGAGGTTGGGGGGAGGTCGGTTATTCTATCATACACGTGCCCACCATGAGCCCACCTTTTTGTTTTCTTCAACTTCTCAGTAGTGAAAACTAAAATCCCTGAATATCAAGATATGAAAATCCACTAGTAAAGAATGTGTTTCACATCATATGTATTTTTTTTCTTATGCCTCCAATATAACCGGATTCTCCCACTAGACGGTTGAAGTATCAGTATCAGTAATTGTACCAGTACCTTTTGATATGGTAAATTACCATAATGACAGATGGTATGCCGATTGGTGTCAGCAAAATCAAAGGTGCATACGCCAGTATAACACAGTACCAGGGGGGCATGGAGGTACCTTATTGATATGATAAAGTATGACCAATAAAAGCCATTACTTTAACCCTTCCTCTCACTCCAAAGCTTTAACACAATTTTTATTGCTATCAATATGAAAAAAGAAAATTCCTAAATGTTCAGGCGTTGCAGTCAATCACAAATTTCTTTGACAACATATAGTGGGGGAAAAAAGAATCTTGAGCTACTGTTAAGCACCACCTAATTGAAAAATGCAAGCATACATATTGAAAGGCAGCTGCTTCAATCAAAATGCATTATCAATTCTGCAGAGTGTGTTGCACAAGCTTTAATAGTCTTTTGCCTCCCTCATCTCTCTCTAGTTCCTCTTTCTTACTCTCATTTCCCAGACATTCCTATTTTTTTTCCAAGTTTGCTCCCTTCATGCATCTTAAAGAAATTCCTTCTGTTGTTGCCTGAAAGAGGCCATGTGTATTTTTCTTCCCCCATTTTTCCAACTACGATTAGTTGTGGCCTTTGCAACTTAAATTTTGGACCAGTTGACTTGCAGAAACCATTCCTGCCCATCAATCTCAAGTGTTGGACAAGCAGACATCTAAGAACTCACAAATAAGCCCCTAAAAGCTTAAATTTTATAAGACTCATGCACAAATTTGTAAGCCTTCCAAGACTTGCCAAAAAAATCTGTAAGACTGAAAAAAGTAAAAGAATAGAAAGTAAAACCTAAATTAAATTTCTAACACTAGAATGCATTGGTAGTTATTCTTGGAACTTAGGGTCATCATCTTGTCCCAGGCATACTTGTTATTTTAGAGAAACTACTCTTAAAATCTCATCCGCTGTGCTTAACTGATACACGCTCCAATGGAACCTAAGCAGAAAATTCATCTGATTATGGAGAGCTTCTTTTGGACCCAATATGATAACGTCAACTTGTAAGTGGCACTGTATATACAACTCTCTCAGTTCAACATGGCACATGCAATGAATGTAATAAGCCAATTATGGTTTTATTCCTTGCACTATTCACTACATCGCCATCTTAATTCTTACACATTCTCCAATACCTTAGAGGGACAATTAGTCAGTCTTCTTCCCTTCTACAGTTGCCTTGACACTTCAAAAGCCTACACTAGCATTGATCGGGCTAGTGATCCTATGAATTAGTTTTAGCGCTGCAACACAGGCAGGTTGGGCCAGGTGAACAGCTAGCATTAGCCCTCTATAGCTCTCGGTTCTAACTTAATTGAACCTAGCCTCGGTAGGGAATTATCCAATCCCATATTAAGCTAAGTTCAGATCTGGTCAAGTTGATATCAGGTTATTGGTCAGGTCGAATAAAGATTTTAAGATAAGGGAGAGATTTAGGACTTTTCTTGAGGTCAACGTTGGGGTTGGGTTGGGTTGGTTTGGAATTTAAGATAGAGGAAAAGATCTAGATATCTTGACCATTCACCAAAATTGATGGAAGAATATTGAATGATAAGCAATGGAACATACGCAATTTTATAGTTCAAAGAGGCTAGATACTTGAAACATATAAGCATTTTACACGTAACATACTATGGATTTGTTTATTGATTAATCAGGTTAGGTCAAATTGCACAAGATTCGATTTAGTTTGGCTTGGGTCGGCATTGCATTTGGCTGGGGTTGGATTTGGGTTCGCTTGGAGTCACTTGGCGCTGGGTTAGGATTTTTGAGCACGGCCCTAAGCCAGGTTGAGAGAACCTCAACATAACTTGACCCACTTGGTAGCTTTGGCTGTTCTGGTTTAGATCAAGCCCAACCCAAGTTGCACTACATATTTGTCTTTCTTGGAGATTTCCTCCCCTCTTGGAAAAGCAATTTGCGAACCATTGTCTTCCACTCTTGCATGAAGGCTTAGTATCTTGTTATGGTTGGCATTGTCATAAAGAATATTATGCAACACTAACTTCTTTCTGATCCAAGCCCATATTCCTCTATATTTTCAAAACCATGGTGCAATTCAGTTCAAAATATTGGTTTCTTGGGTGGTTATATCATGTTAAAACTAGTTGCCACTTAACATTTTCAATCAACCACTCTGACACTTCCTAAATATACCATGGATCAAGCAAATCTTAAACTTCCTCATGAAGGCCCAAAATACTATGTGCGTTCAACCTAGTAAATAGACTATTGATGGCTGATATAGTCTTCAATACTTCACATGGGGGCATTGTCCATTCCAATTGCATGTATTTGGACCTTCACCCGCATTATAAAGGGTGTCCCAGTGCATGTGGCTCCCCCCATAGTCTTACCCCGCGTGCAAAGAGGCCATTTTCGTGTTTCAAACCAGTGACACTCAAGTCGTAATGGAGCAATCTTACCATTGTTCACCTACATTATAGATCATGTAGTTCCACAAAACCATCGAAAGTTTAGTTCATAAGTTTCAATTAGTTTTCAAGCAAACTAGTCCAACAAAAGCATCACGGATAACAATATAGAATCATATCAATAGTGAGATATTGACTAACCAATAGATGTTCTATAAAATAAGACAAAACTAGCAAGCCATTAGAAGCAATCTTTAACATGATTCAGCCAAGATAATAATCATATACATTATTGCCTGTCCCTAACAATTTAAACTTTTTGGGGTCTAGTGGTAAATTAACGTGGTAGCAAAAGCCAAGTTACGGATTCCAAATTCCTAATCACACCAATTTTTATTTTATTTACCTGTTATTATTGCAATATCTAGCATTAAAAAAATAAATTAACTAACTAGAGAACTGGTTCATTGAAATAGGTAAACCGAGTCCTATTGTCTTTGAGGCGGGAGCCCAACCGAGTTCTACTCGATTTAGATGAGGGCTGCTGCCCTTTAAAATCACATGCCCCCCTCCTATCGCTCTCTCTTTCTTTCCGTGAGAAAACCAGCCCCCAGTGCCCCCCTGTCACTCTTCTCTCACGTGAGAACCCGATGGATGCTTTTCTTATCTCTCTCTTTCTTTTTATATCTATCTCGTGCACTCCTTCCTCTCTTCTCTCTCATAAGCTCTCTACTCCCTCTCTCTTATCCACACTCTCTCATGTTTTCCCTAGACCTAACCTTAAGGATTTTGTTTGTGGCAGGTAGAGGAGCCATGAACTTGGGAGAGGAAGGCAAGTTGCGAGACCCATCTTCAATAGGATATCATCATTGAGGTAACCCTAGCTCTCAAATTTTTAACTTGTTTGGTTTAGTGGCTGCATCATGGGTGGATGCAGAAAAACCTAGGTCATAGGCTTTGTCAATGCCGATTTCCTCAGCAACCTTCCATGTCCCAACGATGTGTATTCGTGCCTTTGGAGTCCTCACACCTAAGAGATCCTAACAGGACAAGATTTGTGAAAATTAGCATGGCATATTGAGAGCATGTTGTTAATTATTAAATTTGAAAATTTAGTTTGGGCATGTTTATTTTTAAATTTGCAAATTTAGTTGCTCTAGTTTTATTCCACTGTTGTGCTGAATTTACTATGCTATTAGATTTATAATAATCTAATCGCAGGTTGGACGCCTGCATGCTTGTAGGGTAATATCCTATGAATATGCAGTGAATGACATGTCTCTCACTCGTGATTTTGGGTTGGGGGAGTGATAATTATTTTGAGTCTTTTTTTCTCGACTCGTGATCTTGAGCCGTTCTTGACTCGTTTATGCTTTAACATGCATGGCTTGGGCAGCATCTGATGAAGGTGTTAAGGCTTTATATATATATATATATATATAATATATATACATAATATATATAATATATATACATAATATATATAATATATATACATAATATATATATATATATATATATATATATATATTATATCATTGACTCTTAATAGCAGGAATGTTCTGTTTAGGGTGGCACATCCACATCCAAATCTCCCCAAGCAGAACCTGCTTTCTAAGTATTTTCTTAAAAGACCCACTTCTTCATAGTCACACCTAACCCACTTCCAGTAACCAAGTGTTGACCTTCCCTATCAGCTTAAGCCTTAGTTGTTTAGTGGTAAGTTAACGGCTTTCGCATATATATTCTTCAGCATCCAGAGGCATCAGAAGGGCTTATTATACTTCTTATATCTATAAATGCTTGATTTTCATATCGTCCGCATCATAATGTCAAAAAATTATTAAAACATCAAATAAGTATGGATCTCATCAATGAAATCAAGCATCATATTTGAAACATATCAATACTTTGTGTGATAGCCAAAATGGTAAAATGATGCTTATTCTTCATTGATTTATGAAAACTTATAAGAGAGCCACTTACCAGCTCAAGTAGAAAATGCGAGTCTTGTGAGTACAACTCTTGCGAAAGACAATGGAGTGCTCTACCTAGACGAGCATGCTGCTTCTTTAGCAAGCTATTCTCAGCAAGTTGGAGATCTGGGTCTAAACCAAATTCCTCACGTCGTATGGTTTCAATAAGAAAATTTGCATCCTGGACTTCTTTAATATTGGAGCCAACTGAATGGAGACTGTCATAAACCGTTTTACTGGGCTCTCCAGTACAAACTATCATTGTGCTGTCTTCTTCAAATGCTTGTTCATGTCCATCCAACAATTCAGTATCTGCCTTAAAGTTGACCGGTGGTTTATCACTAATAGAAAATGAATCTGATTTTTTTGGTGAGAGTTCTTGCTCTCTGCCCCGTTCTATACACAAAGTTTCAGAAGCACTGTTTACATTCCCTGGAGATGCAAACAAGTCAGCAGCTATAGCTGAACTAAATTCATGGTAATCTTCAATCCATTCCACTATCCCGAGGGACAAACCGATGTCATGAAGCATAACACGTTCATCAGTTCGCTTGCATTGACTTAAAATGATTGCAGCCGCATTGTGAGTGACAATTTGCAATCCTGGGACCAGTATCTCTGCAGCAGAACTGCGAAATTCTGCAGGGAGATGACCAAGGCAGTCCAGGATAAACTTTGATCCAGCAGCATATGCTTCATTCATTCTCCAGAGAGAATCAACCAAAAGTGTGCCCCTATCAGCTGAATCAACCATACTCTGCTCTTGCAAAGAGTTTTTGTGCATGGAAATCTCTCCATTAGTTTTTGTTTCTATACACTCCATAGTGTTTTTAATTATGACATCTATCGCACGCTTGGCATAGCATTTTAGAAGGCTTACTGGAACATTTTTTGCACCTCCATATGCTGCAAACAGTGTCAACAACTTTACCGCCACTTTGAATGATGACCCTTGAATAAAACCCTCCAAAAATTCATCAAAAGTTGCTGAATTATCAATCCGAAGTATTCGACCATCACATGTCACTATACATGATAATTTTCCAATACAACCTTCATTCAATAACCAGTCCAGAAGAGGTCCAAGCGAAGGGGCAAATATAAGATCCCAGTGTGACCATGACTGTAGATCTGAAAGCAGTGGTGCTTTGAGTAAGCATTTGATTGCATCTTTCGCAGAAAAGGAACCTGTTGAATGATTCATGTTCGAAATCATCTCAAATGAATTTGTGGAGATATTCTCAATGTTTAGCGATGAGTTTCCATTGCAGCAGTTCCCCAACAACGTTCCAGAAAAATAAACAGAGCAGGAAATGCTAGAATTGTTTTCGTTTTTTGAAAGATCTGGATAAACATTTTCAACTTCCCCTCCCAATATCTGAAAGCTGATGGATGGAAATTGTTTCTTGAGAAGCATAGAAACAAGCTGCTTGTTTAGAACACCATTGCTTCCCAAGTTCCTTGCAGCTTGAGATAATAAAACCAGCAACTGTTGTTGAAGCATGGATACCTCCAAAGAAGAATTGCCACAGCACTTTTCAGTTAAGAAACAAAGCACTTCACTAGGAAGCAGAGAAGCATGCTTATCTAGAAACTCCAAGAAATTCCCATAACCAAGATCTTTGAATTCCTTGATGGAAAATTTTGTTTTTAACCATATCTCACAGTCACGAAACATGTTTCGTTTTTCCAGCGGCAGGACTTCCTGTCTAGGAACAAGATGACCAAGCCCAAAATAGGCAGCAATCTGTTTAATGATATCATCAACGGTGACTCCTGCAAATTGCACTTATCACAAAGAATGTATAGTAATATGTCCTAGATGAAGAAAAATGAAATGCTGATAAATTCAGGAGGAGAAATGTGTGCAAGAGGTTTAATTTAACAAATGATAATTCCTGTCCTTCCTAATGAAGAACCAAAGAAAATTGCCATGGATAGAAGAAAACAGGGAGAAAGCATAGAATGTGAAAACATACGACATCCTCAGTTACTCGGACATTCAAATTTATCCTCAAGAAGAGCCCAATCATAAAAAGAAACAGCATCTACCTATTTTATCCTCATTTACAAGCATAGACTCCCTGTTTTCAATTTCGTCTGTGCTTGCTTCATCAAGTAATGTTGCCTCACTTTCAGTCAAAGGGTCATTGTCCGACATATCAGCAAGAGGCAGAGTTGGGGTATCATTGACAACATTGTCTTCTGCAACACGATCCAGTAATCCATATTTAATAGATTGAACCTGTTTCATAGACACGAAACAGCTAATCGTTACATCTGCGGAAAAAAATGTATTCTTCAAAACATTCAGTAAGAGGCAAAGTTGGGGTAATAGATTCATTAACAACAGTGTCTTCAGCAATGCTATCTAACAATCCAAATTTAATAGATTGCACCTGCATCATAGACACGATACAGCTAATTATTACATCTGAGAAATAAAATGTATTCTTCAAAACATGTAACACTAGAGGATCATAGTAAATCAAGAAAAAAAAAAGACAAAGTAGAGTCCTTCATCCTTTATAAGTGGATGGTGCAGATGATGTTGTTTAATTTGACAAATTGTTTAATCACTAATAGAAAGTATAAATTGACCATACGTCATCCAAAACAAAGTAAGAGAATTATCACTCAATATTGATCATCGATAGCAATGCTTCGGTTGAGAAAAGAGCAAAGGAGTGAATAAGTAACACAACGTCGTAGCAAAAAAATAAGTAACACAACACAATTGAACTTCTGTGATACATACAAAAGAATATCCCTGAGAACTCCCAAACTATATACTATGCAATTACAAAATTGCAGGTTATGTTATTTTTAGTGTAAGGAATTAAAAAGGAGAAAATCAAAAGCAAATAAATTTACCAGACATATTCAACAATTCACCTCCTTTTATTTATCTTATGCGAGACAAAGTAATGGCAACATACTTGGCAAGTTACAGATTTGGGATTTTGACAGATTATTCCATCATTCTTAGCCTAATACAAACAGAACCATTTTTTAATAAAAAGAAAACCAAGATATTGGTATCTTGCAAATGCGACAAAAAAGTCCCTGACATCCTTTAATATGTTTATGTTAAATGACAAATATAATCTTGTTTTTTTTTTATTATAGCAACGCATACTCCTTCAGTGATCCATGTCTCCATTATCCTTATTTAGGATTATAATATTAGCATAAACCGAGCTTATAATCATCATTTAACTTGAAGGATCAAGAAGCTTAGTCATTAATTAGATGGTAGGATCTACTATATCCTATTTACAAAAAGTTGATTCTACATATGCTTTTATAAAAAAAAGGACTTTATTGAGATTGGACTGAGAAAAGAGGACAATGACATCCCTGGTACGCCGTACCATACCGAACTGAGAGGTATGGGACGTACCGTATCAGTTCGGTATATATTACAACCCTAGGCTGCGTCAGATCTTCGAATACAAGGGATAAAATAAAAATCTACGGCATCCTATACACTTCAACTGCATAAATGGAACAATATAAGCTTGAACCATGATAATCAGTTCACCAGCAAAGGAAAATGCACATGATTTATTTAATACAGCTAGAACTTCAAAAATGACTAAAACAGCAAAATAAATAACACTTAAGGTACTAATCAGATTCTGAGGTGAATTGTTCACTGGAAGCACTTTGGGTGTTCTTTTTGGTCCGAACATTTTCATGCAATTCTTTTACAATAAGTAGATGATGATGGTAGTGCAGCAAAGTCTGACCCTTTTGTAAAGTCAATCATTATGGGAAAAATGTGCTGCAGAAATTTTCTTTGGTGTCACCTCAAATATAACCATGGGAAGAACTAAACAGCATCAAAATGAACTCTTTAAGATAAAGAAATCTAGCTTGATGGAACTTAAAGAAAATTGGCATCATGCTGCAATTAGAAGATATCTAGGTTGCAGGTAAGCTAAAGTTTGCAGAAAACAAAATTATTCTCATATATTAACACTGACAAGCCTCAAGCATATCCTCAGCTTCCATGTAGAGGATGTGAAAAGGAAAATTCATAATCAGATGCAAGAGGAAAAGCCTATTTAAATCTGAAAAAGACATGAAAAATGATGAATTTAAGTAAACTGTAATTAATGGTTACTTTAAAAGAGTTACATACAAATCTCCTAAAATCTAAATGTGACAATATGATCACATAATGCACAAACGATCATTAATTAGCCAAAGGAGAAAGGTACACTTACAGCAACATTTAATAAGCCAACACCAGGATAAGATGAAAAAATCCTTAGCTTCTTCCTTTTCTGCTTTTCTGATGGCCCATAGATGTGCAGCATCAAAGCGAGAACCTACACTCACTTAATGTTTATATGCATTTTGAAGCTAATATATTCAAAAGCAAAAAGGGTATTTACAATAGCATATGCAGAGGAAACAAAAAAAGAAAGTTGCATATAATATGTTTGCTGTGATATAAATACATATCAGCTACATACAAGGATGAAAGTGCATTTATCTGTGATTTTTGACCTCAATATACCTATCTTAAGAAAATATTAATGTTTTTAAAAGCCATAAAATTACTCATTCAGCTTCACATAGGCACTTAACAGTCATTCTGTGAACTGCATATATATATCATAGCTTTTTCAGTCATGAACTTGGATAATTATAAAATCCTTTCGTAATAATGATGCTAAAAAGGACAGCAACCAATGCAGGTCAAACGAGGTTTATTTGTTTATGATTATTCACAGAGAGCATAAGATTAAGTGGCACCCAGCAACATACGTCTTAAACAGGTACATACCTCAGAAGCAGAGTGCTTCTGACAAGCTTCCTTCCAAGTTGCAACAAACCTTCTGATGTCTCCATTTGGGATTTCAAGTTTCTGTAGCTTTGAGGGATCTATTTGAATCATTTCATATCCTTTCTCACTTTGATTTTCACGTTTCTCTTCATTTCCAGAAGATTTTTTTCTACCCTGCATATTATTGAACATGGCCGATTTCACTCCAAGCGAATTCATCTGATAAATTTCTGGCAGATTATGACAATTACATGCATTTCACTTCTTGCCCTTTTTACTTTGCAATAAATTATAACCATGGCTACAGATATCATTATCATTGTCATCCAAAGTACCTTTTTTTTATATGAATCACTGCAGTCCATACTTGGTGATGGTAATGACTTCATATGATGTAAAATAGTATCTATTGAACTTTCCATCTCTTCTTTCTGCAATCCATTTTCCCTGAGACACTTAAAAGCAGCATTTTCTGTCCTTCTGGCTCCCTTTATAAATTTGATATATAACCTGTACAAAATATTGATCTAAAATTATATTGTGAAAAATGAGCAACAAAGAAACAAAATGATATTACCAAGATCCAAGAATGTGCCATATATAGTGAAAAGTTATAACAAATTGACAAGTGATATGCATAGTCTTAAGAAAAAATAGGGTATTTCTCAATTTTCACACCCTAAGCCCTGAATCCGCACACCAAGATTTTCCCTGGTTACAACTGAATACTTCTGGACAAGAAAATCCAGAAACTCCTCAACTTTGATCTCCTTATTCTTAGCTCTATAAAGGAAAACAGAGAGGCGAGAAATCAGATCCTCTATTGTTATCTTGCACACTTCCGTTGCATCCGAAGGGACTGAAAAATATTGCTGCACCAGCGGTTGACGGAGCAAAGTTCCCAGACCAAGCTCTTCAAACTGCTCAACACCCTCATTCCTGCATATCTCCACATCCAAATCATGCACCGATGTCATCCTTCTCACGCTCACAAAGCAGCGTATAAATGCATTTACCTGGTTAACAGAAAAGGGAAGACTACATTAGTTAGATTTTGAGCTGAAACCTCTTAAATGCAGTACCTGTCAGCGGTAACCCTTGTAATTTCAACTCAGTTTTCAAAATACATCATCATTGGTCTCCCGATGGGTATCTAAGTTATGCTTACTTTCTTTAGGCATCAGCCATCAGTTCCTACCATCAATGTACATCTTGTTAAAAAGTCCTTGCACCATGTCAAGAACAAGACAACACCATGGACTTGCGTCTGTAGATCCCATCCCTCATTCTATATGAGTCAAGTCTAGATACCATTAGCCTCAGATTAATGTCACCCATAGTGAGAAACAATTTCCATGCATGCATACTTGATCCTTTTGCACATATTACAATTTCTCCATTGCCTTCCCATCTATGCTACGCATTCAACGTGGTACCAAGGTCAGCGTCGGTGCCAGTAGTAACATTGAAAGAACCAGAAAGTATAAGCCAAAGCTTAAGAAACTAAAAGAGCGCGATTCAGATCGCTGTGTTGCCTTGTCGAGACCCTAGACAGACAATATGTTAAACGAATCTGTGATGATTCATAGCACATGATAACGTAGTTCCCATAGAAACATAACATTTTAACTAGATTTTAAAATGTACACTTTTTTAGAACACCAAAATTGTTACTATTTTGAAATCCAAGAAAAACAACAATAGAGGGGAAATGAGAGAGAGAGAGGTGCTCGATGGAATAGAGCAACGGAGGACAAACCTTTCCTTCCACTAACTGAATCTGACGCAGAGTGGGCACGTCATGGTAGCTTAACCCTAGAGAACCCCAGGAGTCGACCTGGAGGGCCAGCGCCGCCGCCTGCGACAGCTTCCATGCCGAGACGCTCTGCCCGGCGGCGAGGAGATCACTCCGCGCCTTGGCCACCGCTGCCTCCGCCCTCTCTACGCTAATCGACGGGGCGCGAGATCTCTGCCCTTCGCGCTGGAGAATGCGCGATGGAAAGAAGCCAGCGTTTCGAACGTGATCGTTTGGGTGGTAGCCGGCGGCGGCAGAGGAGGAGGAGGCGGCCTGCTCAGGGCTCTGGGGAGAGGAATCGGGCGAAGGTACCCAGGGCGGACCTCTACCGCCGCCTCCGCCTCTTCTGCCACTGCCGCGTGGCCCGGAACCGCCCGGCGAGCCGGACATAAAGGAAGTGAATCACCGTCGGTGAGAACTAGGAAGTGGGAGACCGAACGAGGAGGCCGTTGAGAGGGGTTTGATAGAAGAGAAGGGTTGCGCAGGTACTCTTTATTCCAGGAAAGAACCGAAGGATGTCGCCGCCTGGCGCATAGAATATTGTCCTTTTCTAGTGGATAAGGGTTAGGTAAAATAGTTGTAAGAGAACATTGGATGCGATCGTCATCTCCGGACAAGTTTTTTGTCCGACTGGCATATACGGAAATTTCTATGCGGCATGACGATCTGCTGTTCGTAAGTTGTGTCGCAGCAACGCTGGCCGTTGATCTTGCGTCCAGCGTGCGGTCGCTGAGGGTTCGCTGAGTTTGGGTGATCTGTGCGGAGCTCACCACCGGCCCGGACTCCTAGTCTCCCGCCTTTTTGAATGTTTGATAAACGTGTCTTCCGTACTATGATGTGTGCTTCCTATAATGCCCTCGAAGCAACCTCCTCCGATTGGCTTCCACCTAAAGTCAGGCTTTGGTCAGAAGATAGCTCGGCGAAGGGGTACAGCGGACAGCCTAATTGGCCATATAGGTTGGGACGCATACATTAGATGACGTCAGCCTCCATACGCCATCAGACGTTTTAGGCAGCCGCCTCTTGGATTCCCTGAGGCCTTGGTGACGACGGAAGCGACGCCTTTTTTTTTTTTTCTTTTTTTTTTTTGCTAAAAAAAGAAGAGAAAGGAGAAAGGAAGGGACAAGCCCACCCGCATAGCAGCCCCCATCTAGCTAGGAAAATGTTCGATGCGCGCAGAAATGACCGTATGTTGGACACCCCGGGCGGTTTTACTTATACCCTTCCATCCGTAGGCCCGGCTCGGTTATCCCACTGAGCTCCGGTACGAATACTACACGTGAGTACGTCATACCTGGCACCACCGAGGCTACTAGCAGAGCGATACGCCCTTCCAGACCCCGTGTCCGAGCAAAGAACATCCGGTTTCCACAATTTAATTGACGTCAGTGTGATTTGAACTCGGAATCACTTGGTTGGAAGTAAGGCTACACTCCCACTAGGCTACCACCTGAGTGGCGAAGCGACGTCTTTAAATCCTGAAATCCTAGCCATACACGGACAGACCGACATCTTCGTCGATCTCCGCCTGCATGGGATGGGAGGAGACCAAAAAGATTCAAAGATTAGGAAGTGATCTACGGTATCGCACATTTCAAAGATTGTAACAGGTTAAGTTGGAACATCCAATACCTATCATGCATCGCATGGTTTTGGGCAATTTAGACACCATTCAATTTTGAAACTAGGATTGGGAGCATAGTTTTGCTCGCTTTAACACGATTCAATTTCGATTAAAAGATATTATAACTTATGTGACATTTCCGTGGCTAATATATTGAGATATACAAGCGTGTATCGTTAATATTTTTCAAACAGAATCTCAATGAATATCTCAATCAATATGAAGACCTTGCGTAAGTTTCGCGTGGAGCCTTGCTAGCCTCTTGCAGAAACAATGCCCTCCGAGAAAATCCTTCAGGGGCAAAGAAAAGATACCATAAAAGGAAAGGAGAAGGTAAAAAAGAGAGAAGAGGAGAGAAAGGGACAGAGAGAGAAAGGTTTCTTATCCTATCTTGTCTGACTTAACCAGAAGGAACTAGGAAGCAAAGGCCCGTATAAAACGGGAACATGAGCTGGCTACGAGTCTTCCCCCTTGATGGAAGGGAGGTGGAGAGTTTCCAGAGGGGCAATTTGGAAAGTTGGGGACAGTAGTTTTGTTTTGGGTGGAGGGAAAGAGAGGAGGGATTTGGGGTAGTTCTATATACACCCCCCCTATTGCTCAGGACACCCCCCAAAAACCAAAAAAAAATACCCAAACTAACCTTTAGTGTAATTACCATATTGCCCTTGAAATTTTCTCATACACCCCCCCTTCCTCCTCCTCCGTTTCGTTTTGAAAAGAAAAAAAAAACCCCCCCTCAAACCCCCCTTAAACCCTTCGATCCATTTACATCGTTTAGGCGATCTTTGAAGGAGATTTAAGCCCCATTCGAAGCATGGACAAGCAACTAGTGATTTGGGACGAAGAATCGGCCGCAAAGGTACGTGTTCCACCTTGTTTCGAAATTTTTTTTTTTCACGGTTCGTGCTCCGTTCGGCACTGGATCGCCGAACAAAAGGCTTCTGTTCGGCTGCACAGTGCCGAACAGAAGCCTTCTGTTCGGCTGCACAGTGCCGAACAGAAGCCTTCTGTTCGGCACTGTGCAGCCGAACAGAAGGCTTCTGCTCGGTTGAGGGTTGCCGAACAGAAGGCTTCTGTTCGGCACTGTGCAGCCGAACAGAAGCCTTCTGGTGCCAAATCGCGTGCCGTGCTGAATTTTGTGCCGAACAGATCCTCTGAATCATTAATTCTTGGTGATAAACTATTTTATATGTAGGGCTATGCTACAACCGAATCGAGTATAATTGGATCAGAATTTGTACTGGATTACACAAGCGAATTTACAACTTACGAGGTATTATAATGTATTGTGCAATTTTGTAATAGTTTAGCGAGCTATTTTTACAACTGTGTACTTACATAAATTGTTTAATGTATAGATCTTCAAGAGTAGAGAGGACTTGTGTAATTGGTGTCGTGAAGCTGGGAGGCGAAATGGTTTTGTTGTTGTAATCAAATCATCCGATGCAGGTACCATTTCTAAGAAACCCAGAATTACGTTAGGTTGTGAGAGGGGTGGGACGTACCGAACCAAAAAAGAAAAGCGAATAAAGACTGCCTGTGGGACAAAGAAGTGTAGATGCCCTTTTGCATTAAGAGGAAAGAAATTGGATACTGCGGATGATTGGATATTACTGGTCGTATGTGGAGTGCACAATCATCCCGCTGCAGAGAATCTGGAGGGGCACTCATATGCAGGGAGATTATCTGAGCAGGAGACGGAATTGTTAGTGGATATGTCGAAGAGTTTGGTTCGTCCAAAGGACATATTATCCACATTGAAGGAAAGAGATGCCCTCAATGTTACGACTATCAAGACTATCTACAATGTACGTCAACGGTTTAAGGTTGCAGAGAAAGCCGGGAGGTCTGAAATGCAACATCTATTAGGTAAATTATCAGAGGCTAAATATATTGAGTGGCATAAGAATTGTACTAATACGGATGTTGTGCATGACTTATTTTGGGCACACCCTGGCAGCATTGATTTGTTCCGTGCATTTCTCCGTGTGTTGATAATGGATTGCACGTACAAGACGAATAGGTATCGTCTTCCGCTCTTAGAGATTGTGGGGGTGACATCTACTGACATGACATTTTCAGTTGCTTTTGTATACTTAAATTCTGAGGGGGAAGAAAGCTATACTTGGGCATTAGAGAGATTGCGCAGTGTCATAGCTGATGATGTTTTGCCTGAGTTGATTGTTACAGATAGAGACTTGGCTTTGATGAATGCAATTCATAAAGTATTTCCTACTGCTAGACATTTAATATGTAGATGGCATATTAGTAGGAATGTTTTGGCCAAGTGCAAAAAATTTTTCGAATTGAAGGAGAAATGGGATAAATTTATTATGAGTTGGAATGTACTAGTGCTGTCCTCCACGGAAGACGAGTATAATGATCGCTGGAGTGCACTGCAGAGAGAGTTCGGTACCTATCCAGATGCACTACAGTATGTGTCAGATACTTGGCTGAGCAAATACAAGGAAAGATTTGTTGCGGCGTGGACGGATACATGCAGGCACTACGGAAATATGACGACAAATAGGTATCACAAATAAAGACTCATTTAATTTTAATTTGCCTCAATTCTTATATCTAACTTTCATTTGTTTACTAGGGTCGAGAGTGCACATGCAAAGCTCAAAAAGCAGCTTGGATCAAGCCAAGGAAGTTTCGAGTCATCTTGGACTAGAATAAATGGATTGATTGAGTTGCAGCACAACTCCGTTAAAGCCTCATTGGAGAAGAGTTTATTGGTAGTGCAGCACAACTTCAAGCCAGCTGAATTCAAAGAGTTGCGAGGTTTCATATCTATAAGTGCGTTAAATCATGTCCTCGCCCAATCGAAACGAGCCAATTCAGTTGGGTTTGATGATTCAAATTGTGGGTGCGCTATTCGACGCACACATGGTATACCATGTGCTCACCAGATTGCGCGGTACAGGGTGGAAGGTCGGCCCATTCCTCTCGACTGCATAGATCCTCATTGGAGGAAACTTGATATTCTGCCTACCCCCCCCCCCCGTGCAGCCAATTCAGTTGAGTTGTGATGCAGAGTTAGATTTGATTGCGCTACGATTCAAGAAGTTAGATGGGGCTTCTCAATTGCAGATGATCAAGAAGTTACGAGAGATTGCAAGTCCAGATAGTACACCTCTTTTAGAGCCTGCAAAACGGAAGACTGGTTCACGTGGGCGCGCTTCAATGAAGGTTGATACGTCTACTCGACATGACCCGTCTGCGTTTGAGTTGGTTCTATCTGGACAGGATAGTTATTCACCTGGTGTTGAGAAAGTTACCATCCGCAATCCATCTACTCAGATTCAAAAGAGGCGGCCCAAGCAAAAGGTAAGTACCAAATATTTATTTCCTTACAATAGGTATCACAACGTCTACGGGACGGTCCGTGCCGTGCCGGTATGTGATGTGCCGATACGGGACATGTCGGGACGTGCCGTGCCGAGATGTGCCGATACGGGACATGTCGGGATGTGCCGTGCCGAGATGTGCCGATACGGGATGTGCCGTGCCGAGATGTGCCGATACGGGACATGTCGGTACGTGCCGTGCCGAGATGTGCCGATACGGGACATGTCGGGACGTGCCGTGCCGTGCCGGTACGGGAAGTGCTGAGACGGATAACTATTTGGATATTTCTGCCATTGTTACATATTTTCTATCATTTGATATTATTTGCAGGTTTTTCGTACTAGAGCCCAGTCACATACGCCCATTATCTATATTGATGCTATTCCTTCTGCCTTGAGACCATACATCCAGCATATCAAGGATGTAAAAGCTGATGGGAATTGCGGATTTAGGGCAATAGCTGACTTACTGGGATTTGGAGAAGATGACTGGGTGCGTGTTAGGAAGGATTTATTGCAAGAGTTGCAATGTCATTCGGACCACTATCGCACATTATATGGTGTGGAAGGGACGATTGCTGAGATCACTCATGCATTATCATATTATGATGATTGTCCACCATATGACAGATGGATGACTATGCCGGACATGGGTCATCTTATAGCATCCTGCTATAATGTTGTCCTATACCATCTCTCGTTGCAACAATGTCTGACCTTCCTACCTCTCCGTTCTGTGCCAGTACCTCTTCTATCCCGCAAAGATATCGCTATCGGATTCGTAAATGGAAATCATTTTGTTGAGGTACTACGTTCACAACACTTGCGAATATTTAATTTTGCTTATTTAATTTTGCTTATTTATAATTTTGTAGCTATTAATATTTTCTTATTTCTAATTTTGAAGGTGTTCTTGTTGCCGGGACATCCCGTTCCGCCAGTAGCGACCAACTGGCGAAAATATCATCTTCCTTGTGCTACCGGATGGGAAAATTCATATGAAGCATAGATTCAACAGTTCAAAGAGAGCATCTCACCTAATGTTATAACTAGCGAGACAGTAGAGTTAGATTGATTCTTTATATATGTACAATTTTTGAAAGTTGTAAATTTTTTTGGGCTCTTAGAGTCATGTACTGTGAAACTCCATCATCAATATAAATCAAAAAATATCTGTCTTCGCATTTTTCGGGTATTGGGGGTGCTGAGGTGGCTCTCCATCAGCTGGGAATACATATGAAGACTGTTGTTTCCGTTGAGATTTCAGATGTAAACAGAAACATACTTAAGAGCTGGTGGGAGCAATCCTAGCACACAGGGGAACTAATAGACCTTTCTGATGTACAAGAACTTAACGGTGACAAGCTTGAGCAGATGATTAACACATTTGGTGGGTTTGATCTGGTTATTGGTGGAAGTCCATGTAATAATCTTTCAGGTAGCAACCGCTATAGTCGTGATGGGCTGGAGGGTAAACATTCATCTCTTGTTTATGATTATTTTCGCATCTTAGACCTTATGAAGTGTATCATGGGGAAGAACTTCTGATTGCACCATCTCACTTTCTTGTTTTTGGGTCAGTGAATCTAGTTGTATGTTAGCTATGTATTTAAATGTTTGCCTATGATGATTGAGGCGGATTTTCTGATAAGCAACAGTTATGTTAGCTATGTATTTAAAATGTTGAAAGATCATGAGGATGTTCTCTGTGAAACTCCATCATCAATATAAATCAAAAAATATCTGTCTTCGCATTGTCCGATTGATTGTTATGTGCACTGTTATATTTGTGTAAAATAGAACGGGCCAGGCTTTACAAAGATTACACGTAAATGTACCAAAAATATATATTTTTCATTAATATCAAAGGCTTTACAAAGATTACAAAGGCTCCATCATCAATCCCTATGACGCCATCGTCGACGCGTGTACTGCTGTACGTCCGAATGAGAGGGTGCTGGATCCGAATGAGAGGGTGCTGTACTCGGGCCAGGCTCATCACCCAGAAGTACCTGATGCATCTGAGAAATAGCATCAAATAGGTGCCCGGCACCTAGTGACGTAGCCTCTGAGGGACCCATCCGTACAATGTCGGTACTGATACCGAGTGCAGCTGCATTACGCCGCCGGTGCATGTCAGCATCATCATGACCTCCCCTAGCTCCAGAATGAGTACTCGAGCGCAGATGAGGAGGCTGAACTGCAACGTGCGTGATACGGAGATACCACTCCATGTATCCCGGTACGCTGTCTGATGGCCGGGTAACTGGGTGGCTCCTGCTCGCCTGGCTCAGCACGTGGTCCTCCCACCGCTCCCAAAGCTGATCCATATAGGAGTAATGTATCCGGTACGAGCCTGCTGTGGAACCTCTGTTGGCTCGCGTAGGGGCTAGTGGCGCTCGAGGGATGGTCTGAATACGACCAAACTGTCTAAGAACCCTTTCTGGATGATAGGGTTCTACGATATCAAGGCACTTGATGGAGCCACTAAAAAATGCGATATCAATATATGGGCGATCTCCCCGAAGCCGATGATGGGGATCCCAAATAACCTGCAAAACAAAAGGTCCATTTCAGTTTTATACTATATCGCATATTAAAAGTACTGACAAACACAAGCAAATGGTAATATGATACGTACCTCATCGATGCTCAAAAGGTCCAATGACTCACGTAGAACCACTAAATGGTCCATCGTGGTACGGGATGGAGTACCGGGCATCCAGCGGTGCACGCGGGGACTGGCATCAGTATACTCGAGCGACGGGTGAGGACTGAGTGCTGGAAAATGCTCATAAATCCATGCCTGCAGAAGCGTCATATAACCACTGATCTGTCTCACTGATGACCTCGACGCAATCCCCAACTGCCGATACAAATATGCTAAGGCAGCTGTACCCCAGGCATATGTGCTCACCCTATCCAGATCCCGCAGTAAACACAGATACGCTATAGGCACCCTGGTCCCACTCTTATCAGCAAAGAGTGTGCAGCCTAACAAAAATAACAAATAGGCTCGTGCTGCACACTCTATCCTCTGCTGGCTGTCTCTATCAGATACAGAGTGAAACTGAGTCCTCAGCCACTCCATCCTCACAGACTGACCGCGCGATGACAGTACCTCCTGACGCGCGTCTCCAGCTGACACCCCCAACAACTCCACAAGTAGCTCCTCAGCATCCCGATCACTCATCCTCTCAGGAGAAACTGCTACTGAGGCACCTGCGACAGGAATCCCTAAAATGGCGGATACATCATCCAACGTGATAGTGATCTCGCCAAATGGTATATGGAAGGTGTTCGTCTCGGGCTGCCATCTCTCTACGAAGCCCGAAATCAGAATCTTATCGGTGAATCGATAAGAGCACTGTACTAACTCTATGAGGCCCGACTGCCTCAATAGTGCTTTGAACCTGGTATTTGGTTGGTTTGAAGACCACCACTTCCATTCACCAACCTTGGCAGTATGGTTCATGCACTTTAGTGGAGCCCGTTCCTGTAATATAAATGTATAATTACTACTACTTTATAAAACATCAATAAACAAAATATAATGCTATAACAAATAAACAATACCTGTTGCCTCCAGATGGAAGCTGCTATATGCGTCCTGAAACTGATCAGGACGGACTCATCCTCTGGACCTCCTGGACATGGTCCAACGGACTCATCGTCTTCGCCCCTAGCGGGCATATCATCATGCTCTGACTCAGGAGAGTCCGATGGCATATGAGCAGGCTCGGGAGAAGCAATCCTAGCACGACGTCTCCTAGCTGACGCCGTAGGTCTAACTCTGGCGGGACGGGGATCCATGTCTGAAAATATAGAAATTCAATGTTAGGCTATATCAAAGAAAATAATTCAATTGCATACATAAATGTTCGGCACAAAATTCAGCACGGCACGCGATTTGGCACCAGAAGCCTTCTGTTCGGCTGCACAGTGCCGAACAGAAGGATTCTGTTCGGCTGCACAGAGCCGGACAGAAGGCTTCTGTTCGGCACTGTGCAGCCGAACAGAAGGCTTCTGTTCGGTTGAGGGTTGCCGAACAGAAGGCTTCTGTTCGGCACTCTTCAGCCGAACAGAAGGGTTCTGTTCGGCGATCCAGTGCCGAACGGAGCACTGGAGGCGGAGGGAGGGGGGGAGCTACCTCGAGGTGGTCGTGGAGGCGCCGGCGAGGTGCTCGTTGCTCGGGAGATGGCCGGGGAGGTGGTTCCGGGAGAAGCCGGCGAGGTGGTCGGAGATCGGGAGAATGCCGGCGACGAGAGGGAGAAGGGGGAACGGGGGGGTTTTGGGCGTTGGCGAGGTGCAATGCACCGACCGGCGACGAGAGGGAGAAGGGGGAGACGGCGGGAGGGGAGGGGAAGAGCAGGGTGGGGGGGGGGGGTTTGGGGGGTGTAGAGAGCAATTTAGGTGAGGGGGTGGGGAGGGTGGGGGTAATTTAGGAATTTTCAATTTTTTAGGGGTGTCCTTAGCAAATGGGGGGGGGTGTAGAGAGTATTTAATTTTTTTTTAATTTTTGGGGGGTGTCCTGAGCAATAGGGGGGGTGTATATAGAACCACCCAGGGATTTGGTAGGCTTGATACACGTGTCTGAAGCCACTCTTATCTCTCATCCCGTCTCTTTTTTGGTTTTGGTCTTGGTTTTCCTTCCCTCGCACTACTCCCGATCCAGCTGGGCCATCAGGAAGAAAGATAGATTGGAGATGGACTTCTTGGAGGGTGGAGATTCTTTTAATTTTCTCCTCTGTGTTTCTTCTCCCTTCTTCGGTGGTAGAGAGAGAAAAGGAAGGAGGCGGGGTTGAAAAAAAAAAAAAAGGGGAGCCGGTGGGATGGGACTTTTATTAGTTAGATGGAGTGAATTTTCCATAATGCGCCTACTTTCTCTTATGGAAGGGACCCTTTCTGGACAAATTCTTTCCTTTACTTGACCATGAAGTGCCATGGGATAACCTTTTCCCATTTGCTGTTGCTTGACATGATAAACAGTAAGCATCATCTCAGTTATTTAATCAGTTCCATGCTTCTTTTAGGATAATTACATTTCCATGCTTCCATTCAAGAATTATATTAAACTGAAGAGGCTTTTTATCTATCTTTGTTAGATTCATGCATCTTTGTTGAAATAGTATACTGGACAGCTATCTATTTCCATTTTATACTTATTAAAAAAATTATTTAAAAAAAGAAAAAGACTTCATTCACTGAATTCGTCTTAGGCTCCAAATGTATTGAGCCGCCCCTGTGCAGAAAGTATATGGTCTGAACATTGATCTCATTTAAAGGCAGAGACAAAATGACCACAGGAGAGAGGAGATGGATAAATCTTCAAGAGATTTAGGGCAGAGGAGATTTCATCCGACCATATTAAAAGCCACATGTTAGACCTGCAATGCATGTGCATATTTTCTACCCACGGTGCATGTAAGTCCACAGGAAATCTAAAAGAAGAATGCAATCGTTGTCAAAGAAAACAAACTCATCAAGTAATTAACACAAAATCGTCTTGTTTCTGGATTTCTTTTTTTCTTGTGTAAGCTGATAGCATATTTAAAAGGCCAAAAGGCCAAAACCATAACCAAGCATGTACAGTACTGGCCTTAGAAAATGGGAAAAACATCGCCATAAATAGACGATGTTATGCCATGAGTCGGGCCTTTGATATATTGACTTCCTTGCCTCTCAGTTATTTGCTGTTTAATTGATTTTTTTTTTTTTTGGTAGTAATGCAGAGACACCTCCAATCATTAAAAAGAAAATGATAAGAAAATTATTCAGGTCAAATATTGGGAGGAAGCACCGTCTAAAATTTGAAATTAGCTTAAACATCCTCCAAACAAGACGAGGTGAAACCAACAGACTTTGCTCAATTTACCCATCACAAGCATACTAACATTTACAAAAGGGTTGTGTCCAACGAACACTGGTCAAAGATCTCCAAATGCATGCCTGCAGTAATGTACGATATCATAGCAAAACATAATTATTCCACGGTACCTTCAGTTCTTACAAAAGCCGATGTAATTAGGAAGAAGCAAGATTTACCCACGAATAGTAGAGTAACCAATTAGAGATTACATATGTGATCTGCTGGCAAAATATAATCGATCTGGATTTCGAGATTTCTATAGAACTCCTACAATCTTAATGCTTGGCAAATTTGGAAATCATGAGAGCTATAGGAGGATGTATAATATAGGGTGCTAGCATTGATATAATAGGGAGTTAATGGTGAAGTTTGGCGTACAACAGCAGGAAAGCCATGGACGTGGTGGTTAGAGGGTAGTGGGAGTGGAGTGTAAAATATATATCTTGGTATTGTATCACTGTCATTGTTGCAGCCTTGCAGCAATCCATCTCAGTAACGTTAAGAGTTTGATCCCACAGCCACCTGTTGGGTTTGCACAAGGAGGACTGCTGCTTTCTTATGTAATTGTTTCATTTTATCTTCCTAGTCTTTTCTTTTTCAATTCGGAAAAAACGTACAAAAGGAGCACCTTGAAACATCTTTGAATTAAATGATGTGCATGCGTTGCGGGAGATGCTGATCATAGCTCTTCTGCTCATCATCAGCGCAAGTATCATCCTGGCCTTCATCATCCAGAGAAGGCGAAGTTTTTTTCATAGGGAATAGGTACATCTGCTTTTTCCTTTTTCTGTTTCTTTATTACAATCAACCATCAGGCTACAGAAATCAGAGACATTTACATCTGCAATAAAACCCTGAAAAAAGTTCCTGTAAACTATATATAACAACTTCATTTGAAATTCTTGCCATGACCCAACTTTTGTTCCTTTTGCTGCCATATCAGCAATAGAGTAGGCTTCACCGGCAAAAGTGATGAAATAATCTAGAAAACAAACCTGTAAATCGCACACATTTTGCAGCCCAAACATTTCCAAAAAACATGAGTAATCGATTTAATCTGCAAGTCCACAGGAGTGAGAGTGAGGAAAAAACATCGAGTCTGACTATGAGCAATGCTGAGCTACAATCTTGGAAGACTGGCTTCAGTTGCCATGAAAAAGATGGCTTCCTTCTACACTCATACTCCTGCAGCAGCGACAATATTCAAAGAAAAGCTGTTGCCTCCTTTCATGATCTTCTCAAAGATTGCAGATATGCTGTTAATTCTTTTCCATCACAATCACACTCTCATGAGTTGCTGAAGGTTTCCGGAAACACAAACAAAAAGAATGACAGATAGTTAAACTCACTATGCATCAATTAGCGGTTCATAGGGAACAAGATTCGCATTTGATATAACCATTGTTGAGCCTTACAGTCACTTCCATCCCTCTTGTTCACAAACATAAAAATTGGTGACTGACAAGACAAGTAATCACTGTTTTCTGGACCAATCCATTTAGGCCCCCAAAGGGGCCGGGTCGACCCTTGACCCGATCTGCATAAGATCCAACATGACCCGAATTTTAGGACCCGCGAGGGCCGGGCTCTAAATTTGGACATGTTCTATTTTTCGGGTCGGATCGGGTCCACCCAATCTCGACCCGGATCTGGACCCGACTCGACCCTATTTTTTTGGGTCAAATTTTTTTTTATAGAATTTCTTGGGACTGACTCGTTGAATTTAGAGGATGTCGAATTTGAACATGGGAATATAGCTTATCTAGTAAAACGTCTATTTTTTTAAAAAAAATTAGGGCACAAATTGCTTGATGTCATTTACTATTATATAGTGAAACTGTGAATATAAAATTATACAGATCCGGACCTTGATCTGAACTCGACCCGATCCGAATGATCCGTCGGGTCAAAATTTGTAGGCATGGATCCGACCCGATTTTCAACCGAATCAGGTCTGGGTCCAAAATTAGAATTCGAACAAGAAACCGAGTCGGATCGGATTACTCAGGACCCGATCCGACCTATTTACGGCCTTAATTATAAGTTATTATTATTGTCTCCTCTCTCTCGGTAGAAATCTTGGTTCCTCCTATATATATATATATATATATATATATATGAGAGAGAGAAACAACTTGATCAAGGCCAAAATGCAAATATATGGAGAGACGTTATATATTATATTCTATTTCAATCATCATTCATAATATAAAAAAAACATGTTTTTAATTAAATATTGATGCATTCTAGATAAAGAATATAAAACTTAACTACTACGTTGAATCTGAGAATGACGCTTTTTTACAAGTATATTTGTGAAATCCATGAAGCATTCCAAGCTCATACGAATCCTTATCACGAGCAGCTCTGTTTTTTTTTCCAAATAGATTTGTCCCGTCTGGATTACGACATGACCAAAGCTTGCGAACGGCCTGCATCGTGTGAGCTCGTCTCCATCGTGAAGATCGAAGTGTGTCAAACATAGGGAGATCACTAATCAATGATCCCGAGACTTTTGCTATGCCAACAACTATTAAAAAAAAAGTGATTTCTCATATTTCAATTAACAATAAGAGACATTTAAATTACGATTCGAATCCACCATCATCCTTGCGTGTACATTGCATTACGATTGCTCAACATCAATAGCAGTGCGACTCTTCCTTTTTGCTATGTTGACAGGTAGAAATACTATGCGAACATCATTATGAGGATAGCAATGGAGAGGTGAGTGTTTTCAAAGTCTCTCAGATTTTTTATAGCCTCAGTTCGAGCCTGATATTTGCCGGTCGCTTTTGCTTGCGCCATGTAACAAAACAAAACGATGCCTTCCCTTTCCACGGCGATGTACAGATGGCAGCAGGAGGAATGAACGTTAGGTTGTTATTGACTTTTGAGGAAGCCGGCAACTGAATGATGAGAGTTCCAGAAGACGACCGAAATAAAACGAAGTATGAATCCCCCCACCACCAAGGCACCAACGGCTACACCGCCGTGAGGCCCGGCCATGGCGGACGCGCGGGAGCTGCAACGGTACCTGGGCGCCGCCCTCTCACACCGCGGCGGGGGGGCGCTGCCCTATGCGGCGGACGACAGGTGGCTGATCCGCCACCACCTGGTCTCTCTGGTCGATGCCTTCCCTTCCTTCCGCCCCTCCGCAGCCGCCTTCACCTATAACGACGGCCGCACCACCATCCTCCTCCGCGCCGAGGGCACCATCCCCACCTCCGGCGGCCACCTTCCGGCCTCCATCTGGCTCCTGGAGGCCTACCCCCACGTTCCCCCCGCCGTCTTCCTCTGTCCCGTCCGGGGGACGCTCATAAGGCCCGGCCACGCCCACGTCGACCCCTCCGGTGCCGTCGACGCCGCCTACCTCCGCTCCTGGCGCTACCCCGCCTCCAACCTCGCCGACCTCGTCCCCTCCCTCTCCCTCCTCTTTAGCCTCGATCCACCCCTCTACACTAAGCCCAAGCCCAGGAATGATCCGGTGGAGGTGAAATGGATCTTGGAGATGGTGCAGCGGGACCTCGCCGGCCGGGAGGCGGAGATGGAGGGGTTTCTTCGAGTCCAGGCGGAGTTGAAGCGAAGAGAACAGGCGATCGCGCGTGGAACGAGGGAATTGGAGGAAGCGAGGGACAACTTGGAGCAGGAGCTTCAGGTGACTCAGATGAACACGGATGTGATGGAGAGTTGGGTACGGGAGACCAAGGGGAACATCAGAAGGAGATGGAAGGAAAGGGAAGTGAGCATTGATGATGTATTCGAGCCGTCTGATGTGTCTTCGAGGAAGATGATGGAATGCGCAGCGATGGACCTGGCGTTGGAGGACACCATTTATGCGTTGGATCGGGCGGCGACTGAGGGATGCATGCCTTTTCATGCGTACTTAAAACACGTGAGGGCGCTGTCGAGAGAGCAGTTCTTCCACCGGAGCATGGCAGCCAGAGTCCGCATGATGCTTCATAGAGAGGGTGAGAGAAATCAAGTAGGAAGCTTGTGATTTGATTTGGTTACAACATCATGTTTTGTGGTCTTTTGACACTTTGTTTCTGAATCTGGATTGGGAAGGGAATATGGTATATGGATGAGGATTCTTTTAGCATGGACTCATGTAGACAGTTTGGGTACCTTCCATGTAGAGAATTCCCCGGCTATTTTGTGGTAATACATGTAATATGATGAACATTAGATCATACTGTATACAAATAATTTGCCTAGAAACTAATTTGTATCTCTTGGTGATTTTGTATTGGGTGGATTTTAGATGCCTTTGGGCATGTGATTCCAATTTTCCATAATTATCGATGTATCCTATTTTGTTGTGCTGCCTAAATGTTATTTTCAAAGTCCAAACTTTGTTTCTGGTTCTTTGTCGTTGATTTATCCATTGATTTGTTGAGGATGACATTTTTGGAAGCAATGCTAGATTAATCATGTCTCTTCTGACATGAAGTTGGGAAAATATGTTGGATATCTTTGATGAGACTGTGATAAAAAATACATGGACAACCGGCTCCAGAGAAGAGTCCATAAATTTGAGATCGACCATTTCTTGTTTGCAAGAAACAATCCCCTTCATGAGTAGGTATGAATACATTCAAGCCAATTGCTTTTTTGTTCGATCGCATGGAAATCAGATCAAATCAATTTAAGTGCTACACATGGAAATCAGATCAAATCAAATGAAATCATAAGGTAAGCTAATCCTACTTCGCGAGGATGGTGACAACTTTCACGAGATGTTTATAGATGGTGTTCGCAAGGTAAAGCAAGAGAAGATTGGCTTCTTCTAAATTTCAAATACTACTCAATGTGTGGTACGTCCAATAGTAATTGAAGTTTAAACTCTTTTACAGAGCAAAATGTATAGCTTCATGTAGTCACTCCTTACTTTCCAGATTGATGCAAATTTTTAGCCTCAGCTCAGATGGGTAGGCATGGGAAGTAGCCATTGGCGCTGTATAATCCAGAACATGATTACCAATTCATCAAATCTTCCAGTCACTTTTGTTCCTGGAGAAGAAAATGTGCAGTATATTAGTCATGGGCAATTGCACTTATGATGCTTATGGTCTTTCAGCAACCACAATAGTTTCATGACCTGATTCGTCTTATTCTTTGATTCATGTCATGAATAATAGCATCACGTCATTAATAGTAATAGTGTAATACATGATGCTTTTCATTAGCCTACAATTTGAAGACATCAGAACAAGATCAGACTAATAGTTTGAAAACCAACATGAAATGTTTTTTGATTGCTTGCTGCAAGGTAAATCATCATTTGACTTGACATTGAAACATTAAGTTCAAAGACCTACCAGTTTTGAAGTTCGAAAAAAATTCTTGCTTGACCAGGAATTTCACGAGCAGTATAAGTGTGAGAAATTTCGTTCGTTATCTCTTTTCATTTATTTTTCGCAACTTTATAAACAACGGAGGTTTTAAAATTCTTTGATTCCAAGCCTCACGGCCTCATGGGAGGCACGAAGCGGGAAGCAGGCAACCACAAGAAATAGGACAGCACATTAATGTTTCGCTCGAACCAAAGATCATCGACGGTTCCATGGTCTAGTGGTTAGGACATTGGACTCTGAATCCAGTAACCCGAGTTCAAATCTCGGTGGAACCTTAAAATTTTAATCTTTTTTCCCCTCAGGTTTCTCCGATCACACATCCTAATCCTATAATATCTCCAACTCCTCTCCACTCTCCTTCTTTTTAATGGCTATGGCTACGTTTCTCTCCCTCCCGCCTCCCCAGCCTCTTCTCCTCCCTCGCCTCCCCACTCCACCTTCCCGCGCTCATCCCATCCTGATAAAACCACTCCACACATCCACTATCTGCTCCTCCTCCTCTTCGTCTCCTATCGTCGCCGAGGAAGAAGAAGAGACCTCCTCCGCTCTCCCTCCTTCTCCACCTGATGGGGTCTCCTCTGCCGAAGCCCAACCGGCCGTCGACGCCACAGAGGCCCTTCAATTCAGGTGCCTCCATAAATTAACGGTTAAATCTTTGTGGTGTTGGGTAAAGGTTAAATCTTGCAACGGATTTCAACTGATTTCGTTCATGAGAATGCAGATATATTTCGGAAAGTTGAGTCGTCCTCTACTTCTTTTCGGGGTTTTGTTTCGATTCCAACCTATGATTTTTTTTTCTTGTTTTACCACTATTAAAATATTTATCTCTGTCTTGTTTGATTGATGTTATCTTTAGCTTCATGCTAGTAGCTTAAGTCTTACTGAAATGGTGCTTGTTTGGAAATTGGGAGCTGTATTTTTTTCACTTCGATCTCATGGAAGTTCCAATTTTTGTATATTCTAACAGCCCTTGATTTAAGCTTCTTTCATTTCTACAGATTTGTTCGATTGTTAAAGCAACTTGTGCATCTTCTTCATAAAACAATTGATTTGTTCTGTAAATTTCCATTTGTTCTAAAGCCAATATTGGATTATTGGAAGCATCTCTCCCTCCATTCCTCCCTCCCGCCAAGTAATTTTGATAATTTATTTATGTTGAAGACAGTACAGCTTCTGGGATTGGTTCTTTTGGTTTATTTGCATAGCTGGTTTTCTAGGGTAGTTGTTATTTAACACTCGTAATGATTTAACAGCAAGCCTATCATTATATATCACTTTTGAGCTTCTCTAAGCCATCAAGTATGATCGATTACTGAGTGGGTACTGAACGGCTGTAAGAAAAGGGCAGAGTATTAAGAGCTTCGTGGCCTGCTGTCAGTATTGGAGTGCTTATGGTCCTTGCATTGGCTACGTCCATCACAATAAAGGCAGCTGGTATCCCGAATCATTAGCATGTGGTAGTACAGTGCCATTTTTCAATATCATAAAACATTAAAACTTAGTTTGTAGTGGTTATGAATCCAAATGTTTCATTTCCTTGTTACTCATTCCAATTATTTAACCATGCTTGAATAATATGAAACATTTTTTTCTCAAAAGAATATTAGAAAAATCAGCCTGTGATATTTCAATGTGCTATTAGACTGGTTGATGCATTGAACCTGCAAACCTAGTGAGAGTATGGGATTAATATTGTGAAGTATTTATGGTGTAAAGTTTTATTTTTTAAGGGGGTGTAAGACCTGTGGAAGAGAGGAAATTGAAAGGGGTTGCAATGGTGATGGGAGGATTCAAGGTGGCATAGCTACTGTCCCTGGTTTTGGTTGGTGGCCCATAAAGGCCTTCAGGCCCTGCCCTGGATTTGTGGCATCTGGTGGGAGATATAGGCGGCGTGGACAGAACATGGATGAGGTTGCATTCGGGAGGGGAGAAAGAGAGATGCCCACAGAAGGCATGGCTAAGGCTAAATCAAGGTATCCTGGGTCGCACTTACACATTTATGTTTTTATCTGCTTTTTGATACTTTGTCTTTAATCCGCAATCACAGTTTCCATTGTACTACAGGTTGTGATGAACAGATCCCAAATAAAATAGTATAGTTTGGCTTCTTACTTTTCTTGTCATTTAGTTTTGTTAGATGTTTATGGCTACCTGAGATGTACTTCCCAAGTTAGCAAATACCTTTGATTGATTGATTGATAATGTCCTTAATAACAGGGAGACTCTTTATTCTTTAACACTAATTATTTTCCTTAAAATAAGAAGCACAATATATCTATTTATTTATGTATAAGACTATCTAACTATGTTCTCTATTTACGCATGTATGAGAGTATATATGTCTGTTATCTGAATATCGTATTCTCATGAGCTAACATGCATGAATGCATGCAAATTGAAGCATCGACAGTTTTATAAAAAACCTTCTGTCTGGGCCATGAAGTTTTATAACCTCAGTTTTCTAAAAGAAAAAAACAACCATAGGATTGTTGAAAGTTGAAATTGCAAGCCATTCCCTTCTGTTCTCTTCTTCTGCCTTTACCATTTCACTGTCCAGTATCTGTTCTTTGATTGCTTACTGCTTGCGAACCATGAGTGAAATAGTGGAGAGAGGAAGGACATTGTTGAGGTGCATCCAGGGCCTAGTTGATATAGAATAAGTTCTGTTTTCCAATAATTACAGAGATATGCCTGTAATCCATAAAGATAATATCTTAGTTCTCCAAGACAAACTTTCCTAGATATATTGTCAATGTATCACTTTGCAACTTCCTACCATCCATCTAGGTCAACATACTGAATCTTCCTTGACTTTATGGGTCTTTTGTATTCCTAGGAGTATCCCTTTACATATATTACATCAATAATCAAGGAAGAAATTTTTTTTTTTAAATACCTTTGTCTCATCTTATTCAATAGTTGAATATTATCTACACGATATATAAAAGTGCCAACAATTTATGTCCAGAGCTAGTTATAACTTTTTTTAGATCATGTTGATTCTATCCTCGCCATTCATATTCTTTCAAATATGTTCTCGACTCATAAAAAACTCTCCTCGATCTTGAAGATTGTTCCACTCTCTACATTGAGACCTATGTTCTCATACTCTCTCTCTTTCTTTAGAACTGTAATTCCCTATCCACATCGACAACTCCAATCCCATTTGTCAGCTAAGCAAACTTCCCAAAATGAAGAACTGTGTTAAGTTTCACAGACAAAATCAATTATCTAATAGGGCCTCCTTTAATCTGCAGTTATCCATGGCACACAAAGCTCAAGCCTAGAAGAAAGTTGCTTGCAAAGCTATAAGATATGTGTGTGTGTGTGTGTGTGTATAAAGGTTGTTTTTCTATTAAACACAGAATATTTGGTGCTTTGCACTTGATCTTAAGTGAGACTCTATAAAACTGGTTGATAATTTGGTTGATTTAACTCACTACTTGATCAAACTACTTGCATTTAATTGGTCTAGTTGTTTTGACTAGAGGAGTGTGAATTCAAGATTAAAATTAATACTACATTCACAAGAGAAGCCAAAAAATGGGTTGTGGAACCACAGCTTATAGTAATGCAGGAACAGAATCATGGGCTTAGGCTGGAGTTGTAAAAACATGGATACCCTGGTGGACAGATGTTGGCCATTAGAGAGGCAACATGGAAAGTTACAAGTAGTTGATTTCAATTTCATCATTGGGAGTTCTAGTGGTGCCTCCAATATCATAACTGGATAAAAGGATATTCTTTCATATATTTAGCAGACTTGCAGGGAGTATGGAATATAATGAAGAGATTTGGATCCTGTCAATGCAAACATGGTTAATGGATTAGTAATCAACAAGTAGGTTTGCTATCTGAATTAAATTGGGAAAGCTTGATCACAAGGGAATGGATATTTTTGAGACACTGGAATTCTGCAGAATATTGTACTGCAGGATGTATTGGTGTTTGCTATGGGACACTAGTAAATTTTTATACTTCATTGCTTGCCATTAGACAAAGAAGGAAAGAAAGATTTGTGTATATGATTTATATTTTTATTATGCTTAGAAAAATCATTCTAACTAAATTAACTTTATGCAGTAAAAGAAGGCAAGGCTCGAAGAGATTAAAGGGGTGAAAGCAGAGTAAGTCGTGTTCCACAACACTGATTATTTGTAAGTGGACAGTGAGTAATAGTTTTATTTCTTTAATTATATCTCTTAGTTTATTGCAGGCAAACAATTCAAAGGGCTGGGTGAAGAAACAGTACCATCCTGACTTTAGTTGCAAGCTACCAATTATACTGTCTTTTATTTTATTTATTGTTTCTATTTCCACATGCCTATGAGCTTGAGCTAGTTGTGCTCTCAGCATGAGCCTTGCTGCACTTGTTATGGAAGAGTGCAACATCGCAGTTTTTCCTTTTTCTTTTCCTCGTCTTCTTTTCCCTGTTAAGGAGCGTACACGATATGATGGTTTCAAGATATATACACTTGCTGTATAGGAATATTGTTCTGGCTGTATAGGAGTATTGTTTTGGAGATTGATCAACTTTGGGCAAATCCCTTCTTTATTTTTCCCCCCTTTTCTCTACGGACAGGAGTACCTTGTATAGATTTTTTCAGCAACAAATTTGCATTTCAACTAAAAACAACTGCCGAAAATGGCTAGAAGATCTAATTTGCTATGTCCAACTTGGTTCTGTCAGGCTGGTCCACCTCTATACAGGCTTGAGCAAATATTGCTGGGATCCATCTGCCAACTCGAGGTCTAATTGTGCTTAAACCGTCCCACAATTTTAGCTGGTCTGCAGTTTGCCCTAGAATGGTGTCTTATGCTAGGTTGAGCTCGGCCTCAAATTTTAGCTGGCATGAATGCAGGAGCATTTCTCTAACCTGGTATCTCAGCCAGTTCAATCTAAACTGAGGCCAGGTTGCATATGAGAGGATGGCTGATGAGTCCAAGCTAGCGTTGTAGAAATGGAGATGAAACTTGAGATCATCTGAAAAATAGCCCTGAACTGGGGAAATCGAGGTGGCTAAGAAAAGTATATGATGATATAAATTTGGACTGGACTGGGATCTGATTTTCTTTTTTTCTATGCTTATGATGTAAAATGATCCATCCGGACTGCCTTTACAAAATACAAATGCTGCTCTGTTAAGAAAAAGATCGCCTCCTTGTCCTAAAGAGAGAAAAGAACCAAGTTTCTCAAACAGAAATATAAGCCCTACACCAGTCCATAAAACAAAAAATTGTGATTATGACCAATGATGATACAACAAAGAGGATACAAACTTCCATCATGCTTTGTAGAATGATTAGTCTCGAGTTATCATCTTATAGATGCACACCAAAAATTTCTGTAGTAGTTCATTTGGAAAATTCTGCTTTCAAGGAAAGGGAGCAAGTAGAGAACCACAAGCTGAGCAACCTTCCATTTCTGCGACCCAGGGCTATCTGACTTGTCTCACTTAGACAAAGCCTTGACATGACTCTTGCGCCCATCATCAAGCCAAGTCTGAGCTGTTCATGAGCGGCTTGCCTCGGTTGCAGATCGAACTTAAAATAGCCCAACCTAATTAGCACCAAATTTTTTAAAACTTCAGGGCACCCTTGATGAGATACATAAAGATAATTATTTCGAAGAAGTCTGAAGATAATATATTCAGATAAATGGTGGAACCTTGACTGCATGAAAATATACAACATTCTTCCCTGGTATCTACTTGCTATACGTGATGAAACCAAAATTCAAACAACTGCACTAAAATAAAAGCTATTATAATTTGGGGATGAAGGCATACCAAAACAAGCCTAACAAGAACCAATATTTGCAAATACATGTAAAGGGGGGAAAAACTAAATCCTGAGCTAAGCAAAACCATTCAGACCAGAACTTAAACCTCCTGTCAAAGTGTATTTGTTACCAGGTAGACATTCATCAAGGGGTGGAATATCCTCCTTTACAAAGGGTGCAGCAGACATATTGTATTCACTAGAGAACATTTTCAGAAGAATTGCAGTAATCAACTTGCCAGCCGTAGGTTGGTAAAATTATGGACGATGAAGCTGGCATAGGCTTTTTTTGCCAAGAAATGACCTATCTGCTACTTCTCAGATTAGTCCAAGGTTTCGTAAGCTACATAAACATTTTCCAGGTTTGTTAGAAGAAAGTGGACCTAGCTTCTCCATTCATACCCACTGTTACACTCATTCGCACCCTATGAAAGAACAGTTCTTTCTTGTTGCAACAAGCATCAAATAAGGACATGTGAAGCACCCTACCCAGCAACCACCATCCAACATGTGAAATTCTGAATCAGCTCAGGATGCTCCACATGCCTCAAACTTCAAGTCATGTTGGGAAGGAGCTCAAGTCGGAATGTCCCCGTTCTGCCAGCCATCGATTGTGCCTGCCCATCAAAAAACGAAAGTCCAAATGTGCACTACTAGAATTTTAATCCACCACATGGTTCTATGCATCTGTAAACAAAAAAATTGGTCCTTTGCTGCAGTTTAATTGCAGTGGGTGCTAGAGTGCTTTTTTTCTGTGATTTCTCAAATCCTGTACTCTGAAAAACAGGGATGGAGCTTTATGTGGAATTTCATTTTTATTTTGCCATAGATGCTGTGTTAGAAAAACAAGGTCTTCTAAGATGCAACTGCAGAACAAAATCAAAGGCAAGGAGACACATATCCCTTGTTGAGCTCCTATGTTCCAGTGAGAAGATGATGCTGCATGTTAGGAGAATCCAGTTTTAGGTTAACTCATGCCCATTTTCAGGAATCAAAATGATTGGATTCCAAGATACTTACGAATGACCTCAGCTGTACTACTCTAATTGTTAGAACAGTCATCATCATGAGATCAAAGCACTGCCATTTCAGGAGGGTAACATATAAATCCCGTATCTCGATGTCCGATTAACATTAGTCTTGAGAAAATGATTGGATTCTAACAATATCCTTTAATTATGCTGCAAATGCATGAGGGAAGAGTAAAGTGCCCTTTTGAGGAGGGTCACATGCAAGTCAGAAATCTTTGAGTATATGTTTAGTATGTCTAAGAATATCCTTCAAAAAACTGCATGACTCAAGAAAAAGTGCAGGGTGCGCCTTCTTATTTTTTCTTCTGTTTATTAATGTGATCTTTTATCTAGGATTTCTGTAGAGGCATCCTTATTGTGCCTTTTGTTCTGGCATGTCCCCTAAAAAGTGGGTTACTTCCTAGGTGGCATAATTTTTTTTTTTGCTGGGAGGAGATTATTGCTGAAGATAGGGAATAGGCCTCAGGTGAGATTTGTTATGCCAGGATGTATGGGGTAGACATCTTGCCAAATACTACCTCCTTTAGAGGCAACAAGATCCACTTGGAAATTTAATGGTTTAAAATAAACAAGGCATTGTAAGTACAGTGGGTAGATTGTTAACAAATTGAACCTCTTTGTCAACATGTATATTTGATTCCTCAAGAGATAGCTTCTAAGGTAATTATTGTACAGATAATCAAGAGGCTGCCCATAAATTAATTTAAGAAGGATGAGAATAGCAGGAAAGTCAGTTGTAAGTTACCGGATACAAAAAGCTCAACCATCTGCTTGGATTTTTTTCCCCCCAAATTTTGAAGAAACCAATGGCAAAACCTATTCAAAGGGATCATGTAAGCATGAAAGCCCCAAACTGCATTTACATAATTGCAGAATGCATGTGCTCGTGAAGTGTATGTTGTTGCATAATCTTATTAAACAAATGCCTAGGCATCCATAATAGTCACCTAACAACACTGATCCAAGCTAACAAATAATAAGGCTTCGAGCCTCCCTAAATACCATAATCTATTGAAATACTCTGATACTCTTCTCTTATAAAAAACTCCATTCCAAACAATCCTAGAAAGGGGATCAAAAAATCTACCAAGCAACTAGTTTGCTATATCCTTTTTGACCATCTTTGGTGGTCCAAGGGTCACTCTCTTAGTCTTCTCCCATCCATTGGAATTCGAGCAAATTAAACCAACCTCCTTGACTGCACAAAACTTGCGTCTTCATTCAACACAACCACAACTCGCCTTCAGCAGCACACTCTCAATCTGCAAATAATTGGCCCTTAGAACATCATTGAAATCCTATAATTGCGTCATGGTCTTCATTATGCATATGATCTCAGCTTTCATTCCTCAAGTCTTCGAGAATTTACATATCCTACAATCTCAAATGAACTCTTTATGTTCTCCATCCCCTAAACCAGGGTTTTGTCATACGGTTCGACAGCTATAGCTTAACGCCCCTCCCCCCAACCCCTGAAAAACACACACACACACACACACACACACAAACCCACCCACACAGCCACATACAGAAAAGGGGGAAAAGAAAGACATACATTTGGATATTTGCAGTGGTTCAATATGCTGTCTTAATCTATTAACCACTGAATGCCTTTAAGTAAGCATGCTATCAGGGAAAAAAAACCAAAAAAAAGAAAGAAGAAGAAAGGAAGTTTATGAATGATAATAATCAACAACCTAAACTTCATCTGTGATATGCAACGAAACCAAAACTACCACTGAGAATCTTTCTTGTCCTTCTTTAGGCATCTTGTGAACAATAAGATTTGGCTTTTGCTTTGATAAGATGCTATGAGAAGTGATTTCCATGGAAAAGAAATCCAAAAGCATATTCAACATGAAATTGAAATCCTATCACCACTCTATAAAATAATAACCATTATTTCTTTGGCATGCAATAGCATTGTATCCGCAGTCCAAATGCCAAAAATTTATAAGGCACTGAGTGACATTAGATCCTCTGTTATAGTGTTAGTATTCCTCTACTCAAACCTGATATGGTTCCTAAGTAAAGAAAGCAAAGATCAGTTTACGGTGGTACCTGTTTGATATGAGATGCAGTCTCGCCGAGGTACTTCACAAGCTCTTGCTTTTGAATGTTGAATAAATTTTTTGCATTGTTTAGTAATGCTTCTTCTCTTTGGACATCTTCTTCAAGCCTTTCTTTTTGCCAGTTCATAAGTTTGAGTTTCTCCTCAATTTCAATGACATCTGCAGGTTTTGAAATCCCAGGACTTATTGGAAATTTAACCTCAACATCCTTCCTGAATCATAAAGAATTCATTATCGATATTTATAAAAATATAGAATATTATTGATGCATAGTAAATCATACATAATCTTATTATTACATACCATAGGAAAAGAGCTTTAATCAACATTTAAATGAGCCTCTTAAAATTAGTTTATGTATATGCTATGTTTTTGTTTGCATGTATTGAATTAACTTAGGGGCTAAAAAAAGGGGACTAGATTATCAAAAGACCTATTCATAGGCTGGGCAATCCACCACACCCGCTTTAGCCTGAATTCTTTAGAGCAGGTTTGGTCCAAAGGTTTTCGACTTGAAGGGCCGGGCCGAGCATGGAAAATACGCCGTCTAATAAACAGGCTGGGATCTAGCTTGGGATTAAAGCCGGCCTGGACTGAATTTTTTTTATTTATATTCAATATATTTGTAGTAATTGATAATTGTTGTTAGTATGCAAACTTAATGGATAATAGATATTGTAAGTTGCTGGCAATAATTAACCATTCACATTAGCATTTTTTAAATATTTTAAGTATTTTTTAGCATTTAAAAAAATAAAAAATGGTCATGAAGCCTAAGGTCCGGCTCCAAGCTTGAGGCCCAAGAAAGTGCCGAGCTCGAGGCTTGGAAGGTAAGCCTGAAGGGCGGGCAAGGCTGAGTCGAGCCTGAGCCTAAGCCTAACTAAATTGTGTTGACCTTTGGGCAAAGCCCGGCCCAACTCATGAACATATCTAATTATCAACTTGTTTTAGAACATTAAGGTATTAAAACTTCTTGAAACATGAAGATTTTATGTAATATTTAATATTACAAATTGAACAAGATCAGCTTTCTAATGTTCTTTGTATCATTGCAGAATAGGTCACATACAAGGCCTGGAAAAATTTATTATAGGAAGTAAATATGCTAAAGAATGTGTTATGACATGTAAACTGAAAAGATGTGAACAAGAACATGAGCCCAAAACATATCAAAATAAGTTGACAGTTCTCCACTGCTGATGTTTGGGTAAAACTTGCAAATAGCATATTTACATGAAAATAACAAATTTACTTTCATTATATGAAATTGGAAAATAACAAGCATAATTTAAAATATTACAACAAATTTATCGGCAAACTTTGAAACATAAGGTGCTCACCTATCACCAAGGTTAAAAAGACCACTGCTTTTGATCATTCCCCCATCTAGAGATATGGCACCATCGCTTACACAAGGCAGAGCACTTTGCATATCAGCTCTTGTTTTATATACTTGCAAGCGGGAAAATAAGGTATAAAATAGGGTCTCCCTCAGGCCATGCCCATTGGGTGTGAGGCAAGATAAGTGCATATGGTCCACATTTATCATGTTTACAGCAAATCCTATAAAGCCACGTGGAATCTCCCCATTAGGTAGCCTTGGCTTCAAAAGAGCAAGTTTCTTTTGTGGATCTTCAGGTACAAATTCACCAATATATGGTCTGCAAAAGGGTTAAAAATCATAATGCCTTAGTAACATTTATTCCACATGAGAATAAACTCAACTCAACTAAGCCTTAATCCTAAATTAGTCGGGATCAACCATATGAATCCTTTTACTCCATTCCACTGTTTAGAACCCCACTTTCTGAAAGATGGAGACATATCAAGTCCTTGCTTACAGCTTCATCATATGAATTAAATGCACCTATCTTGATGTATCATGCATAAAATCTTTGAAACTATCCACAATTGTATGAGAAGGACAATATGAATGTCTAGCACAAATTTGTCCACAACTGAAATTTTTTTTTCTGGATACGCACCTTAAGTTTTCAAGACAAAAGACAAGAAATCTTCCATTCAGAAGTCTCCCTATAGACGGCCCAAGTCCATGGAGACCAGCATTCTGGTCAATCATGCCTTCTTTATCATACTTTTCAAGGGCTTTAATGCCCTCATATGTCTTGCAAACAATAGCCAGCATAGTTTCCAATCCCAAGTACTCCGAGAAAAGCCTGAAGATCAAGTTCAGAAGAAAGTCACATCATAGAACTGAACAGTATAGAACTAAACTTGCATATAGGTTTACTGTTGTCCTACTACTCCATCAACTGAAGAAATTGAACCGCTGCAACGAACTAACCTACTAAGGTTATCATCATTTACTTTTCCAAGTGTAGCTACAATACCAAGCACATCCTTTGTCAATTGTAACTTTGATGCTTGTAACCCATGACGAATTTTCATCTGGCATATTATGCCAGCTGCTGCTTTCTCCTGCTGCAAAATCTTTCCCACTGTCTGCTGCTCACTTTGCATGGCAGAAACATCATTGTTTTGCTCCAAAGCTGCACTTGATGAATGGTACTTTCCAAGATTGACTAAGAAAATTCTTCTTGTTAGTAGAATGAAGAGTTGGGTTTCATATATATGCAAGATTAAAAAGGGGGTAAGAAAAGACAAGAAATTATTGCTCAAATTACAAGGAATGTAATTTTTTTCTAAACTGGAACTATAATTCTGATTTTCCAGATCCATCATTCAGGTTGGTGCATTTAGATTATAATGAAGCAGATACTTACGCCACCTTCAGTCTCTAATGTCCTATATGAGATGAATCACATAGTGCATTTGGCATCAAGGAGAAATATTAGATACACAAAGAATTGAGCTAACCTTGCATATCAAGAATTGATTCATCAATGTTATCCATCTGAGTTTTGAGAAATTTCATGTTGTCTTCGTGATGTTTGACTTTCAATGCCAGTTTTTGTAATTCATCTTGTAGTTTCTGCACAAAATTAAGCAGCACTGTCAGATTAAAAATAACAAGCCAGGGATGAGAAAATTCCCGGCTTTGCTGTCACATGTTTAAACAGATGGAATATTTGGCAATAAAATGCCAAAACAGAACATAATTGAATAATCTATGTGATGGATTATCAAAGATATGACAACAGATGATGATTTCCATTTAAAGCACATATCTTCTAAGGGATGCTGAAAACTATGATCATACAAACCTGAGTATGGTTCTTCACTATTTCCAGATTATGGTGTTCTCCATCACGCATTTCACCGTCTAGCATTGCAGAGAGATCACTTGGGTGCACAGGCTCTAAAGCAGAAAATTCTAGGAAAAAAAAAGATTTCAGAAAAGAATATGATTCCATGAAAACTGACTGACAAGAGCAGTTATGGAGGAGATCATCTCCTGCTCCGCGACATTTGGGAGATGGGGAGGGAGGGTGTCACATTCCAGGCTATGCATGTATATCGTGAGGCCAATGGAGCGGCCGACTGGGTGGCAGCTTATGTAGCGAGCCACTCAGGAGGTACCCTATGGCCTGGAGAGAGAGATGTCCGGAGCACTTTGGGACCTTTTGCTTTCTGATTTTCTTGGGTGTATTCGTACCCGTGATGTATGAAATGCCCGTTCCAGCACACACACACACACAAAAAAAAAAAACTGACTGACAAGAGTAAGCAGAAAATGCATATAAATTTTAGCATGTTATCATGTAAATGGCAAGATCCTGGCTACAAGTAGAACACATACACTGCATATGTTTTTGTATTATGCAAGTTTTGCAGATAACTGGTGGGCAAAGTTTTGATGGCTAGAGAAGGAATATCAGTCTCGAACCATTGAGATGGGCTTCACAAGTCAAAGCACAGGCCACTAAGATAGGTTTAAACCAATTGGCGGGCAAAGTTACATCAGCAGTTTTGAAACAACATACTGAAGGTATCAGGTCCCTTAATTGAGACTTGTCATAGAACATAAGCTGCACTACATTTAGCCAAAGATCTCAGCCAATGGGTTAAAAATGTTTATAAAAAGTATGCACAGATATTCCTGAATTGGTTTTGGCTATTAAATTGGTAGCTGACAACACATCATACTCTATTTTTGGTTAAATCTACATATTCTGTCATTCAAACACTTGGATGCAGGAGAAAAAAAAATAATAGAAAAAAAAGCACTTAGAAACAAGGAAATGCTATAATACATATATATTACAACTTATTTGGCATAGAATTTAATCTCATCCGTCCTCTAAGTAGAGAGGTTAGATGCAATTATGTCTACTTACCTGGTAGGATTTTAAGGTAGGGAGGGACCTGAAAGGAGCAACAAGTGTGACAAAGCCCTAGCACAAGGCTCTGGAAAGCGACATGGCAAATATGAGAGAAAGAAACACGGCCAAGTGAAGCAGACAAGAAGGCACGACAAATGGGGAGCCACAGAAATGATGGGCGGCAGAGGGGCCATGATAGCAAAAGGTAGAAAGGCAAAGTAGGGCATGACAGTGATTAAAGTTTTACTGTGTACATGTGCTTGTGTGCAGTTTCCTTTTTATTTATTCTTTTTTTAATGAGAGGAGGGCACAGAGAGATAGTTCTCTCTGCCTTACCCTTTGATATGCATTGATTTACAAAAGAATTAGCACCTCTTACTGCTATCTGAACGTGGTGACATGGCATGACTGATCAACATCATACTAGAGTTAACAGCTTTGAGCAACTGATTTAGAAAAGAATGGCCTGTATCAATGCTTTGGAAATATATGCAGAATGCAGGGAACGTACTTCACTATTTGCAAAAGAATACCAATAAAAAAAAAGATGGTCTTTAAATAAAAATAACAAGTGAATCAAGAATTCTTACAGATGATGGTGCACAAACTTAACACCGATGCTAAAACAAACTAATTTCACCAACAAGAGCATGTTGCAGTTCTCATCAAAATATAGGAATGCCTGACACATCATATACATATAAAGCAGTAGAGACTTTTCTTGGTTGTATAGGAAAGACTGAAGAGCTCTTATGGAAATTATGGTTTTGACGGAACTTATTAAAAAATACTAAAAATGCCAGTCCCAAGCCTGGATGACAAAACGAAGGGTTGACATTAGCTTGATAGCCAATTAAAGCATGTCAAAATATGCAGTGGACCCAAATTTGACAGTGCTTGGTGAATGAGGATCCATAAAACCGACCACAAATCACTGGGGCAAGGCTGGAAGGTTAGGGTATTGAAGAAACTCAAAAAGGGACAGGTTTCAGAGATCTGGTTGAAGCTCATGTATCAAGTCCACATATAGTGTATAAAAAAGCAAACTGAGCAAGTTTTTGACCTCATTTTTATAAGAATTATAGGATGCAATTCATTAATATTAAGTTCGTCTGTTAGAAATTTTGAGGAACTTGGAAGCATTTGGTCGTTTGGTTTCAAAAAACTCAAGAGAAATGTAAAATTTTTCAAGATTTGGTGGATTTCTTTTCTAACTATTTTGTTTTTTAAGATCTTTGAAGGTAAGAAGAAGAAGATTTAATATGAAGATTAAGTATTAAACTTGCCAATGGAATGTCAGTTGTAAATAGCTCCCAGATTAAGTATGATTTTTTTCTTTTTTTTCGTTTGAGCAATGCCCACAATTTGAACCCCGGACCTCCCGAAAGGCAAGCCGTTAGGAATGAGCTGCCAGCCAAGTGTGATAAAGATTACAGTCATTTTAAATGTTCAAAATGAGCTCAAATTCTGAGCTACATTTTATTTGAAGAAGAAAGGCTACATGACTAACATTACCGCAATGTCATGGCTCCTCTTGTGATCGAGATAAGTTTTGTCAGTTTGTAGCTTGTAGTTTAGTGATTTCAAAACCCGTTCTCTTCCACAATTCCACCTTACCTCGATCATCGTGGAGCGTCGCGACCATCCAGACGTAGGTTAATTCTCTACGCATCACCAAGCAAAGCCAATCAAAGTAATCACCTCGAAACCAGTCCATGTCGATGCCCAAAAATCTCCTATCTTGCAGTTGGACTCGTGGTCTCGAGAACAAAACTCATGATCGCTCGATTTCTTGGTGGATGGATAAAGCAATTTAAAAACTGGACCTGACGGTCTACAAATTCTACCTCCTTTTTCTCGATCAACGACCATAAAAAAATAAAAAAAAAAAGAGGAAAAAAAAACTCGACTCCAAAACACGATTTTGGAAAAAAAATGATTATGATTATGACATTGTAATCTAGAAATCTTGAACAATGATATCATGACTCTTGTAAAAATAGAACAGAAAAAGAAAAGAAAAGAAAAAGGAAGAAGAAAAAGAAAATTAGGGATTATTGGGGGCAAAGGAGTTGTAGGAGTCGGAAAACGAACCTCATACGAGAGAATCTTCGGGCGCATCCGCCGGCCGATGTCCCGAGGAGGGCTCGAACGTCGGCTTTAGCTTCGGGAGCGGGGTTTAAATTCCCCCCTCCGGGGCGCTCTCTCTCTCTCTCCCCCCCTCCCTCCCTCCCCCGACTCTAATTTCTCTGCAGGCCAAGTGGGGGTCACGTGAGGACCTTATTAAAGCGAGCACTCCTCACTCCGCGCGACCATTGGGGTGTAGCGGCGCCACGAGCTGAAGGCGTGAAATTTGAATTATATTCAACTTTTCTAAGTTCAGAAAATTAATTCAAATGGATAATTGGGATTTTTTTGAAACAAAAAAAATCATAATATCATTTGTAGATCCTAAACATTTTGCAACGCCAATGCTCCACTCCCCCGACTTCTATCAATAACTGATTGGTATGGCAATATAGTTAGCTATAATCTGGGGCTGCATGCCAACTGGATTCGCAGGTTGTTGAAAACTAAATCCCTAAAAAAAGAAGGGAATAAAATATCAATAAAGACATGGATTGTATTATTGTTTTATTATTTTTTTATTAAATAATGCCATATGTTCATGCAATTTTGTATGGATTATTGTGTTTATGAACAAATCTAGTGTTGTAATAGAATGAAGTGCGGCTGGCGTAGAGTATTAAAAAAGAGACCGATACTATCAAGTACCTAGCCAATGGGATAAAGTTTTTTTGAAGTTGCATGCCTCTCCTTGATGCATGCATTAAGAAGAGGTTTGATTCTACGGTCATGACATTGTTTACGACAAAGATGGTACGATTTGATAGTGCTATTTCTCTGATCTATATTGCACTAAGAGCCTTGTGCTCTCAAGTATCCTCTGCGGTAAAGGCAAGCAAGTGCTCCATAATAACTAAAAGATGAAATAAGATTGGACTATGAATAAGAAGATCAATAATGTTATGTCTTTTGCCAGCAGGACAAGATTCATTTAGTTGGCTTCATTCTCATCAATACATGCATTAGGAATAGGCTCTAATTCCGGTAATAAATTATGTACGAAAAATATAAAAATGATTAGACACTATTACCCTTCTAAAAGTTCTGCAACTTGATTAATGAGATGTGCGCAGAAATATAAATTTTAATCAATAGATGATATTCAATAATATATGAGAGATGTGCCATCTATTGAAGTCACTTCATTTCAAAACTAGTGTAACATATTAAAGGCAATATTGTGATAATGCTATCCGTGTTATGTATAAATCTCACTCTAACTCTTAACCAAGACGCTACTAGTTACCATTGTGTTTTTAAAAGTAGATAATAACATGCCTAAATCTATTTCTCGTGATCAATGCATGGCAGTTAGTTTCACTTCACTGCTTCCACCTTGTCAACGAAGTAATTGACTTTTAAAAGCCATTAATATAAGGCATAACACAACGCTCCTAGTTATTACATGCCTATACACTTGTATACGCCTACTCACCTAGCAATTCTCTCTTGCATATTCTTTTTTTTTTAAGAGACCTTACGTCATTGATATATCTCTCCATGTACCCATTGAAGGGTCTTTTTTTTCTTTGTCATAGTTAGGCATGTAAATAGGTCTAATCGGACCGGATCATGACTGATCCTAACCCAACTCGGTTTCTTGTTCAGGACCTAATGTCGGATCAGGTCAAATCCATGGCTATAATTTTTGACCCAACAAGTCATTCGGGTCGGATCGAATCCATGTATAACCTGATCCTAACCCAAAAAATTTGGATTCGAGACGGGTTCAGATCGGATCCATGTATAAAACTACATTGTAGAAGTATAACATGAGTTGGGTGCTAGGGTAGAATTTATCTATATTTTGGTGCTCCTTGTTGGTTTCTTTGAGTTCTGACGGAGAAAACAAAAAGGACCGAACACCTTTGCCTTTTCTTTTTTTCAAAAAAGAAGAATTTGTATGTCATTGCAAGCTTAAATTTAGATGCACTTCAACACATGCATATAAGACATTATCAGCTTCCCAAACTTAAAATGTAGAGGAAAACTGAATATGCACGCATATATGAGCATATGATGTGGACCTTGTTACTGTGTAATAAGTTTAACAACACTAGCACCTGCCATGTTCAGTGCACTCAGGATATCGAAGTAACATGCTGCTTTTTGAGTGAGTTCTAATGTCTATCTTGCAAACTAGCAACCACCACCAAATTTTCAAAATTTCAAACGACACGGGTCGGGCCATAAGGTTGGAAACCCAAAATTGCCCAAATTTCAAACGGATCGGGTCGAAGCAAATCAAGTCAGAATTCAGAAAACCTAGACCCAACCATAAAAATAGAACATGTCTAATTTTAAAACCCTACGAGTTTTTATTTTAGAATCCTATCCGGCCCCACAAGTCTTTTAAAATGGGTTCGATTGGATCTAAGCGGGTCGGGTCGGGTCAACCTGACCAATTTATAGCCTTAGTCATAGTATCCACAAAATTTCATTTGAGAACATACGGTCCTGAAAATATAGCTTTTAAATGCCAACGATGATACATAAATAAAACTTGTACAAGTAATTCTGAAAATAAAAATGTTCAAGCTTCCCTTTTCTCTTTTTCTTTTTCCTATTATAGACAAAATCGAGGAGAAATACCTGTTTAATTATGTATCATGCTGATCAGGTATTCTATATGATGCCGTGGGCACAACCATCATATATATCTCAAGGTGCGTATCTCATATATGACATCTAGTCATGCTTCCATCACATGCATTGTATGTCCAATAATGTAAAGTGCACTGATCTGTCATCAATGAGTTATCACTGTATCACTTTCTCAAATGCAATTCTTTTTTTTTTCCGGAGAATGACTGGATTCAATGCAGATGTCACAACAGTTGGTGAACGAACTATTTCCATTTGGTAACAGTAGCAGAGTGGCGTAGGAACTAAGTCATCAATTTTTGGACATTCCCTTCACCATATCCATTAGTTAGATAAAAGCCCTGCCCAAGCCATTAACTAGATAAAAGCACTGCCCAAGAGAAGCCTGGATTGAAGTGGCATCAAATGAAAAATGAGGCTTTAAAACCATGATAATCTCATTAACTCTATTGTCCAAACTGGATGGCCCAGATGATCCTTGTATGCAAAAATAGCAATACTAGATAAATTATTTACAAGCTATTCTAGTTCTTACATTCATGTAGACTATTCTCTCCCACTCCAAACCACAAAATGGTTAACACCTGCCAGAAAATCCCACATTTGGGACGCCACTCCCACAAAAGACCAGCCATAACATGCTTATTTAACAAAAACCAAATATATAGCCAAAAAAGAGACCCGTTACATTTTTGAGGAGAAAAATAAAGGGCTCTATACATGAAAAATTCTTGACATTAACTGGGGAAGCTATTTTCCAAGGAATTTTTCCTTGCCAAAACTGCACGTAACTGTTTACTTTTCTTTCTGAACCTGGCCAAGTCATTTACACGGGCTTCTGCTACCTTTGACATTTCTTCATCAATTACTTTTAAAAGACACCGTTTCTCCTCCATCTGCTTGAGGACATCAATCATGTTCCTCGAGAGTTCCATTTGATTTTCGAAAGTAATTACAGGAAATACTATCTCTGGTTCACTATAGAAAGCAAAATAAATTAATAAAGCCACAAATATCTCTACTGCCACAATCTGATAATGTAATACTTTTGTTAACCCATTCAAATCATACGAACAATTCATTAACATTGATTATCTCTTAATAGGGAAAAAACTGAGAGCATTCTAATATGGATCATCCCATCAAAATTGTAGTCAGCAGCTTTTACAAAAACAATATCAGGCAACAATATTGGAGAACTAGATTTTAAACGCATAAAAACCCAATATACAGAAATTCTCAAGCATTGGCACAAAGTATTAATAATATTTGATAAATTGCAACAGAAAATGACGATCTTCATACAGGAAAATCTTGCAATGGATCTTGTACAAAATCTTAACAACATCTTGCTACAATGTTGTGACACTGCACAAGGCACTGCAAAACTCAAGATACAAGTTCTCTGTCTACTATATCAATAAATATATTTTGAATTGTAAGTCTAGGAGGCCATCTGGTCATTTTCAAATGACATTACCCTTATTAGCTTTAAAATTTGGGTCTCCATTTTTTTTTAGTTGTACAAGGTGATACACTTCAATGACCTTTAATGGTCAACGAGAGAACCCGAGATTCAGTCTTCTAAATTGTTTAATTGCCCATTACAAGGATATAGAGGTGGGAGAAGAAACAGTTAACACAGCAACTGATATTTGACGCAGATTACTTTAAGTCCAAGTGAAGTAAAAACATCAGACAGATAAATATAAATGGTAAATGTTAAATCTGTAATTGAAGAATTATACATCTTATTTGTACTTTGTGTGAACTCTCAAAATTATTCCTTAGCCATCATTTGTTGGGTTATATTAATCACGGAAGTGACCCACCATCACAGCACGTGCCGAGGTTCAAAAACCAGGGTTTCAGTTTGGCATGGTGAATTTTAATATAGGCAGTTCGGGCAGTTTCACCTCAAAGTTTAGAGTTTCTGATGAACAAAGAAAAAGGATAAAATACAAAATGATTGTGAAAAAAGAAAGAAAAACAAAAGAAATAAAATCTGGAAAGCAAACAGATAGTATGTACATTGAACTATATCACATTGTTTGCAATCTTTGAATTATGGTTTTGATCTTTCTGAGCTGAAATCCTCGAGAACAATGAACCATTAAATTGTTGAAGGACAATGAATTTGTAAAATAGTGTCAGGTTCAGCCTATACTGGATTGGTCCGGTCCCATACCGGTACGGTACGATAGTGAAAAACGGTCTCGGCCCCATAGAGGGGCCGAAACCGAGTGGTACGGAAGCGTGCCAGTGCGAATTAGACTGGTTCGCACTGGTACAAGCCCGATACTGCCGCGTACGGCTCGCACCGGTACACCCTTAGTGCAGCGCTGTGGCCCAAAGTGGCCGACAGCGGGCGCGCTGTCATCATTGTGGCCATGTTGGCCACAGTTTCTCGACACCTCGCCCGTTTGGCTATAAAAGCTAAACGGTCGAGGCAAGGGAAGGCCGAAGAAGGCCTTTCCAAAATAGATTCAGAAGGAAAAAAATTGAGGAGGTGAGAGAGTGTTTCTTTTTCAAAAAATCCAGTGAAAGCTAATTAAGATATATTTTTTTTCCTTTTTTTTTCTTTAATATTTTTTTAATAGACTTAGAAAAAATAGCTCAAAAATTGCAAAATAAGAGGAGAACATGCCAAATTTTTCGATTTGCGCATGATTTTTTTATATGTTGTAGATCTATGGAGGATGTGCATGTTGACATAAATATTTTTATTTTTTAGAATATTATTATTTCAAAATTATTTTTTAAATATAAAATATAATAAAAAATATTAAAATGGAAAAAAATTGAAAAAATAGTAGTACGTCATTCTCACGGGAATCTTCTTTTTCTGAATTTATAACAAATAATTTTTTTAAAAACAGATACTATAAAAAATAATAAATAAATAAATTATCATTCTCACAGGAATGAAGCCATTAAGGAAAACCAACCCCTCACAACCCGATATTGGCTGGGTGCATGGGCGAATGCTCGAGGCTCGGCACCAATTTTAGGGATAACTGGGCTGAAGCAATACTTAGCTGGTAATTTCCATGAGGTAGCTACGCCCTACATGCCCACTGGAGGTCCGGCTGCTGATGAGGAAGAACCTTGCTGAAATCAAAGGAGCGAATGAGAGGACTGCTAAGAAGGCGGAGGTGGAACGCCGAACGGCAAAGCCACCTTTCTATCACTCAAGAGAGTCAGAGGAAGTCGAGGGTCTAGATGAAGAGGAACAGATTGTGGCTGCCATACAGACGAGCCTGGATGATCAGTGGCAGCAGGAGGTGGCCAGACATAGGGCTCGATTTGGGCCCTTGTTCTACAAGTTGAGTACCAATTCCGCGAGCAGCAGGCAAGATCCAAAGTTCATGAAAACATCCTCAGGCAGGGAGGGCGTCCGCAGAGGCAATGGCCAGATTGCATCTATCCTGAGTTCTTTCGGTGGCCAAAAAAAAGTTATCTAGAGAGATTCTACAAGAAGCGTCAATCCATGATTAGATCTGCATGCCTTCTCCAGCAGAGAAGCGAAGCAGCAGAGGGTTGACTCAATGTTGAAGAAGGATAGAAAGAAGAATATATGTCGAGCTATTGGATCTATTCCACTTCAGCCACGTCCCAGCGAATGTGGAAGACAATACAGGTCTGCCATTTCTGCCATACAGGTTGCTGGTCCCAGTGTAGATCCTCCAGGCCTGAAGGACATTTATGGTGAGCTTTTTGACAACAATAAGAAGCTAGAGAAATGGATTGCCTCCTACAAGAACAAGTGGCCCACATATAGAGTGACTGTGATGTGTGATGGTTGCACCGGTCTCACCAAGCGGAGCATCATCAACTTTGTAACATATTATGATACGAAACTTTCACAAGTCGATAGATGCTTCGAATCAAATGCACGACTCCACGTATGTCCTCAAAACTTATGAAGGAGATGATTGATCAGGTAGGAGAGGATAATTTCGTGCAGGTCATCACTGATAATGGGTCGCAATATAAGACTGCCGAAGAGATCTTGATGGAGAAGCAGCTATATATTTTGTAGATTCTATGCGTTGCACATTGCATCGATATCATGCTGATGGATATTAGGAAGATCCGTAGAGTGCAGCATACGAAGGAGACAGCCCAACGCATCACCAGGTATATTTAAAACCATACTTGAGTCCTTTCACTAATGAAGAAGTTTGCAGAGAGACAGATTCTAAGACCAGGAGTCACACGGTTTGCTACCAACTAAATTGCACTTGATAGCCTTCTCGAGAAGAAAGAAGCTCTACGTCAGATGTTTGTCAGTCCCGAGTGGTAGAAAAGTAGATATGCCCAGGCCGGCACTGAAGGAAGCAAGATGGAAGACTTGGTGACGAGGCACACATTCTGTCAGCGGGTCACTGCGACAGTTAAACTATCAAACCATATATGAAGTGCTGCGGGCCGTGGATAGCGAGAGGTATCGCCAGATAGGTTTCCTGTATCACATGATGGAGAGGGCAAAGGTTCAAATTATGGAGGCAGATCCAGCCTATGCCCAGAAGTACATCAACATCACTGAGCAGCGGTGGGATGCCCAAATGGGTAAAGAATTGCATCTAGCCGAACAGATAAGCAAGAAGAACATTGATAATTATATTGATGGTTGTACTTGGACAAGTTTACTAAGACATGGTCGTCCATATGCATCATACTACCTAAATCCTCGATTTCAGTACAACGGACTTGGAATTGGTATGGATGATGGACTTCTGGCGGCTCTGCGTAATGTCATTTACAAGATGAAGACTGAGCTAGAAGACGTGACCTTATATCTAGAAGAGGTAACTTAACTTTCGTAACATGTATAAGTTTACCGGTATCTTCTTTTATTAATATAATACAACACGCTTCTTGTTCATACACCAAATTATTTAGAGGGCAACAACAGCTTTGGACAGTGAGCATTTATCGTGAGTAAGACAACTATGAATCCAGGTACGCTACACATCAGAAGGACATTCACCCGGCGTTAGAGGGTGGATTCATGTTTTTGCAGCTAATATGGTACTAATCTATTTTTTTCAATATTTTTGTAGCTGAATGGTGGATTCATTTTAGGGCGTCCGCAAAAAATCTTAAGCGGATGGTTATCCAGATTCTCTCTTAGACGATCTCCTCGAGTGGCTGTGAGCACAACTAGTCCACCTTCGCCCTCATCCACAGCAAGCAGAGGAACCGTTTGACACGGAAGTGCCTCAACGACCTTGTATATGTTCACTACAATCTGCGGTTGAGGCAAAAGTATATTCAGAAGAAAGTGGAGCTCAAGTATGCAGATCCGATATATAGGGCTTTCGACGATGATGACGATGATGAGCCAGGATCACCTCCACGACCGCCAGATTCATAGCCAACGAGGCAAATTTTATTGTAGAGCAATATTCCACGCACTCCAACAGCTGATCAGCCGCGGCCACAAGGGAGCCAGTCATTGCATGGCTGATACGAGACACCCTTTCATGATAAATGATCGAGAGATGCTCGGACGAGGACACTACGGTACCCAGTCGACTCGATCAAGAGGGCGACATAGCCAAGCGGAGAGGGGCACGAAGGATAAGAAGGCAGCTGCCCAGCAAACCAAAAAAAAGAAACAAATGGCCCCAATGGAGAGTGTCGAGGAGACCTGTTGCAACAGTGATAAAGGTTCTGGTGGTGACGGATCTACTAGCCATGGAGGGAGTGGATAGTATAGTACTGCTTATGAGACACAGCCGGAGGCTGGTCTTCGATACACCAGTAAGTCCTAGTTTACGTTTGCTACACAGGATAAAAACCATGATAGGCCATCTGATAGAGCCCGCAAGGATACCATTGCATATAAAAAACGGGCTCCTCGAGGTCGTTCAGGAGGATAGGATGCAGAGTTGTATCCTAGATCCTATTATCCACGGCCTCAGACAGCCTATGCATATAGTGCGTTGGAGTCATCTTCTGATGGATATTATCCTACGCAGTTCGGAGGCCGTACCGGTTTGGTACCAGTTCGAACTGGTCCGGTGGCCGACCAGTACGCCTACCGATACCGGTTCGGCGATTCTTGATCTCAAGTGATAGATTTTGCTGTTGGAGGGGGAGGCAAAGCTCTCAAAAATGCAAGGAAATGCTGCCATAGTGGTTGTGAGAGCAAGACCCTAGAGATTTCGAAGTGGTTGCCGCATGAAGATGGTAGGTTCTAACTATAAGCTGATGATTCTAACTTAGCTCATCTACCATTTGTTGTGGATAAAAAAATTATGCTGGTTATGATCGAACAATGAGCATTTTTAAGTGGCAAGACATGATGACTTGATTTAATTTACTGCCTATTGGTAGATTAGTTTTTAGAGATCAAGATAAATACTAGTGGAGACTCTTATTTTTGTAGTCATGACCAGTTGGTGCAAAATAAGCTTATACAACAGTTTATTTTCATTCTCAGGCATTTTATATGTTGTAGGTCATTATTAATTACACAGATACTCTATTTAAATTTCTTACATGCATTTAGCATTGGGAAAATGGATTCAAAACCTCATGGAATATGTATTCTGTATGTGTTTTGTGTACATATGCCATGTAAATATTTATGTATTGGACCTTAAAGAGCTACACAATAGAACACAGATCCAAATGGTTTGAAATTGTAAATATGCATGATATGAAAGTTGCAACAGAAAAAGGCTGGCAGGTCACAAGCACAAACTGCTATATCATTCTATTGTCATTAAGGCAATCAATCAACATAATATGAAATAAACTAGCAGACGAAACCATATTATGATAATTGTGCACCCACATAAAGGCATAATAATATTTATATATAGTGGATATTGTCCAATACAGAATAACACCAACATAACCATCAGTTTTACCTTTCTGTACACAACCAACATTTGTGATTTGATGTGTTTAGAAAGGACTATTCAAACAATTGTAACAACTGAAATCTTATCAGGCATGTTTCAATGAATATAGACAATTCTTAAATGAATTAGACAGAGGAGACTAAAAATTCCATCTAATATGAATGAAATAGAGCAACAAAAGAATAAACACACTGCCTCAATATAAAAATATTATGCTTACCAGTCTCCAAGCAAAATAATACCATTCTCTCTCATAATCCCACCATCCAGAGAAATTGCACCATGCTTTATACAGGTTTTGGCCACTTTCATATGTTCCCTGGTTTGGTATACCTGCAGCTTTCCAAATAACCGATAAAATAAGGTCTCCCGAAGACCATAACCAGCAGCTGTTCTTGTATTCAGGTGATCGATGTCAAGGTTGATCATATTGACTGCATATCCTTTAAATCCAGCAGGGGTCTCACCCGATTGTAAAAGTGGATCAGGCAATGCAAGCCACCTTTGAGGATCATTATTTATGATTTCACCTTTGTATGGACTGCCAACATAGAATCAGTATGCCAACTATTGTAAGATATTATGCCAACTATTGCAAGATATAGAGCTTCTAAAGGGCAACCACTATCATTCCAGTATTAGAAAGATATGATAACTTCAAAACAATGAATGCTTAGTTGTAAAATAAAATTTACTACTGCAAGATGTTGAGCTTCTAAAGAGCAATTACTATTATACCATTATTATATAGATATGAAAACTTGAAAACAATGAATGTATTTATTTGTAAAATGAAATTTTAATTTAGATACAGTAATTATTACTAGAATAAAATTAAATTAAGTAGGTTCTGTGTTCGCTGGCATGCAACTGAAACAAAAAGCCATATCTCATCAATTCAGGCTAGTCAGCTTTAATAATGCTACTTAACAAGCCTTCGATATTCTTTGGGTAGGCAAGTGTGTTCATATCAACATCATTGTGGACTACATAAAAAAATTTCATATCAATCAAGATAATTTCATTGAATAAGTTGAAGAGTCTCCACCTTATCTCTTCAAGGCAAATCACAGGGAATCGCCTATTTATTGTGATTCCAAGTGTAGCTGCTGCTTCATGAAGAGCAGAATGGCGATTAATTTTTCCATCCGCACCATACCTTTCCAAAGCAGTTGCAGCTTCATATGACTTGCAGACAATTGCAAGCATGTAATTTTCACCCAAATACTCAGCAAATATCCTGCCAACAATTTTTTTAAAAAAACAACTGAAAAATGTGAATATCATATGCAAGAAGTATGCATTATAATATGAAATAGAAAATTTTATGGCCTTGGTTATACAAGCACACAAAGTTTACCTACTGAGTTTACTGTCGCTAACTGTTCCAAGAAGGGAAGCAAGGCCAACAACATCTTCCATAAAGTGTTCTTGAGGTTCTAGAATTTGAATGGCCTTACGGAGATTGCAGAAAACAGCAGCAGCAGTATCACTTTTCCCTTCAATTTGTTTCGTGATTTTTTCTTTGGCATTAATCAATAAGTTGATTTGGCTCAAGTGCTGAGGTCCCATCAGAACTGTAAATTACATCACATTGTTAGACTAATATTCACTATAGTCAAGAAATTATATTTTCCCTGACAAATATGAACAGTTTCATAATGCATAAAGACAAAATCAGAAGTTCAACAGAAAAAAGACAGGCTACCATTCTACAAAGTTATCATTGTTCTTTAAATAAACTCAATGACTAGAAATGTATGGGAATATCTTATAGACTTGTACCTAAGATTCGCCACCTCGGTACCGGATCCCGTACCAGTGATACACTAGCATAGCATCGGTACGGTACAGTACGCGATTTTTTTGGCAAACCACTTGGCACGCCTCCACTACCAGTACCGGTACCAAAGTGGTATGGTACGGTATGCCTGATACCGTCCTGTTCGGTACAACATACCATGCTTGTACCTCACACTAAGTATAACAAAGCATACTGACAATATATCAAGAATTATAACAAGCAAGGTTCACTATACCAATGTATATAGCCCCATACCGAGCATACCATACCGTACCAAACAGAAACTTGGAATTCCAGAAGCAACGCGTATCAATTCTCGGTATGCTAAACCAACCCCCATACCAGGTATACCAACACTGTATCGGTATGATACCGGTATAGGGTCCAATACCAAGATGGTAAACCGTGATAACCAATAACATGGACGATCTAAAGAAAGTCAATACTGATACAAGAAAATGGTAGAAAAAAAATCATAGCACAAACAAAAGCTATCAAAGTATTTCTGAAAAATGTCTTAAGAAAAAGAGAGAACTTAGTCAGCTCTCCATTATCCATGCATTTCCCATATAGGTTTTTCTTGATAAGCATACAAATTAATTGGAAGTAAAGATAAAAGGAGATGAAGAGGAGGAAGGGAAAGAGAAGGAACTAGAACAATTTATCACTTGTTAATTCTTTTCTGGCTCTCGTAACAATCCTAATATATGCCATTATCACTTGTCAATTCTTTTTTGGCTTCTACCTTTGCTATCCTTTGATCTGCTTTCAAAAGATATACATATGAAGATCATTCCTAAATAGAGCAATTCTTTGACCGATAAACTAGAGATATGTCAAACATGACAAGGTGTGGGTATGGGGTAGCTGTGGGCATTTTATTCTACGATAGGATAATTCTAGCAAAACGCCAAATTCCAAAGTACTGCCATGCTCTGCAACAATGAGATAAATATGCCCATTGTAAAGTTTTCTAAACCGACCGAACCGACGTACCGGTGAAGACTGGTACCGATTCGGAACCAGTATCGAACCGGTTCTGAAAAAAAATGCGAGAACGCTTGCGGCTCGCTGCCCCGCCGGGCGAGCCTGCGTGGGTAAACGTTCACGCGCGATTCCCTGCGCGTCGTTCGTGATTCCTACTGCAACTAACGCGCGCAGGCACGAGTCGGAAACACGTTTCCCCACTCGCGCACGCATTCCCTCGCGCGGGCGCGCTCCCGCCGGCCTCTCTCTCTCTCTTTTTCTTTTCTTTTTCTTCCTTCTCTTCTTCTTCTCGAGCTCCTCCTCTGTTCTTCCCTCTCTCCTCTCTTCTTCTGCGAGCAAACGAGCTCTTCTTCCCCGCGAGGTGCTCAGAAGGAAGAAAGAGGCTAGGTAGCGCGACAAGTCTTCTTTCCCTCTCTCCTCCTCCCTTCTCCTCACTTTTCCCCTTCTTCCCCGCAAGTACAGGCCCGAACCGGTGCAGTTCGACCGGTACCGTTACGGGCAAGGAACCGCAAAGGGGTCGGAACCGGATTCCACCGTTGTACCATACCGGTGGAGGCCGGTACCGGTATGGTACAGGTTGAACGGTCGGATAACTTTCTTATGCTTACTCATTCACGTAGAATTTTTATGCTTACTCATGTTATTGCTCGGTTTCACCATATTCATTCTCTTATAAACTTTCTTGTTCTAGTCAATTACATAATTTTGTGGAACAAAAGCTACAGTGCATATTTCCTTGGTCTCATCAAAGCATGTTGGAATCTTTTCCTCTACAATGCACATAGGGAGTGGGGGATTGGAGGTGAGCAACATCCTTTGTGTATTGTAAGTAGTTTATGATTTGGTTTCCTGTTAAATATATTTTTTTCTAGAGCTAGATAAAGAACTCAAAGATGTGGATAAGACAATTTGCTAACTTTGGCGCTACAGTCAAAATCTAAAATTACAATGCAAACTATCTTACGGGTATGCATAACCCTTAATATCTACTTCACCAGTAAATCAAATTGAATCACTGTTGGTTCGCAAGAAAAAGAAATAGAAGAAACCAAAACTAATTTGGTCACCACAAACTCCATTTTCCTAGATATTTTTCCTATGGCATGCATAAAGAATGTATCCACCACAACCGAAAGCTTGATCTGACAACTAGAGAAATGTATAAATGGTTTTACTCATAGGGATTTTTTACGATTCTGCCTAAAGAGTTGTTTCACTGTTTTTCCATACCTATAAAAGCACATTTTTATGTTTTTCTGCCAACACGCACCAAAAGATCCAGTGCCTCACATGTTTCCCTACAAAATTGGTGAAACAGAACTACAGTCAATGGTCTTAATCAAGAACAGGTTCCATCCTATTGAACAGATTTGAAGTCACAACACAACACAGGTTTATTTTGCAGCTAGATGATTAACTGCTTCTTGTGAATCTTATCATCACTTCTGTAGTCCGAAAATGTTTGACACTCAAGTATGGACACTTAAAAAAATATTAAAAATTAATTGAAAATGTTTCACATTTATTTGATGATTTCTTTTTGTTAATGCATGTTTACAAATAAAATTACAAATTTCTCTATAAAATATAGGAAAAATGACCATTCCAAAGTAATGATCGTTATATTTAACTAATGCAAGCACCTCTACTAGATGAACAATCAATCAAGTAGAAAATAAGTACCAAATCAAGAATTAGTGAAGCCTATAAGCTATAACCCATAAATAAGAATTAGTGAAACCTATAAGCTATAAGCTATACCAAATCACGGGGGTTATAATCTACCTGCTTGACACCCTTAATAGCCAAATTTTCTCTGCCTAAAACCTGACTCGCCTCAAAAGTTAGTCCAAGCCTGACTCACCTAGGCCTATGTGGATGCTTGGACATGTGTAGGCAGAAAGCTGGCATACAGCAGTTGCTTAAGTGGTTGGACTCCAAAATGGAGAATCAGGAACCGCTTAAGCAAAGGTGGTTTCTTTTAGAATGGTGACCCTTAAAAAAAGGAATTGTGACTAAAGCAAGCCTAACAACCTCAACCAACTCAACATAAATCAACTCTTTCTTCCATCATTATGTCATTAACTTCTCTAAGGTATAGGAAAACCCAGATTATCTTGAGGAGATGATGCTACTGATGGTCCTTCTTCACTCTTAACAACTTCTCATCAAGTCCCATCACAGATTGAAGTACTGTCTATTGTGCTCATGCCAGTTAAGGGTTCACACAGGATGCCAATTGTTTTCTACAGCCAACATGCGCTTGTGAAAAGGAATCATGCATCTTGCATGCTAAACTGCATTGCTTATTCAATACTTTTGAACACAGAACAATTTTAATTATTTTATACAAGTACATAGACAACAAACAAATAGGCACAGCTTTGCATTAATCTACAGAAAATTTCCAGATCATAACTCAAACATCTACGTTGATTGCAGTTCAACATATGCTTTGCTTTGGTTTCAAATGGTGGAGAAAAACCAATACATTATCCCACTATCTTACAAGTTAACAATACAAACAAGCTCAAAATCCATGATGAAACTAAAAGGGACATGTGATTTTGCCTACAGATCATCAACACATTTCAACTGTCGTACAGATGTTATCTATACATTGCCAATTATACTCTACTCGGTATTGCACAAAGATTATACATTATGAATACTTTATTTCTAACCTTTGATCCAATTAAAATCAAATCAAGGATGTAAAAAACAAGGTATGAACCAGAATCAGTCACCAGCCTGTACCATACATCCTGCAATAGGGGGTGACGTGTGGTTAGCACAGGCTGGTATTGGTCCACTTCCAATTAGCAGGAAAAAGTTAAATTACAAATAGGAGTAGTGAGTGATACAGCGCAGTATGGGTCTTCATGGGGTGAGTAAGCAATCCAGGCTTGTATCACAGGTACCCTATGCTAGTCCCTGGTTGGTAGAGGCATCTAATTCTTGCTTCAAACCCCAAAAACAAAAGTGATCAGCAACAAGAGTTCAAGCCTTCAAGGTCATCTAGAGTAGAAACAAATAGTACTCTGGATGGTCAGATACATGTTTAAAGTGGGAAAGAGAAGTATAGCTTCAAACCTCAAGGCATCAGCCTATACTGATGTATACAAAAGTGATATGCATTGATACCAGTTGGCACACATGGTAGAAAGATACACCAATGACTTCACATAATACATATCTTATCCTTGAGGTAACTACACAACTAAAGCCGTCAATATGAAGATTTCCTCCGCGTATTCATCACTAAAATAAAATAAGTCTCAGATCCTATTTTAATAAAATGGAACTTGATGATATGGAAAATATGCTCATCGTATTGATAGATCATCAATAATCAATGTTCTAATCTTTGCATTCTAGCTCAAATCAGAAAGAAAGTCGTTGCTGAAAGGAGTGATGGAGAAGAGTTTAGATTTTAGAACCTTTCAGATCATAAATTTCTTTTCCAATCTGCGTCTTTTGATCATCGAGCATTTTTATTTTGCCCTCATGTTCTCTTATCCGCAGCCCCAATTCAGCCATAGCATCATCAAGTTTCTGAGAAAGACATTCATAAAACATGGACTGCTCTTATCACAAAAATATTGTAGGAACTGCTGCAGATAGATTAAAGCTGGTACAACAACGTATATATTAAACTAAACAGAAGAAAATGAGAATAGTATGAGCATAAATTAACTAAACAAAAATATAATGTTATTGAATTATGTCGGAGCAATTTAACTATCTTACTGCATTCTTACCCCAGCAAACACCTGCATGAAGGATAAACAGTTGTGACATGCAACTTAATCCAAACTTCCCACTGGAGAAAAAAGTTATAGCCACCAATATTTAGTGAAAAAAGACGATGCACCCTTGGTTTAGGTAGAAAAAAGTTATAGCCACCAAAATTTAGCAAATGGAACTGAGCAAACTCATGCAACTAGAAAGTGGAGTTTGGTAGAAATTGTTGCATGTCCAATGATCATATTATTATAATGATATCCAAGAAAAGAATTTGGAGAATTGGATAATTTCTGAAGCATATCATATCAAACACATTACCTAAAGGTAAGGAACACGTTCTCAAAACAGACAAAAAGACATTATCAGTTATTTCATCTGATAGAGATCCACATTACAAGTTGAAAATCTACTAGCTAGTTTGTTTTGAATACGACTTGGTTCTCTAAAAGGATGGTCATTTTGAGTGGTTCAGGCCAGTCCTGGTTTCAGTGGATTTGGGCAGATTACATTGAGTAGATCTGTTCCAAGGTCACGGGTGCATAAAGACTTCAAGCACTAGTCACTCAGTTCTATACTTTATACAAGATTCAGAAGTTTTCATATGATTGATTTAACAAATAATAATTAATTATACAGTCTATATAAAGAAGAAACTTAATAGAACAATCATGAACATGTAAGTTTGCCTGACAACGTCTTTAACATAATCCAATTTCATGAATGGTCTAAGAGTTCATACTAGGCAACTTTTTTGCTTGGTCTGAGCTTGGATAAATAAATGAACTCAAAAGTTCACTTACCGGAGGAAAAAACAAAACAAAACAAAACAAAAGCTGACATCATTTCAAATATAGCAATCAAATTGCAGAATTCAGTAATTTAATGCATTATCCTTCACTTCACCTTGGCATCATCAATTATCGACGTGACATAGAGGCTTGTCGGACTAGGGATCATCTGACTGGAGTGGCATTGTGATGATTCCAGTAATAGTGGGATCCTATCATCCGAAAACTGAGATTGATAAATGCTAGCACCCAGATCCGTCACAGTGACCAACTCTAATTTAGGAGCTAGCCCAACACAAATCTGCACAGTAAAACATCCAATCAGAAGTGAAGACTTGACAACTGAAAATCAATGGGTTCTCACAGGTCAGAACCTCAATGCTGATTCGCAGATCAGGGAAATGTGTATGAAAAGCCATAATGCGGAATGTCCCTGATTCTTGAGGGACTGGAATAACAGGCACAATGCACCGGCCATGCTGGAAAGTGTACTGAATTGTGCCATCCAATTTCAGTGGTTCTGATTTTATTGTAAGTGTGTGATGTTGACCATGTATGGCTTCATCAACTACACCATCAGAATCGAAAATTTCAAAGACAACATTCTCCAAATGGGAACCTGCTGTACAGTAGCCAGGTACCTGCAACATATCAAATTCCAAGGACTACTTGAGCTCTAAAGTGTCTCAATGCATGACCTGCCCCAGGTCTGCAGAAGAAAGTCATGCAAGAAGAAAAGTCAAACTCACCCCTGACACTGCTCTCAACTCCCTCTTTGCTACTTGGAGTATATTCTCAACAACCAATTTGTCATCAACAAAAACAGAAAGACATACTGCACAGTCCAGCAAACACTTAGAAAGAAAAAAAAAACTAAAGATCACAATTAATACAGCTAATAATGTTTAATCATTTTTGCATTTCACATATAGACTCATAAAATGCTAATTCTGTAATGTCATTTTGAATATCAACTTTCAAAAATCAGATATTCTTCCCATGATGGGTCTGTATACAAAATATCTCAACTCTCAACATAGAATGACCTAGATAAGCTAAGAGCATGCAATACGGAAATCAAAAGAAAATTCTATATCTAACAGCTTATGAGAATAATTATGCCCACCAATTAAAGGTGGTCATTTGTTTGCCACTCGCCAGGATGACGGATTATTGGTGGGTAAAGTTGCAAATGATTTGGTTGCTAAAGAATTGCACAAAACTACAGAGCAAATATAAACAAGGAAGTTTATCTCCATTATTAAATGTACTTCATGCATACTATTTTGCCATTAGTTCTTATACAAACCCATTTTTCAGGAATGGGAAATTCCATCAAATCCCTTCTAACTATTTAAACCCTCCCTTTTTTGAACCAATAATCTGGAAAGCTTATCTTTTCTAACAGCATACAGCATCCACTGCCAAACAACCTCAACCAGTTTCTCCTCACACTGTGCATCCTTGAGCTACTTTGATTTACTGAATTCTAAAACTGTCTGTCCATCTTTTCCGACACATCCATGACAACATCCCCATATATATGTCATGATGGCAGTTGAAAATCACAGCTGCAGTATATGATGCAGTAACACTCGCTGGGATCTTCACAACCATAACAGATTTTATCAAGATCAGAATAAATGAAAATATTTCCTTCAACATGATAGACATTGGAGAATAAGAACATCAGAATAAAGTATTGGTGGAGGTGTACCAGTGCTATAAGTTTTTGGACCCTAATCGAACCAAAAGGATGAGATATTAAAACCTAATATAATAAGGTTATTGTGCAATAGTTAACACAACTATGAAGATGTCCATTGAATAGACAACAGGAAAGCATATCTCTGATGTTGCCTCTAACAAATGTTGACCGCCATATCTTTGCAATGATAGACTACATGCAGGCTATTGTATCTTTTTAGAGGCTATTGCCTCTAAAAAGAAGATTTTCACCTTATACAATACAAAATCCTCTCAAATTTTATTTTTCGATTGGAATTCGTTGCAAAAAAGGAAGAGAGGAGAAAAGCACATACCCTTTGAGCCATAGCCAGCAACAACTTTCAATAGGCCACAAAGGGTCACACAACCATCACTGTTCACCTACAATTAAGAAATTCTTTTTTAGTGAGAGTATATTAGTCATATCAATTAGCTGCTGGTGCTATTTATAACAACTTTCTCCAGAATACAAATGATGCAAACAGAATAAAAACACGAAAAAATTAGAAACCATAAAGAAATTTGTTATATAATATGTAAATGATGACAAACATAGAGGAATATAGGGCATACATTTTCCCTTTTTTCCATTTTCATCTACATATTATGGTATTCAAAAATTCAGTCAGTTGGAAGAAGGGCAACTAAATGTTTATTAGTATTTTTTCTTAAAGAAATACACAGAAAACAACACTATGAAAAGTATTTTCTGTATGCCCATTAGTTCACACGGAATTAGTCAAACATACTAAAATAATTTTACCTTCCGAATTGAACCCATGTGGTCTTGAAAACAAAGTCCATCAAGATGGATGGAAACTTCTACTCCTGCTTCAATATGATTACCATAAGCATCGAACATCTGGCACAGATAGACAACATATGATCCAATGTGGAAGAAGAGATTGAAGTGAAATGATGTATAAGGCAATTACATGAACATAGAAACTCAGACAATTAACTACGACCATAACCACAGCAATAACCAAAAAATTCTACCACTTCTTTTTCAATCTACACTATGGACAGTTCTTAGCTATTCAGTCATGTGAGTTGCCCAACTTATAACCAACATAAGAATTGTAATAATTCTATCAATTTTCCTTATTATTGGGTCCTACTTCTAGTATGATTTTATACTGGGTTTAATGGTCAAATTAGTAGTCATGTCCTATACATGCTTCTAATGCATTGTATGAAGGATTAATTTTGTCATATTAATAAAATTCTTAGCAAGAACTAACTTCATAGAACAAAGGATCCTCCAACCCAGTTTGCCTTCAACTTACGTGTTGATCTCTGAAGTTTAATTCCAGCGACTAAAGCGCCATTCATGCATCGCATGCATCATAAACTTTATATATATATATATATATATATATATATATATATATATATATATATATATATATATATATATATATATATTTCAAATGAACCGTAGTTTCACTATATTGCATCATCCAAAACATAGTTCTGTTCACCCCTTCAACGAGAAAAGCTTAGACACAGTATTTCATGTCATTTTAAGTCAAACTGTATTGACAGACTTCTGATTCTCATGATCGTGAAAAATATTTTACAGAAACCCTCTCACATTAAGATACTTAGTGTTTCAAAAAAGGCTGCTAGTTATTGGTATGTCTGTGACAGTTCAAACTAATACCCACACTTTATATGAGTATTACTATCTTACATCAATTAGACAACTCTTACAAATCAACTACTGGTCATATTTTTCAACATCAAGCTTCTGGAAAATCTGCTACAAACAACAAAAATTGAAACTAGCACCGCCTTGTAAATTTCTTTCAAGACAACATTGATGGGACCAAGCAACGCATGCTGAACCGGTCCGTATCGGCCGGTTCAGCCCGTACCGAACTAGTCCGGTCTCTGACTAGTCCGGTTCGACCTTAAAAAATAGATCCGACCCTTATGAGGCTGGAACCAAGCAGTATCGGGCCGGAACAGGCCGAAACTAGATGTGGATAGGAACTGGTGCGAACCGGTCAGTTCGGACGGGTTCACCATAGCGCGCCCGCATGCCCTGAGGGCAGCGCGCGCGGCGTGCTGGGCTATGCATACCAGTTCGGCATCGGTCCTAACCGGTCCGATAGACAACCGGTACTGGTTCAGCATACCTTGGATGAGAGTAACCTCACAAACAACAAATATCTTGTGCTTAAGATTGTATTAGCATCATATCAGACAACGCCTAACGATCATTATATAAAGAACTCATGAGCACCAAGTAGCATAAGCAAGATATTAAGCTAACATCACAAAATTATGTGCTGCACATGTGTAAACAAGATAATTGCTATGATCAAATTATAAAACCAGCATCTATAAAGTACAGAAAATAAAAAATCTCACAACCAATGTTGTCAACTTTAAGAATACCTCCAACACAAGCTTGTCAATAACTTTGCCAGGAGCTAAATTTTTTTCCAATCCAGGAGTACTTTGCATCTTAACAGAGGATAGAGGACCCGGCATGACTGGTGCAATTATCGTCCATAGATCCAAAATGGATAAAAAAAGATGTTAAAACATATATCTTAAACAAACTAATCGAAAGAATACCAAAATTTATGATCAAATCTACGATTCCGTAAATGGAGAGCATACAATTGAGAAAGCGAACCAACCTTTGCAAGCAACTAGAGCAGACAGAACTCCAACTTGGGAAGATACCTCCAACATAGCTTCATTACTAGGTCGAATCATATCCAAATTATGGCATTCGATCAGCATATCCTAAATAATTTGTTGGACAAATGACAGCACTATCACCTATAGTGGCACTAACCCTAAGAACATGGAAGAATTTAACTAAAACTATAGAAGCATATATCTTACTGTGATTTCCAGTAACAACTGATTAGATGATAGCGCCATCTTCATTTTGTCAACATGGACAAGTTCGAGCTTATTTGCATATATTTTAACTACAGCTTCAGGAAGACTTGAGAATGGAATTTGATTTGAGTATAGATCAAAACAAGCAATGGAAAGGTATGAAATATAAGAACCAACCCTGTAAGATGAATATTATTTAGGATTATTCAATTAAGTTATAAGATATTAATACACAGGTATAAATTAAGTGAACCGATCTGTTACACGGATTGATGTTTACAGTTACAATCAGAAAAGGATCTAAATATTACAAGAAAAAGAAATCAAGAAAGCAGGACCTGGAAAGTATAGGAAAGCACTGGTGATAGAGTTATTAAAAACAAAGAGAAAAGAAAATAAACTGAAATGTATCATAGGGGAAATATTTGCATACAGTGAAGCTGCAAAGCTAAAAAGGCTTAATCAGCAAAAATAAAGAAGAAGTGAGAATATATTGTTCTAGGTTCTCTCTATTTTTTAGGTTGCAAATGTTACAAACACACAGTTGCTTGGACTTCACTTAGAATTCCAGTTGAGAAGGAGTAGCATCATTGCAGTTCAAATTCCAAATGACCGCATGTCCTATGCTATACCAAATGACACTCTATGGTTCAGATCCTCAATGGAAAATCTAGTTCAATTATATCAGCAGAATGTTGTTCCACATGTTTTTTTCTCTTTTTTTTGTGATTCAATTTAGCAATACTAGAAAACATTTCATTAAGAATTATATCCTTTCATGGATCATCAGTGGCTTATAAATACAAAAAGTACAATAGCATTTAGAAGGCAAAGAGAAGATCCATGGGGTCAGAAAATGCACGAAGTATGCACCTCTAAAGTGGCACAAAGTTTGCCCAAGTTAAGTGGCATAAAGAGGAGACTGATTGAAGAGGATTTTACCAATTCAATTTTTGCCATCGTTCTCAGATCGGGGAGACAAGAACTTATTGTCGACCTACTGGTTGGGCCCAATCCACATATGCAGAAACATAAACTATTCGGGGAATGATAATATCATTATAAAATCATTATTTTATCACAATTATGGTAACTAAATAGTCTTTGGTAGCATCAGCATTCATCCTCAAAATACTATGGACACATCATGATGGCTGAAAGCATCTAAAAATGAGTTTTCAGGCAACTCGAGTTAAACGGCTGAAAGAATAAATTGCTTAATTTATTCCATAAGAGGAAAGAGGAACAAACTATTCAAACTGAATAGCATAAATCTACGCAATGTTGTGCAAGGACATGGCCATGAGGTTCAAATTTGAAAAGATGTCAAGGAAAAAGGTGTGCCTTGAAAACCAATATTTTTTTTGGAAAATTACTGTGGTGATGAACTGAAATTGTCTTTGATTGCTGAGCAACAATTTTGTGCCCATGTAACTTGCCTAAAACTAAAACTAGTAAAAGTGTAAAACAGTAGACATTACCAGGACAAGCATACTAAAGATGATATTGGTGGTACCTAGTACAGCATACTTAAATGTGCCACAGCAAAGGGTGACGTGGCACAGTTAGTTCAGATATTGGAAGTTTATATGGTTACTTTTTCTATGAAAATTCATATAACACTAACAAGTAGTTAAGATGGAAAGGTTTCAGAACTATTATTTATATACCTATTCTAGAACTACGAAAATATCAAAACGAATTAAACAAGTAATTGACCAGAATTGGCCATAACAACATGATTTTATAAAATAAATTAGCTATAAACTTTGAAGTTTAAAAGCTTAAAAAGGGTTATCACAACACATAACCACCCAGTCTAACAGATTACGTTCAACATTTCCCCAAGGAGACAAGGTAATCCTATAGCTAAAAGGCCACAATGCACTTACATGCTTAACACATCTGATACTCTTGGAAACATGAAAAACTTAAATGAACGATAACAGATGAATTATCAGCAAGAGGGCCGTGGCCATCACGATAGCTATTATTTATATATTTATTCTAGAACTACAAAAATTCCAAAATGAATTAAACAAGTAATTGACCAGAATTGGTAATAACAACATGATTTTATAAAATAAATTAGCTATAAACTTTGAAGTTTAAAAGCTTAAAAAAGGATATCACATACTATATGGCACATAACCATCCAGTCTAACAGAATATGTTCAACATTTCCACAAGGAGATAAGGTAATCCTATAGCTTAAAACGCACAACGCACTTATATGCGTAACACATCTGATACTCTTGGAAACATGACAAACTTTACCGAATGACAAGAGATGAATTAACAGCAAGAGGACTGTGGTCATCCTGCATAACTCTCCACTTTTGTACCCTTAAATCAGGCTTAACAGTCACCTTTACTTCTTTTCGTTTGCAGCTTGAATCCTTACAAACCTGACAGCCAAACATGTATATATTTAAAACTTAACCAGCAAAATTCAAAAGCCCTGTATCATAAAAACTCCTAGAAAGTACTTACAACTGAGAACAAAAATATATAGACACCAGCTTTACAGAAGAGCTCAGGATATCTTTGCCGCAGAGAATATATATATAATCCATGAACCCCATTGCGCGAGGAAGGTTTCACACGTTCAGCATAAACAAATTCGACATTGTGAGAACCTTTATTTTCATGCATATGACTAACTTCCATGGACATCTCCAGTTCATCCTTCAAAATATATTTCTGATCTAAGCTATTAGGGGAACTAGAATGAATAAAACTTGCTGGTCTAATAACTGCTACGATTTCAGCAGGAGGAACATAACCAGCAATTACTGGAGCTTCAATAGGTAGTTCCTGAGATAAACAATAAACATAAATGCATGAACTTATAACAGAAACAAGACCACAGAAGCATACAAGATCTTGAAACTAAATATGGTCAGAAATTTTGAAAGTCTGTCCACATAATGAAAGGATTGTTAACTAACCCCATCAATCTGAAGCAGGCAACATTCATTACCAGTCAATACATCAATTGCAGAAGGAACCTTCTCCTCCTTCTTTGCTAGTTGGCAATTCCATGAAGTAAGATCAATGGCTTGAAACTGGCAATCATGAATAAATGACCATAACAATTCAAAGATGAATCCAGTATGGATAATAAAAATAAAGAGTGGCATCAAAAAGCACCAACCTTCCCAGAATCTATTACACTTATAGGAAAGGATAGAGAATTATGTACGTCTAAACTTGCATTTCCATCAGCGAAAACAAGAGAGCATCCTAGTTCTTCTGAGAATCCCAACGGCCTACAGAAATTGACAACAAATTTTTTAAGAAAACACACAGAATATCTTGAAAAACCATAGTTCCAAAACAACATTAAAAATAAGAGAAAAACAGACCTGCAAATCAGGCGTGCTTCCCCTATTGAAGATGAGAAAACAAAGATTACATTAAAACCACAGAAGCAACAAACCATTGAACACATTAACCCTCTACAAGTCCTTTGTAAAAATAGCAGACATAAATTGTTGAGCCTCTAAAAATCATAGACTATTCATGTGGCAGTTTCCTGATTGCAATATATCATATCCAGAATCAACATAAATATGACACATATCCCTGCAACACAAAGCACTTACCACCCACATCTCCTTGAAATCCTTCAACCAAGACATACTCTAATGTTGCATAGAGATTGTTTTTTGTACATCCAATTGCTCCTTTAAGAATTTTAACCTTCTGGCCCGATTTCCATGATAACCCCTTTCTTCTTATAGCTTGATGCACTCTTACAACTACAAATTTGGGAAGAAGTTCCATATTATGTCACCAAAATTGCATGAAAGTTAAGAACAAGATATTAGGGGGAAACGATATAAATCATCTATCTATGATAAGAGAAAGACACCAAATATAAATGAATTTATAACACAATAAAAACTATGCAAGTCCATACCATCAGCTGTTATGCCAAGTTTTTTTTTATTGGAAGGATTAATCACAAGAACAGGCTCATCCTCACCACCATCCAATTCTTCATCATATCTATCATGCATCTGTATTATCCAATCTTGATACTCCTTCTCCAGTTGTGACAAATTCAATGGTTTTCCATCTTTTTGCATTTCAATAATTACCTCTAGAAATTCCATACAAGACAAAGAAAAAATTAAACTAAAGCTGCACGAAAAATATAATAGAGATAAAATGAACAACAAACATCAGAACACCTGATTCTTTTCCAGAAGACTTATAACCAAAATTCCTCAATGCCAGAGTTAAGGGGTCGTGATGAGCCAAGTCAGTCTGGAAAAAAAAGGAAATAAAAAGCTTGGTGACAAACAAGTTCCAAGAGATTAGGCATTGACAGTTCCAGGAGGAAACACATGATGCAGAGCTCATTGCAACTGACACAGAAACTTCTGGTGGACCCTAGGATTGGGAAGATAAAATCTTCACATAATTTAGAGATCCGAGTAAGCAAGAGAATGTCAGAACATGTCCAAAAAATTCCAAGGTCATCTTATGCTGAATATGGTGGATGACTACCAACTAGATATATCTCTGCATGAGAGCATGCCAAGGCTTGATATTACATACTTGTGCCTAACAAATAGAATGAGCTTAAGTTTCACAATGCAAATTATTAGAGGTCATACAAATATGCTTTCAAATTAAAAAGATGTTACAGCAGTCAATAGAGCCTTTTTCCCTTTTTTCTTTGCTAGGAAGTTGGGAACATGTTGTCAATTTCATGAGAAGCTTGTACAAAGGAAATACAGATAGAGGCTCGTATCTTATGAGAACCATGATTTCAAGCCTTTGTTACTATGTAAAAAGGACGATTCTGCCTTCATCTAAATTTATTTCTAAATCTGACCTTCATATCATCAAAACAAGGCCAAAAAGGTTCATCAGAAAAAATTGTGAATCACCCTGATCAGAACATGGTTGTTTGGTATGGTCAAGTACATGGTTAAGAAAGAAAAGCAAGGACAGGCCTACAACATATCAACAAATATTATGCATATGAAAGAAAATTCGCTTGCCTAGCCTGACACGTTTTAACTAGCCCAAACCACCTAAAAGTTATCATATATTACGGATTTGAAATAGCAAGATGACTTTTAATAACTCTAATGGACTTAAATAAAAGACAAATTACTGAAAGATTTTGTATCCAAAAAATGCAAAATAATCATATAAAGGTATTCCTTAGTAAGAATAATAATCAGGAAAACTAACCTAGAGCCATGTTAGGTGTCATTTTCCCTTTTATCTTTCTTTTTTCCCTAAAAAAAAGAACACAAAAGGTGAGGTAGAAATTTTGTTTCGTACCACCACATCTGTTTTTCCACTTCAAAAACCATTGTTGGAATTTATGAAAGAATTTTGAGAAGGGCGGGTATACTCCCAAAGCTTTACCCATCTCCCTCAACCTTCACTTCACTGCCAGACAGACAACCCCCATCAATACCTCCACCATCCTCCACTAATGCCACCACCACTGCCTCATCATAAGCAATGTACAGCTCAATCACACCAAGAGGGCCCGTCCTAAGCTCCTCTCACCTTCACTACTAACATTGCTGCCACAAGCAAGAGAACAGAGAGGGTTATGCCCTTTGGGCATGACACTGAGATAACCGATGGGTGCAGCACTAGGCTAGCTATTGTGCAGCGAAGGGCTGATGGAGGTGGAGTGGGGGACCTCTATTGCCGCTGCGAAATGGGGATTGCTGCTAAAAAAGAAGACAAACAAACTGGCAGACTAGGGCCACAGAACTTGCAAGGCTTGCCAGAGGCTGAAGGAGGGGCTAATTTTCTAGTAATTTTGTACTTTTCTCTGCTTCCAAAGCTAAAAGATACCTTACCACACAAAACATATTATCTTTGTTTTTTGAAAAAATGAGGGAATAGGTATCAAGAAAATTTCAAATTTCCATTTTTAAAAACAAGAAAAATAAATGTGACAACAAACACAACCTAAGCTTGCGATCACTATGATTTTACCTTGACTGGTTCAATGGCAAGATCACAAACACAGACACAAAGTGCAAATGATGATCACATGTAAACTCCAATTGTTGCAACTTAAAACTCTAAGCGGATGCAATTCTACCAACCAATGTCTACCGAACAGCCTGATTCAGGCACTGCCGAGCCGACCCGGTGCGAAACCAGATCGGTTCGTTTATTATTTTCGATTCCAGCACCACACCAGCCGAAACTCGTACCAAACTAGCCAGAACCGGTCCCGAACCGATTGAAACAGGCTGGAAAGGATCCGAACTGGCCAGTTCAGTTCAAACTCCATGGGAACCGGCCGGTACGCACTGAGTCAACTCAGTTCCGAACCGGGCGCCTCACTGTGCAATTGTGTGATGCTTTAAAGAATCGGATTAAAGTTGGGAAGTCCTAATTTCCGCCGCTTCCCATTCCCAACCACTCAAAAAACTCGTCGATTCAGCAGCTCAAAAAGAAGATCCAAGCCTAAATAAAGGATACTACCCTCCCCCATTCTCATTCTCTTATTTTTGGAGGCTTGAAAAAATAGCTTAAAAATTGCAAAATAAAGAAAGATCATGCCAAAATTTTTGATTTTGGCTTGATTTTATTATATGTTGTAGATCTATGGGCAATTTACAAGATGACATAAAACTTTTTGATTTTCAAATTATATATAATTTTTAAAAATTAAAAATATATTTTTGAATTAAAAATAAAAATAATAAAATAAATAAATTTAGAAAAATATATAAAATCAGAAACATATTTAGGAGCATGCAAACTACTCTCTATAAAATTTGGTATCCATTCATTCAAGTTTCGATACGATCATGCGCACAATGGCCAAGCCTAAATTTAAAAAAATTGAGAAATAACTAGCCTTTAAAGCATGCCTAAGAGCCTAGAAAAAATATATGCAGCATCCATTATTGGGTTTTACATATATTTTTCTGAGATGAAATTAATTTTTTAAAATATTAATATTTAAATATTTATTTTTAAATTCAAAAAATAATAAAAAATATATAAATAGAACCAAGAATTATAAAAAATTAGTACGTATTACATAATTCAGAAGTAATTTCTTAGATAGAAATCATATTTTTCTGAATTTATCATATTTAAATATATTTTTAAATTTAAAAGTTATTTAAAATATATAAATAAAAAAATAAAAAATTAGTATTTTGTATTTGATAAATTAGATGTATTTTTTGAAGTAATAAACATCATTATCATAAAAAAAATTGCTATTTTTAAATAATTGATAAACTGACGTACTTGATAAACTTGCAGCAACGGAGACATCAAGGAAAAAAGAGTCAGAGCGTGACATTGGTTAGGATTATAGGTAAATGCTCTCGAGTCACCACCATTAGAAGTGCAACCGGTGCAACACAGTTTAAGGAAGAAGGGATAATTAGATTGAAGCAGCACTTAGCTGGTGGTTATCCAGCCGTATCTATATGCCGAAAATGCCTACAGGAGGTTCGGCAGTTGATGAAAAAGCACTTCGCTGATTTCAGAGCATCGAAGGAAAGGGTTGCCAAAAAGGAGGAGGTGAACAGTCGAGCGGCAGAGCCACCTTCCTATCACTCCAGAAAGTCAAAAGAGACATCTGCTCCAAATGACTAGGCACAGATTAAGGCTGCTATGCAGGCGAGCCTGGATGATCAATTATAGTAGGATGATATGGCTAGCTATATGGATCCTCTCCCAGATAGTCTCCTTGAGTGGCTGTGAGCGCAACTGGTCCATCTTCGCCCTCATCAACAGCAAGCAAAGGAACTGTTTAACACAGAAGCGCCTCAACAAACTTATGTATGTTTACTACAATCTGAGGTTGATGCTGAAGTGCATTCGGGAGGAAGGATCGCCTCCACGACCGGCCAGCAGCAAAAGCTGGAGCTTGATAAGCAAAGATCGCCTCCACGACCAGCCAGTTTCGTAGCCAACGAGGCTAGGGTCGATGTAGAGCAATGGGCTAAGTGTAATATTCTATGAATCCTTCCAGCTGATTAGCCACAACCATAAGGGAGTCGATCACCATACGACTTCTTGTCCAAGACATCCTCTCAGAGATATGATCGAGAGATGCTTAGAACGAGGCCACTACGTTACTCAATTGACTCGGTCAAGAGGGCAACATACATTCTCCCAACACACTAAAAAAGAAACAAGAAGCATCTACAGTCCTAATGGAGAGTGTCGAGGAAGAATCAGTTTACTCAGATTCAAAGACTAGAAACAGCAGTTTTAGTGGCCATAAATCTGCTGGCTAGAAAGGGAGCGGAGGACAGAAGACCACCGTTTATGAGACACAGATGCAGGGTGGTCTTCAACTCACCGATAAGTCCTAGTTTACACATGTTGCACAGGATAGGTACCACGGTGAACGATCTGATAAAGCCCGTAAGGATACGATTGCATATTAAAGACGAGCTTCTCGAGGCCATTCAGAAGGACACGATGCAACTACAGATAACCTCGCACGTGTGGTAGGATCTATAGATGTATCAGTTTTCAAATCGTATAATAGATCCTATTATCCGCAGCCACAGATAGCCAATGACCCATACTGATATGGATATGGTGAGTCTAATGCATCTTCATGTGGCTACTACCCTATGCATCCAAGAGTATCTCAGATGATACCTCTCCACAACCGTATTATCAACCAGAGGATACCTCTCAGAGCCAAGCTTCAGCGAGAAATCCGAGATGCATATAGCACGGCGCGCGTTCCTTATGAGATAACCATACAAGACTACAACACCGCTTGGTTAGAAAGGTGAGTTGATGTGCCTCCTAACCAAGGTCCGCCGTACCGGTCCGGATCGGCGTACCGGTGGCCGGCCGGACCGGTACCGTACCGGTCCGGACCACTTTCTTTCCCATCAAAAAAAAAAAAAAAACCCACAGCGAGGCGCTGTGGTTCCCCCCCCAAAAAAAAAAACACCGTACCGGTGCGAACCGGCCGGTTCGCACCGGTACGAGGCCGGTACCAAGCGGTACCGGCCGGTACGGTCTCCGTACCGGCCGGTTCACAGAAGAAAACCGGAAATACCGGTTTTCATCTGTGTCCGGTACCGGTCAGGGACCGGACCGGTACGTACCGGCCCGTACCGGCCGGTACGGACCGGTACGGCATTCCTTGCTCCTAACTATGTTGATAATTCCAACCGGGATCACAGAAACATCGAAAAACATGAAGAAAATACCAAAAAAACATCTAATTAGACATAAAATCATTGAAAAAGTTCAAAAAGAGAAATTACCAATTAATTATTCTTACCAATTAATAGTGAGAACCAAGCAAACCCTAAAATATTCGATAATGATGCAATAATTCAAAAACCTATGAGACAACATATGAAACCACCACTACTCATACAACATTCAGAGGTCAAAAGGGCCTCTAAAAATATGGCTAGAAATAGAAGACAACTTTCACATCAAACACAAATGGTAATAGCTACTATTTTCAACAACAAATAACTTGTGACGATTGAAAATTGAAATATTTCTTACCCGACACAAGTAAATTCAATAAATCAACAAAATAAAGAACAAAATACAAAAAAAAAACCATGTAAACTCTATGAAATGGAACTCCATGATTTTCTAAATAATATCCATGAAAAAAGGAAAGAAGATGATTTACTGTAAATTGCCAGCTACAACTAACCTCACAAGGATGCAGCACCATTTTGCAGAGAATATTCATGAATATGATAAGAAGAAAGACAAATTTAATGTAAATTGCTAACTACAATAGAGATTACAATTACATTTAAGGAAATAATACAAAAAATTGATAGTCTAGGATAAATGCAATAATAACCAAAATTTTAAACTAGCAATAAAACAAATCATAAAGAATTCATAAAGGAAACCATTTATCATTAACATGTAGATGAATACCTTAGAAGGTGTTGGAGAAAAACCAGCATCAGTCTCTGCAACCATAACACAAAAAAAGGAACTAATTAGGCGAACATTGATATCAACAAGCACGCATGAAGAAGCTACCACCAGAAGGCATCAATCTGATGACTTATCAGTCAATAAAATCACATTACCAACAAAGCATTTGACCCTCCTGCAGCATCTCTTCAACAGCTGTGCTTTATCTCCCCTTCTTTGTTTAGCTTCCATTAAAGGAAGCGGTTGCTGCAGAATAGGCAGATGCAGTTCTTAGGCCACACACAAGTAAACAACTGATAATCATAGGCCAACAAATAATTTAACATTTACAAAAAAACTGCCATTCATGTAAGTAATAAACATTTAGGAAGCCAACGTAAGTAACCCCCTACCAAACATCTTAGCATTTAAAAAAAAGAAAGAAAAGAAAGTGGGTCCCAAGCATGTCTGGTGCCCTCGCTCCTTGTAATTTATCATTTACAATAAAACAGCCATTCATGACCGAAAGTCTTCAAGAATCAGACTTAGAAAGACTACAGTCTCTTTCAACCGCTTTCATCTTCCAAAAAAAGACTCCTAGGGGTAATGTAGTAGTGCCCGTTTTACTAATACTCAGTAATTCCACCTTGATAAAAGACAAGAAGAATGTCACTGTTGCTAAGTACAAAAGAGAAATAGAAATCAATGTATCGTGTCTAGCAATTAGAACAAAGTTCAGGAATTCAGTTATAATAAACTGTGTAATATTATCAGCTGAAAGGTTTCTGGTTTTTAACTTAAAGTTGAAATTATCAAGACAAACTTCAAAACATTTGGCCACAACAACAAATACAGAAAATAGTAATACATAAGCTCCAACTAAGTTCAGGAAAGCTCCAACTAAATATCCTAATATTTGAAATAATGAAAAAAAAATGCTTACTAACTCAGAAAAGGGTAATATATAAGAATGTGACGGGATTTCATACAGAAATTATACTTCAAAGAAATGCTAAAAGTTAGGCAGATTCTGGGAATTTTTATTCAGTATCTGCTTCATAGAAGATTTCATATTCATAAAACTTTTGATGTGAAAAATTAATATAAAAAAAAGAACAGCATCTCACCCATCTAGCATCAGGAAGAAGACGACCAAGTCTACGTATAGACACACGACAAAAGTTTTCAAAGTTTTCTTTTATCCCATATCCATCTTCCTCAAGCTTTTCAAGAATTCTTTCAATGCTTTCTTTTCCCTGTGGAAGCACCACAAATTATGTATAATCATAAAAAATGATCTCAACTGTTATTAAATGTATGACATACCTCAACAATTGGAAAGTAAACACATTTCAACCGCGCATTGGCTTCTCGACAAACAACCGACCCTACAAAAAATCAGAACATAAAAATGTCACAGATGACACCTAAACAGATCATCAAGTTACAGTGGTAACTGCAGTATAACAGGACAATAAACATACCCGGGCTCTTGGATGTTATGTTTTCTTGATTAAGCACAAAATGCAATCGTAAAACAAAATCAGGACCATGACATGAATGCAGATTAGTGACTGCAACCTCCCCTCCTTGAACTTCAGCTAAATCAATGTCATTCACCTAGACAAAGCAAAATATTATTTCCTACCAAATGCTTTAGAAAGTGTTGCATGGGCATGGACACCAGAGTCAGATACTAACAAAGAGAAAAGGAGTTACGCAGATAAACAATGAAAAATTATTTTAATTAAACTACATATTCTGATTTTTCAATACAGTAGAATAGAAAATACTAAAAATATTTTTAAGGTTTTTCATAGTTTTTATTATTTGAAATTTTGAATAGTTCTTCAACACCATTAAGTCCTAGTATCTTAATGAGGATTGATTCATGATGTCAAACAATTTCAAACATCTGAAATTCTGAAGAATTGCAACTTGCTTGATGAAAACAGTAGTAAATTGATGATGCTTCCATAGACCTTAAAAAGTGGTGACAAGTATAAATTCAAATATATTAAACTGTTTGTTTAATATTTTTAATCACAATTAATAGGACTGGCATCAAGAATGAGGGCAAAAACATTAGCAATGAAAGTAATAAGTTGTTTTCAAAATGCTTTAAAGAACTTAACGATTATTGTTAAGACTTAAGAGCAAGGTATGTTGAACCGGTACTGGTAGGCATACCGGTCGCCTACCGGACCGGTTCAAGACCGGTTAAGACCGGTTTGTACCGGTGCCAAACCATTCTCCATAAGATAGCGCGCGTGGGCACGTTGCCCACAGCGGTACCGGACTGGTTCGCACCGGTACGCCTCCATTCCGCTCAATTCCGGCCCCATAAGTGCCAGAACTATTTTTCACTTTCGTACCGTACCGGTTCTGCGCTGAACCGGCCGGTACGGGCCGATTCAGCATACCATGCTTAACAACAGGATATGTCATACTGGCCCGTACCAGCCGGTACGAACCGGTTCGGGCAGGAACCGGTACCGGATCAGCGTGGGATCCGGAACTGGAAGCTTTTCATGCAGTGAAATTTAACAAATCAACCAGTCTTAGTTATTTCTCTCAAAAGTAAGGGGGCCAAAACATCCACATTCCATCAATTTGAAATCAACATAATGGACTGTCATGTTATAAGGTTTATAACATACATAAATGAAAAAGCCAGTGCCAAACAACTGGTTGATGAGGCCTATTCACAAAACACTTGAATGGCTATATTTCAATATCTATATGTTTTTCTGTAAAAGAATAGTATAAGGTATTTCCTCCTGTAGACTGTCAAATAAATCCTCGAACTTAAGAAGCCCTCTTCTCCTATCCACACCATAATCTCTCCTATGCCTGTCCATTGCCTCATCTCTAGAAACCTATCCAACTGAGTTCCGCGGCATTTCTCAATTCAGCTACGTTGGCAAGAGATAGCATGGTAGCTAATGAGCACGTGTAAACTGTAAGCACATCCCAGTGCAGTGTCTAGCTTATTGCATGCAAATCTATAAGCATATTCATCTAGCTTTATGTCCAAATAAGAATACATCATTCACTCTAATAATTGATTTTTATACTTCAATGTGTTGATCTTAAGAATCCTTCAATCAGGATTAGTCGAAAATTTTTGGAGGCATTCTCTAAAAGTTTTAATACGCCATGCAAGCGTCACATTAATAAATGGAGTCGCATCAACAATTTGCATTTTGAAATGGAGTTGCCTCAACAATTTGAATTTTGAAATGAATGACTATGGGACCACCAACAGAAGAACGAGATTAAAAGGCACCAACATTATTTATAAAAGAACAAAAACTGGTATTAAATATAAAGAACATTTGATACTAAGAATAGACCACCAAACCTGGAACTCAACAGGCATGCTTGTTTTTTTTGAGGCGTGCTCTTCATCACACTGTGCCAAAATAAATATATGCAGTTTACATGATGGGTAATCAAATCATAAAATATAGCTCATTAACAATAAAACGAAAATAGAAAACATCATTCAAGTTAATCTAATGGAAAAACAGAAAATACAATTTCTCACAGCATAAATAACAAGTCATTAAATAAGCAATTTACTAACATGGTATATAAGAGATGATCTAATTCGAGCATGAGATTGAGAAGCAATATATGTTTTGGCTGGATGAAACTAAAAAATATACACAGTTAGCCTATTCATCCTTCAGCCATGTAAGATTTATATCATTTTATATTAACAAGAGCACGATACATTTCTAAGTTACATCTACTACAAAAATGAACCCTAGCAAGTTCCACCTGCTAGAAAAATTAAAACCATGCCTAGCTTGAATAGAAAGAAGGATGGATCCATGCTTGGTTCTGTTGACCCATGCTTCCAAATACAAAGATGACATATGGAAATTCTTAAAACTATTGGACAAAATCTTTTAAAATAGCTTTCTGAACAAACCAAAAGTAGGATGAATGTTGTCCGTACTAAAAGTGCATATTAGTCCATGTTTTTTATATTGAAAAGTCAGAAGCTTGATGAGAGTCAGTGCCAATCACATGTTGTTGACACATTTCTACACAACTTAATTTGAGTATAGAAGTTGCAAATAAAGAGATAATAAGTTGCATCTATTTCGGGAAAAACAAGCATTCTATAGATTAAGAAGATGAAAAACACAATTTAAAGAAGAATGAAAAATGCCGAGAAAAAGCGAATGTCGAGAGATATGATCGGAGTGAAAGTCTAGAAGCTGGTATTCCAATTTCAACAAGCTTCAAAGTAAGACCACTGCAATGGGCGATATACAAAATTTACGAACACAGAGATGTGCAATCAGAAAGTATAGGCTGAATATCAGCTTCATTGGGTTTGGGCTTCCACCACAAACCCAAAGCTGAAACTCAACCCAGCCACACTCAACTCTTGCTCTTAGCAAGAAAGGGGCAACAGGCAGATAGACACACACACACACACACACACCAAGAAAGGGGCAACAGGCAGATAGACACACACACACACACACACACACACACAGAAGAGGGACCCTATACTTTTTCTTATTAAGTACAACAGAATAATTGAAGGTATCATACACCATATAATGTCTACCTTGATGGAAGCAGTAGGTAAGGGGAAACAAATCTACTTGAGAAAATAAAATAAAATAAAATAGGAAGAAAAAGGAAATGCTTAGGAAGAAGGCTCCAAAGCAGGCACACCACCCTAAGTATAAGTTTCTGGCTGCTATGTGTCAAACAGGTACCGCCATGGTAAAGAGTTGAGTACTTCTACGTCGTTCATACTTATCCATGTTAGTAATGACACATCTTCTCTGTCATATGCCTATGCAAGTGATCAGCACAGAATCCATCATGTTGCACAAGCTCATAATTAGAAAAACTCTACAGGTGCACCATGAAAACTCCTATCCATGATATAGAGAACCAGAGATCACCGAAATGACGTAAGCAGCGGAGAATGATTTTTGTTCTTTTTATTTCTTTCATTTTCTGACCAAAAAAGAGGGAGAAAAGATTTACTGACACATAATCATCCCTATTATCATAGACATTCTGTTGCAGAGCAAGGAAACAGGCTTTATAAATCCTGTCCAGATATTAGAGGTAACCAAAATTCACAGTACCAGCGAATATAGAGAATGAAGGCCCAAACATGCATATCCAAGAATATATATTGCAGGTTGATCATATTCAATGATTAGTGTGACAAAATCTCTCTCACATTTGATGATCATATTCTCCACTCAGACCCTCTCAGATATGATATGACAAGTATGCACGCAACACCCTCCTAGCACAGAGCATCCACTCCATGTCAATATTAAAACAGATCATAATGGCCAACTATAGTGGTTAATGGCATCCATACCAAATGTACTTCAGAAATTGATCGAAAATATGTAAAAACCTGCAGAGCATATACAACGCGTGCTAAATAGACCAATAAACACAGAAAAGATGCAATGCAATAACACATCCATACAAACAACAACAAATAGATAGGCAAATTTTTCAGAAATGTTCTAGTGAATATTATTTCAAGAAATTAGGTTGCATTACGTTCATAAAGCTTTAGTAGATGGTAGAAGTTCAAAAGAAAAGTCTAAGTCAAGATTATAACGAACTTGGAGTCCGTGCAAGATTGACAGCAAACCTGCACCCACCGACAGCTTTTAGAATTTTAGAGATTGTCACTTCTTACACAACTATCCATGTGATGCTCATTCAAGACAAAAATTTAACTAAAAGATCAAAAGAGCAATTGACATCTGATTGGTCTGCCGATTGACTTTAACTTTGAAGTAGAGGTCCAAAAAAATACGACAATAAATCACAGTGAGAAACAAGAAACATTTAGGAAAACGAACAATATCTGTATGTCTTGTGATTTATTTGCCTTCAGAAATAACATGTAGCTGGAAACTAGCCTCAAGGGAAAGACCTGGATGTATGGAAAGTAGACATCCTTCAGGAAACATTGAAGTTTAAATGTCTCTGAGAACCTCATCTTTAGATCCTGGATTTCAACCTGTCAAAATAATCCGTGATTGAAGTCTACAAACCAAATGGATGAGGCCAACAAGTAAAGCCATCTAACAAAAATAAGCTTTGTCTTAAACTGCTCAAAACATAGAAAACTCACCACTTAATTATATACAAAATCATGTAATTTTTTTTCTCGTGTATATTTATGTCTGTTCTGGTGGAAGGTAGGAGGAAAAGGAGGATGGGGTTAAGGGTATGATTGAAGATGGAGTACAATCAGCAGTGTCATAATATATTATAAATGCAATTTTCCTTTTTCAAAATTATATATATATTACTTCTTCAAATTAGTTTTAACTGTCCTCTTCATATTAGTTTTGCATAAATCACACTTGAAAATCAAAGGACCTAATTAGAAATTTTTAAACTATAAGGACCATGTAAAAACATTTGTGAAACTTAGAGGACCAAAAGCATAAGTTGTGGTACGTGAGTGGTGATGCAGCATACAGGTGATGATGCCGCATATAGCTGATGATGTTGCACATGGGTGATGACGTGGCACTCGCTGATTGGACAATTTTGGGCAGAAAATTCCGTAGGATGTGCCACATCATCGCCCATATGCCGCATCATAAAAATAAAAAATTTCATCTGTTCTACCACATCATCACCCATACGCCACATCATCAAATAATCGGCCTGTAATAACCTAACTAAGCGGTTTCTACCACGTAATCACCAATTAATGCCGCAAGAACTTCTTGTGAGAGAAAGTTGCCAGATTAAAACGGTTGAGAAAAAATAGGGACTAAATTTCAGCTTTTTGAAGTTAAGGGACCTATTAAAAATCTGACCTAAACTTGGAGAACCAAAAGCATAATTAACCCTAATTTTTTGAAAAATATATAGGTCACAGTTTTCAGATCAACAACAATATATGTTCTATACAGTTAATTAAATTGAATGCCCTAATATTCAAGTGGAACTTTACAAGGTTCAATAGAAAAACTTACCATTTGACATTCTAACTCATACAGCATCATAAACCTTCTATGCCATAGATATTTTATATTTAATCTAAAAAAATATAAGATAGCACATAAGAAATAAGTAATCTGCCCAATAGACGCATAATATGTCAGCTCATCTCTATTGTAATTATAAATATTGTCTCTATCCCTATAACAAATATTCTTGCACTCTTGCATCTACTACATCATACATCACAAATAAATAACAAATATAAAAATGTATCATAAATTGAAAGAATATCATGAACAACCATAATGACAACCACCCATCCCCCTCCTGTTTATATGGTGTCATCTTCATGAATTAATAATTGCATTCAAATTGTTTTTATATGGCACATTATTTGTCAATGCTTGCTTCTATAATCAAGGTCTGCATTCTTGATACTGGATACCGTATCAGTACCTTATTGGTATGGTACAGTACACCTTTGTACCAAAATAACTCTCCAACCATTTTTCTGAATCTCCATCTCAGTACAGACCAATGCGCACCTTGGTACGCCTCGGTACAGACGGTGTGGGGCTTGTACCAACTTGAAGGTTTGTTTCATATCAGTTTTTTGTCAGTACGGTACAGTACGCCTCGTACCAAACGGTACGACATACCTTGTTACAATCTTCCCATAGCTATCATCTAGACAACCTGAAGTCTTCATCTCCTAGTTTTGATCATTTAATTCCGCTTTCTTAACCATTTCACGATATGATTCCTTTAACATGTCTTTCCAAAGCACCCTCATCCCACTCTTGCGCAACTAGTTCACCTATACCATCTACAATTTAATTTCCATAACATTATTGACCATAATTGTCATATAATTATGTTAACCTAAGAACATATAGGCCCCACACACATCTTTGAAGGAACCCAACCAATACATCAAAACCTGTTCAACTGTATCATGTCACTTCAGGAATAGAAATTACACATATTAACCTCATATCCCAGAAATATCGTAGCAATACTTTCCTTTTCCACATCTCATACTCCTATTTCAGTATCTGTTTAGTCTCTTCTATTCTCTACAACCTACACTTCTTCCCATTGCAACCTCCCTACAGTGATTTTTTTTGCCAAAAGAGGGGACAAATAAAACACGAGCATGAAAAAGATGAGGACTCATAGCAAGCATCTTTTAATCACTACTACAGCAAAATCACATCATGTGTTATGTTATCTCCATTACGCTAATTTTATATAAAAGGACTCACCAAATTGAATATTGATAGCAAACATAGCCCATACCAGGTGACTTGGGAGGGATTGGAAAAGCTAATCTCAGATAATTCTGATAAAGCCTATAAATAACAGCTAATTTTTTTTAGTTTTATGCAAGATTTCAAATACCGCCAGAATGGGACGACATGAGGTCCATCATTCCAGCAGGTTCCCGGCATCGGTACACAATCTATCGATACAGGATGCAGTCCCATACTGTGTGACAATACAGGATGCAGTCTCATGCCATGTGTTGGTACACGATACCAGACCATTCTGGTGATAAACTGGGATGACGTCGGGCACCGGTATTTGAAAGTAAGCCTTTCATCTTTCCACAATCTAATTGTCGTGCAAGTTGAATGCGGCTGTACGAGTATACGATGTATGAGTGTATTATGAATGTCATAAGAATCATTCAGATTTTATGAATTTTGCACTCAATAGCATTTTCTGTTTAAACTTTTTCTAGTTTGATATGTCTTTGTTCAATTATTTATAAGTTGCAGGCTTTTTATATTTCTGCTTCAAAGAGTAATCTTAGCCCTATGTATTTTACAAATTGGGACTTTGTTTTGGTCAAATTTCACCCAATTCATCAATTTTTTGTTCAATTAAGTCCACTTCTCCAATCTTTTATAGGTTCACATAATTTATATCTGAAATGTTCTTTCTCTCCATATTTAAATTATTCAATCTCTTTAACCTTCTTCAGATGCACCATTTAAATTTATGCTTATGTTTTTAACGGATAATATTTAGTGATTTGTTATTTTTCAATTTCACCTTTTTTATTTTCTTGCTCTTTTCATCAAGGGAAAAAAGGAAAAAAAATCTCATTCAACCACCACACTCTATTATCAGACACTCTAACCATAGCTCCAAAAAATCTTGCTTCAACATAATCATCTACACTCATGCCTAACATGTCCAAACCTTATCAGATGGGTTTCCATTGTCTAAATCTCTGTTTCTGCAACTTCTAAACTTTCTTCAGTTATTATACAAACTTTTTTTGTTTTTTCACGTGTCCACCTTAACAGACTCCTGTCAGATTGGAGCTTACAATCAACATATGCTCATAAAAGTTTCACTATTACATTAATTATCCAACTAAATCATATGCTTAAGTCAAAAAAATTTCTCTTCATTCTAAAATGATTTCAGATGACTGCATAAAAATCCATAAAAACTTCTCTAGTCCACCAATTCTGTTTCCACTTATTTAAGGCTTCGTCAACACAAATTGTTTTGCATATCTTGTAGTCTAATTTTAATTGCCCTCAGCTCCAAAATTAAATGAACTAAACTAGCAACAAAGTATTCAGTTTTGGTCCAATTACCATGAAATCTTCACAGATTATCCTATAATCTGTCAACTTTTATTAATAAACCATCACAAACAGTTTTTCCTTGACTTGTTCTCCATTGTATACACATAATCCCAAGCATCATATTATATTTTTCCTTTTTAAATCCATCCTACCAGACTTTAATGGACAATGAAAATGCCAAGCATCTGCCATGCACATGACAGATCATTAGTTCTTACTGCACAAATTTCGAAGCCACACAAATCAAGCAACCAACGTAACTGCTCCATGAAATATCCAAACTGCCACAACAGTGTTAATTAACCAAATAGCACTCCATATGCATATCTTCACTTGATTAACCCAGGTTTTAGATCGCATGAGAAAACCGCAATTGCCTTATCAGATTTAACTTTCAGAACCAAGAAAGATAAAAATCTGCCGCCCAGTAAACCCTCTATCATCCAAAAAAAAATAACATCAGAGTTGTATTCAGTTTACTCTAGTTTGGTCCTTCTGATAACAACACCATATTCTCTACAATCTCCTTCAAAAAATCAGCTGAACGGTAAATGTTTTTTTTTTATAAAAAAAAAGAACCACCACATAAAAGTCATGTTACGAAAACAAGCAGCATAGCAATTCAAGAATATTCAAAGACAAAAATGACTAAATGTGTTTCAACTTTCGAAATTTAATAAAATCATATATACCAGAGACTTCGATAGGTTGGTATGCAGTTTTTAAGAGGTAAATTTTGGCTGGTTGTAGTTTTCATTAATTTTGCAGAATAATTTACTAAATTTATCGACCCCTTAATAAAATTCCAATTTTACCATAAAAATTGGAAGTAGAAAAAAGAAACCCAGAAGAGTGACCAGGCATCAATCTCTAAAAGTGAATGTTAATGACAGACTAAAATTTTATAAAGTTACCTACCGTGTGCATAGATACTTTCTCCATGATTTTTAACTTTATGTACTCTTGATATGACCAGTCAAAAGCACACTAGAAAAAAAAAGACACTTCACAAACAAATTCTAATTCCAAAGAACCATAACCTAAGTGGCTTATATACTACCTGCAGTGTATTTATCTGTGAACATGTTCATACTACTTTAATCGAAAGTCAAGGTAAAAACTAAATAAAGGAGAATCATTTCTATAAGGATACCTGAGTAAAGCTTCCATGAGGTGATATTTGGATTTCCTCTTCCAAGGGATCCCTGATACCGCCATCGGTCTGTATACAATCATGCAATTAAGATGCAGAAAAAACAAACAAATAAGTGATTGAATAATCATTTACGCTCTTAGAATAACGTTTTACCCTCCAAACGCATTTACGAGTCGATTTGTTTAACAAAGCATCTCTTGAAAGGTGAAGAGTATACACTTTCTTTGACTCTTTGGTCTTTGAAGAAACCACAGCGTGCCTGTGAATTTAGTCACCATATGGATGTACCAAGAAAATGAATCTGAGACATAACACTCGAAATGTGCATGATTTGAAATAACTACCAAATCCTATACCTTCCCAAATGCATTGAAGCAATTGGCCCACCATAACCAAACATCCCAAAAAAAGGCTGCACATAGACAAAGATGTAGGATCAAGCATTCTCACAAGATATATTTTCCATTCTAGAACTTTTAAGGTTTATCCTCCATAATCCAAAGCTTTGTTAAATTATATAAAGATATGCAAAATCCAGAAGAAAAAAAACAAATAAAATTACAGAAAGACCACTTGATGAACCACAGACAAAGTGAAAAACATTACTTTAATTGTCTCTAATGCAACGAGCCCCTAGAGATTGATCCTAATAGTGCACAAAACAGTTCCTTGATTTCGTCTCTAAAAATAAATAAAAGGAAGGGCATGATGTTGGTAACACAATAACAACATAGATTGCCTGTCCCCAAAATATGTTTGCTATATCGTCTAACAGCTGGGTCAAAATGAAATTACCATTGAGTTCGAAAAAATATAACAGTCACATATCATGATTTGTCTACTAAAAGGCAAGAGTATAAATTTTACCTCTCTAAGTACCCTTTAAAAGAATATACTAACATGAAATTAAAGTTTATATATCTCTCTATTTATGAAACCAAATTGTAGAAAAAGTCAAGAACATCAGGCATGGTGTAGGGGGATACTGCAACAGAATTGTTTTAGAAAATATGAAACATCTCGATAGATAAACTAAAAATATGTCACTACTCTTGAGCATTCAAGGGTTACCATCAAATATGGGGCTTTCCCACCAATAGCCATTTGCCTAGACGGCCTGTGATTGGATGAACCCATCCTTCCCCTACATTAGGGTCAAAAATTAATAAGAAAATGGTGCTGAACTCCAAAATATTTAAAAAACCAAAGTAATAAAATAAAATAAAATAAAGAGTACAACATTTCGTTAGTTATCAAAAGATGACAGTAACTAACTTGACTAACCAATAAACATTATTATGCAGTCTAACCAACACTAAGAATTAAATGATGTTTAAAAGATGTCTCTTAGAAAAGCCAAAAATTATTATGTTGAGACCATATTTAGTTCTTTTACAGATTTTCTCTGAATCTTGGGAACTGCAAACAATTAACAGTTAAGACACAGCACAAATATACACAAGGTCAAACTGTAAGTAGCCAACATCGAGAAACAAATCAAAAGAAAATCAAAAACAAGATATTTCCATATATTAACCTGAATATAGACATAATCAGGCATTCAAATTAAGTAGCAAGAACGAAAATGCACAAGGCCTGCATGCATCAGGTATAAACTTGAGGCCATATTTTATTATTCTTGTAATAGAACAGAGTTTGTAGGCATCAAAAAATAACTGCGGTCATAGGAATTCATCGCAATCAAAGATGAGAGACATTAGGAATGCTGCAGACATAGTAACAAAAAAGTTAGTCCTAGACAATGACAAAAATCTTACTCTACTGCCACAAATTGTTTCATCAGTATGTGAACCTCCCCGAAAGTGCAGTTTAGTTCTCAAATTAACAAAAAAAAAAAAAGGAAAGCAGGAGAGAGAAAAGTGAGGTTATTTTAAGGAAAAAAAACATTAACACCAAGTATTAAACCCCTAGATTGCTTCTCTCGAGTTTAAGTATTAGGATTCTCGCTCCTCATTCAAGTTGACATTAAAATCAGAATCCAATTGCAAGTTGACCATGTCAGATCTTTCAGGCTCAACAACCTTTGCATCAGAAACAGAAATCAAGTCAGACCCAGATTCCTGGTCCTACAGGGAAAGGAATATCAGACAAATTTTTGATTCAGTTAGAATATGAGTAACTCTTTTATTCTAGAATAGATAAACTACACCAAGTAACTTTTGCACACCTAACTTTAATGTTCACAATCAAAAAGGCATCAAGTCAAAAATTACTGCAACAACATACCACTTTGATATAGAGTTCTCCTCACTACCATCCATTCCAGGGCCACTATCAAAAATTACAATCTTCTGTTCATTGATCATTACACTGCACGATAGTTGAAGAGAAATTATTACAAACATATGTCTGTGGCATTTTGTGGATCAAACTAAAAGCAAATAATATTCCAAATTAATAATGAGCAGAAAAAGTTCATACAGAAAAAAGGAAAAAAAAAAAAGCTTGCTTAAAGAAATTATTACAAAGATTAACATGGAAAATCCAGAACATAGATTTAGAATTGTCAGCTGTGGAGGGGAAAGTAAACAGAAGATACCAATGCAAAAATGAGGATGCATCGGGGCAAGCAAACAGAAGATGCCAATGCAAAAATGAGTATGCAAGGGAGATGCATCCCACAATTATTAAGGAGACAGAAAAACAAGCCCACTAGGAAAATTATAGGAATAGTCCAGTTGTTGGATTGAATTCCTATGTCACCAAGTGATGCATACGTCATAGCTCGTTCTTTGGGTTTATGTGCACATCATGTATCCAACCAACTCCAAACTTAAAAACGGTGAACCTTTATTTTACCTGCTCCATCTCTACAGATTCACACCTTACAGTAGACATCCCACCTTTGATGCTCAATCAACAGTCCACATTATACACAATCATAAACGTCTGCATGCAAGTACTCCTACTAGAAACTCGTAAGTATGGGCCAAAACGGAGGAATAGTATTATAAGCTATTCTTTCACATTAATCTCATGTCACTGTTCATTGGCTAAAAACTCTAGTTCAAATATTCCAGAATATTATTTTTGCCCAAATGATGAATTTATAGAACTATCAAGGGTTGGACATTTTAATGTAAATTCTTCATAAATTGTTCGTAGGTTGTTAAGAAATAAAAGTGTTCGTAGGTAAGTGATTTTTTTTAAAAAAAATTCCCACAATTAGACAATGTTTGATTGCTGAATGAGTTAGCCCAAAATGAATGGATTCAGATATCTTTAATCCACTTCAATCAAAGTACACTATTTCACCCTACAAGGTGGAATAGTTTACTGAGGGTTTAATAAAGGTAGTGCTGTCAACTTTATAAAATGCCGACTCTTACCACCCTCAGGAAAAATGGTTTGTTAAAAAGGTGCTTGGCAAGAATGGCTGGAACAACCAAGTTAAGGTGATGTTATTCGATCTTAACCCTGAACACATGCAGCATTAACTGGTCTTCACATCATGATGAAATAATCTTTATTTCTTTTTCTTCTTGTTCCTTCTAAATAAACTACAACATGTAAAGCAAAAATAATAAACTACACATATCGCTTCTGCCTGCACGCATCACAATTTCCCATCATAATAACATTTACTGCAAAAAAAATGAAAAAGCTAGGAGGAGCTATTTTAAGTAAAGCTGCTTTTTTTGATGGAAAAGGAACAAAAGGAATTTGTCCACATAAGTTACTTCCAAAACAGGATGAAAGGATTTTGCAGTCGCATATTGTGACTTGACGCTGCAAGAAAGCGAACTGGACAACAATGCAGATCAATGGCATTGAATAGCTAAGTTAAATAAAACAGATATAAATAGGTTACCACATATTTATCTTTTAAAAAGTAAAATTTATTATTGTCAAAGAGTTCAGTAAACAAAATGCACTCACCTAAGAAGCCTCCTTTCACCTGAACCATTAGACCACACAGCCTGCAATGAATTATCCTAAGAAACCATAGAACAAGAAGGAGGTCTGAGAGCAAGATAATCACATGAACAGAGACATTCAATGTGTAAACAAGACCAGGAATGTTTCTAGCACAACTGACTCACGATCAAGTCAGCAAGAGCAGTTTCAAATGTATACTCTGCTGGAAGTTCTGCCAGAAGGTCTGTATCTGGTGTCAAATCCCACATGTTCTGAGAATGTAAGAGAAAGAAAATTTAAATTAATCACAGAACTCCCAAAAAGCATTCTGAAAAATGCAGAAGTCCTTTTCAAAGGAGATTAAAGAAAACAATACGTAGATTGGTAAGGAGTGCTTAGCAAGTTAAATGTTAACAAAACAAAAATATCAACAAAATAAAGAAGGAATCTACGATCAGTGAACAAGATAAATTACATAGATGATACAATGAAAGGATAGAGCTTGAAAAGGAACACTTACTTGAAAAGTATTAACAGATCGCCCCGCACCATCCTGACAAAAATAAAGAACAAAGGGGGAAAAAGATAACTGGTTGGAGTTCTAAAAGTACCATGATGAAAAAAAATAGTACTCAAACAATATCAGACTACAAAGGCCGAAGAGATGGGATGTCGTCTGCAAAAACAATAAGATAGATAATAACTTACATGAAGCCTTAATATGTGACATTTATTGGTTTTAAAATGTCTGAAACATATTTTCTTTTTGATCTTGTTATCATGCATATCTTCAAGATATATGTCTTCATTCCACAGAATCCTCTGCCTTTCACCATGTGCTGCTTTAGCAGAATATTCCACTTCCTTTCTTATATGGTATATAAACTCATCAATAAGCATATCTTCTGCTGGATCATGAAGTGCTATGCGCGTACTTGTGCCATTAGGCAACAGAATCTGAAACCTATACACTTTTTCAGCATCATCATCATCATGTCCATCCAAGAATTCTACAAGAGCCCTTTTACAGGGCCTTCTATTTGCCATTTCACTACAAAAAACCACAAAAAAAATTCAACTGGCCATTATGTGACTTCAGTCAGCATCATAACAGTCCTGCCAGACATCAATTTGCAACAAAGTTAACTGAGAATATGATCAGCACCTAAGAAATGTTGCAGGAAATGTGCACAAGTACAAAAACAAAATACATGATAATCTAGAAATATATATAAATAAGCAGGGTTAAAAATGAGGCAAAAGCATTTCAAATGTCACTATCTCAATTAACTTAGCAGGTTTACTGACAAACTAAAATATGAATGAACAAGAATGAATGAAATGTTCCAAGATATCATAATACCTTGGCTAGTCAATAACAACCAATTGATATATCAGGTTCGATTGTAAAAACTAGATAAACCATTGTTTTAATTTATTGAATTTACTAATTAGTGAATGAAAATTCGTAATTATGATAATATATCAGATGTTAAAAATTCTTGGATGATATACTGATACTGTATTGGCAGATAATCACCAGAATATCAGTTTATACATATCAATGAGTGCAAAATATTGATACTAGAGTAGCATTATCTAAAATGTAAAAGTTAGTTGGCAATAGGAGGTTCCTTTTGTAAGAGACAAAGATGATGAAACTATTTTCAGAAAAATCCAAAAGAACATATATAAACTTCTGCATTAATGTCAAACTGAGAGAGAAAAATAAAAAAATAATAATAATTGGTACATGTAGCTAGACTTTGAATAGAACACAACACACTAGATTTTAGACTCGAGCAGAATTTATTCAGAGCATATGGAAAAGGTTCACCATCTCAACACTATACCATCTGTATGCTTGGTATGGCTCAGTTCAGCATACAGACCGGTATGTCCCCTGTACTGACTGCATTTCGGTACCAGTACAGTATGTATGATACACACCAGAACCAACCAGTACATCGTACGATGATTGGAATCTATCAACATTCTATTAACTCTTCTCCATAAAATCTGTGTTTTGAAAGATAATGACACACATCATGTTACAAACTATTCAAGAAAATACAGCAAGCAGCATCACAAAAATTCTCAGACAAACAAACAAAGCTCTGTTAAAAGCAAGAAATAAATCATATCCCATCAATATGCAACATCTGCATATGCCCATGAGATAAAGTTGCTGAATTTATTTCATCAATGTAAATAAAAGAGTAAAAATCCATAAATCACCACATATAGCTAGAGTTGAAAAAAACAAAACACGACAGTAAAAGATGATGCCAAGTAAAAAGTAGGATAAAGCATCCAAAATGCAGTGAAAAATTGCAAGAACGAAAATTCAATGTATCAAGGCAATCACATATATAAGCCAAGATGAAGGCAAAGCTTTCTTTTAAAGGTTTATACACGCCATGTAAACATAAGTTTTAACAAAGAACAACACGCACCACACTGCAACCGACTCAAGAAGATATTATAGATTCAACAGCACAAAAAACTCAGATAGAACAAGAAAATAATGTTCAAAATCTCAAGATATTATTTAAGCCTTTATGATAAGATAACTGATTTTATTGGGTCAATGTAAAACCAAGATTAAAAATTAGTTAAGCCCCCTAGTAAGTAGATGCTGAACATAAGAAAACAAACCATGATTGAATTCGAAACCTAAAGTAATCTATACGCAAATCCTTTTGAAACCTTTCAAACTATTGTAAAATTTACGACCAACGAAACCCAAGTTTTATCGGATAATGACACGTATTGCCCAACAACCGATTCAAGAACACGATATTGAAACAAAAACCCATGGAAACACAAAATTACGTTAAAGACTGCAAGCAAGAAAAGTTTGAAAGGAGAAGCCGGAGATTCGCCTAAGAATCAGAGGCCATAGACTTGCATGCAGCCTATGATGTTCCGATTACAATGCCAGGACCAAGAAACGGTTATAGGCCCTTCCAAAACCCTTGTAGCGACAAAGGAACGAATCAGTACCCCCTCCGAAGAGCTCCAAGGCCGCGAGACGAGCCCTGCTCCGAGCTCTGGTTCAAGAAGCGGAGGCCGAAGACGTGAGCGACCTCGAGGAATTCCACGGTTACGCGTGAAAAAGATCGGAGGAATAAGAGGGGAGAGGGGAGAGGGGAGAGGAAGGGACAAAAGAGGATAGGAAAAGGGGAATGGGGACGGCCGGAGCAGTCCCACCGTTTGGACTTGGAAGTGGAGAGGGGGAAAGAGAGAGGCAGGGAGACGAGCCTTTCTTGGTTCTCTTATAAAGAGGCGTCCCCTCGGCTAATGAAACGCTGGCCGGTGAGAGTATCTCCAGCAGTAGCTTAATTTCAGGCACGGGTTACGCTTATGCTCACTCTCGGTGAGCGTTAGCTTAAAAATAGTTCCTAGATAAGGCTTCCGTTCGAAGTTGCTTACGATAGAAGCTTCCGTATATTAACGGGAATGATTCGTGGAAGCCCTCCGTACATTGACGGGATATTCAAAAAGGCTCTGACAGCGTTACGCCCGTCAGGCCGTCACATTACTAGGATGGGACGAGGGGAAGAGAGGAAACGGGTTACGGTCACCGGCAGTGAGAGAGAACGGGTTACGTCGCCGGCCGTGGGAGTAATGAATAATGACATAGCCTTGATGCGGCAGGTTGCCTTTCCCCGGTGTGTAAGAGAGTACCATACCGGGTGTGGTAGTACTTGTTCGTTTCTTTCTGTAGACCCCGAGGAAGATACTCGACTGGGTCCACGCAGCCCACCCCGGGCTAAACGGCTACAACGCGAACGCGAGAGGGAGCGGCGCAACTATTTTTTCAGAAAAAATAATAATAATAATAATTTTTATGAAATTATTTTTTTGGTACAATCGCATCTCATACAAAAACATGCACAAGTATAATCAATAAAGTCAGAAATAAAAAGCTAACGGAGAGAAGAAGAAATAGTTGTCGAGTTCTTTCCTAAAAACTCACTAGAATGATGAGCCGTAAAGGAGACCATCAATCAACCGCATTATTCATTTCCTGGTAAACATAGGTAGCCCGAAAAAAATCACACCCTCTCGCTAGTCTTCGAGTGTCGTCGAGCAATAACCGCCCGTCCACATCGCTATGCCGACTACGTACCTACCCGATCACCGGAGCCGAGTCCTCTTCAAGGCGAATATTGACCGCACCCAAAACATACCTTGCATAGGAGATGCCCTCCGACGCAGCTCTGAGCTCAGTTCCAACGACAAAACTGTCGAAAATCCGTTGGCCCCCGGCTTCCACAAATCTGATGTTGTGGTCTCTAATAAGAAAACCCATACCCCTATTGCCTCCTCCCTCAGCAACCCTGCCATGAAAATTCATTTTAAAAAAATATTTTTCTTTCTACAAAAATTAAAATTGTCAAGGAGATTTGGAGATTGACGAACTTCCTAATAATGCCGTCATCATAACTTCAGAACCGGAAAAATAGGGAGATTCAATCATGCAATATAGTAGATGACTAGATGAGTGAGCCGTGAGAAACAATTTTGTCCACTAATTCTATTATAAGCACTTGCTTAATTGATCAGATCATGACCTATTGAGATCTTTTTTTTTTTGAAGCATTGAAATTAGGTTGTGTTGCGGGAGGGGGAGGGGCCTTGAATTTAGTCCCACATCGGCTAGTAGCGGGAAGGTTCTGTGCCTTAAATGGGAGTTGGAAAACCTTTCCTCTCGAGGCGCCTTTTGAAGGGCAAAACCGTGAGGGCAGTGGTCTCCCCCCGTCTGCGCTGGATGCGCGGGCCGGAGCGCCCAAAGGGCAGTGGTCTCTCTCCGTCTGCGCGGGCTAGGCTGTTGTGTGAGGCTCCGGCAGAATGCCATCCCCGCAACAGATGGCGCGCCAGGTAGGGGCGCCTCCTCCGACCGTTGACTACCCCTCAGGACTGTGGAGGGTCAATAACCTTCCCGCTGGGGGGCTATGTTGCGGGAGGGGGAGGGGCCTTGAATTTAATCCCACATCGGCTAGTAGCGGGAAGGTTCTGTGCCTTAAATGGGGGTTGGAAAACCTTTCCTCTCGAGGCGCCTTTTGCAGGGCAAAACCGTGAGGGCAGTGGTCTCCCCCCGTCTGCGCTGGACGCGCGGGCCGGAGCGCCCAAAGGGCAGTGGTCTCCCTCCGTCTGCGCTGGACGCGCGGGCCGAAGCGCCCAAAGCGGACAATACCTCGGAAGAAACGCAGTCCTCTTTCTCTGCTAGCTTAATGTAGGCTAGGCTGTTGTGTGAGGTTCCGGCAGAATGCCGTCCCCGCAACAGGTGATGCTAGACCCTTTTTTCTTCCTCTTGTTTTATAGTGATGCTATTAGTTCTCCAGTGCAACATGGCGATGATTACTGGTTTCAGATTGGACATGATGGACCCTGCACCCCGCCAAACACGAACAAGAACCTTGGGTCGTTACCAAAGCGAAGCAACTTCAAATGAAAGTGCCATCAAGCTTTTTAAGTGAGTACAAAAGCTTCCAGTGCAAGGATAATTGCCTGAAACACACGAAACTTTCCTTTATTGGAGGGGCTCAAAGTTTGATAGGCCTAAAGGCCCAAACTCATTATCAAAAAAAAAAAAAAAACAGGCATGCAATGGAAGAGCCTAAACGGCGAGTACCAAACTGGTTCCCAACGACTATCAAATAAAACCAAGCAAGTAATATCTGGAAAAGTATGCTCGGCGTGCACTTCAAAAGATCCTCCGTGAACTTAGCACAAAGAATGATAGCTAAGACCATTCACCAGTGAGCATCACTTCAATAGATATACCGGCCAAAGATATTACATACTCCTGAAATCAACAAATTCAGGATTTGGCGAATACATTGTTAAATGAAACACAGAACTGATGCCTCTGTTGGCTTTGGAGGAGGGGGGGGGGGGGAGGGGAGAGGCACAGGCGAATGAAATCTCATTTACCGATGCACCATCTAACTTTACAAACCCATGCTCCCATATCACTTATCCTCCTATGATCCTCTGTCTGTTGCCTCTATAGTGGGATTTTTAGGGCTTCCAAGTACAATTTCTTAGTATAAACGACATTTTCCAGTTCCAGCACATACAGTGCACTCATCGGCATCACCAGCTACATGGCTCAGGCAGTGCTTTATTCGGTCATTCATCACATCCTGCATAATGAAATTAGGTTCAAATTAAATAAAAAACTCATAAAGGCATAAAGCACTATGATTCTATTTTTCATGTTTCCAAAGCTTGCAGCTAGCCAAAGGAAATAAAGCCAAAAAAAATCAGCCTTTTCTTTCAACTTGAGCATAGTTCCTGGTTCTTCTTTCCTATAATTTTCTTCCACTCATCCGACATAGAACAGGAAAGTGGTGTGATAAGTTTGTCACCCAAACCTGAGAGCATGCCTTCTCCATCTGGCACTAAATTGCAGAGTTTCTGAAAAGGCATAATCTAGTTGGCACACCTTAAAACAACTCTTAAATGATTACATACCTAGTAGCTCATTCTGTGACATGTGCGATTAAGCTGTTTAGCACCAATGACCAAGAGATCATGTAAATCCTTGTCAACCACCAGGACAAAGACCCACCTTCAAGGATGGCCTTTGCATTTGACATAGGATGCATTAGCAATATGAATTTAGGTGTGAATAAATGGCACAGCATTGCTTATTTAACTCTCATGCAAAGAAGGCGAATCGGAGTATGAAGCAAAAATACAAGGCTTAGAGTGACAAAAATGGACCTACAGAAATAGTCAAACAGTAAATAGTGAATGCAGCCTGAAAATCCAAGTGAGAAAGATAGCACTAAACCAGATGCAAATTTTTTAAGATAATTTGTTTAGTATGAATGTGTCATAATATGGCTTTCTATTGATCTTACAATAGAATGAATATGGCACTTCAAAAGAATTATTAACAGAGGTTTTTGTGAAGGGCAAGGGACATAGATGAAGATGTTGAAACAAAATATGGGAGACCTAGCAAGTCTTCTATACAATTAAAAGAAGTTCAAGAAGAGAGAATGACTTTTTGGCCACAAGCAATCACACTCCTTTCAAAAATGATGGATATCAAGTCTGGGAGGCTGCAAGTACTGTAGATGATGATGCTTCGCATAAAATGATATTAGTCATCCACTCAACGAAAGATCTACCTTACAGAATGCATAATACATGACCAACAAAAAGCAGAGCTGTAATGAGTTAGACCCTCAACTGCCGAACACTACTAAAATCTTAATGTTTGGCCATGTATTATGCATCTACAAAATCTCAACTGCCGAACACTACTAAAATCTTAATTACCTAATGTTTGGCTCAATGCATCTACAAAGTGTATATAAAAAAAATCAGTTACATCAATTACTTGAAACAATTAACTCACAGACGGTGCTCCTTAAGGTAGATGGTAGGCTACACTTACACATATCCATACTTTATAAACAATCCTCTGTTTATATATTTAAATTTTCCAGATACCACGATTCTTCTGTCGTGTCAGGGGCATGTTTCATGGCAATTTTCTGTTTCGAAAATACGACCACTCATTTAAAAGCCAACTCTGGAGACCTCTGGCTTTCTTTTTATCAGGTTTTCAGTCTTAATACTTAACAGGATCAAAGGAGCTCAACAATGACCACAGAATAAAATGCAGGTCTAAAACATGTTAGCTTTAGGTTGCTTTGTATAATGAAAGCTTAAGTCAATTATGATATCAAGGAATTAGTTTTAAATGTTCTTCAAGGTTTAAAAAAATCACCTATATAGCTAGAGAAATGGCCATTTCTCATGATTTTAAGATTGAAAAGTACCTGTTTCCTTCCTTTCTCTCTTTGCCTCTCTTTTTTTATGGATGCTCGATCACTTCTACCTTTATTCTAGGGGCCACTGCAGTCTTCCATTTATCCTCAGAAAGTTATCAACTAAATGTTTTAAGAAATCAGAGAGTTTCTTACAGAGGTCTCTATCGAACAATGTATTGTCAAAAAATTGCTGAGGTGATGTCTGTATCCATGCTGCAATTCTGTGATAATGCAAACACTGAAACTTCATGCCTAACAAGCTACACTTGTCACGAAAAATAAGTCAACTCAACTTGTCATTTGTTTTTAATATTACTGTTAGTTATTAGTATGTTCTACAGTATCAGCATCATGATAAATGAGCATATCCGTGTTTGCATGTATAGATCTCACCTGTTTAAGAGCCTGAGAGCATGAGTTAGTGTATGTGCACAAGTGTATGCGCTTAACAATGCTAGTAAGCATCCAGAGGCAAAGAAAAAGCGAAGAAATGCCATACCACCATAAGCTCATGCAGACCAAGAGGTGCGGTGATGATATAGGATATGCCTGAATGTTCCCTGGATGCCTCAGCTGCTAACGCAGGGATATCCTAAGAAACATGCAACAAGGATTTTATAGAAAAGCTTCATGGGTGTTCAGCAACTCCTATTTAACAATCACAAAGTAGTCCTGTAAAATAAATTCAAAATCAATCAAGTTTAAGCTATTCCAAGTGTAATCATAGCACACCTGTTGCCAATGCCGTCCTGGGGAGAGGAAAAATGGACTAACCATAACTCGGTTTGCTCCTTGTAGCACACATGTTTTGAATGCATCCCTGATTGATGGTGCAGCCAATTCCTAATTTTTCAGAAAGATGATGGTTCAGCAAATTCCTAAATGTTGCAACAAACAGCAACTCAACAATAGAACAATCTCAAACTTAGAGACCAAAAGAGGGGAAAGGGAAAAAAATCAACTTCATATTTAATAAATGTGTGATGCACGACATATGATAGGTCAACTGATCAAGTGAATTTCAAGCCAGTTAGTAGCATAAAAAGGAAAGAAGTTCAATAACACAGACACTTTCATAGCAGAAAGAGAAAAAGTGTCCATATGGCCAAAAAAGTGAACTTGGCATTGTAAAGAAAACAACTGTCGGGCATTTGGTTCCCAGTTCCTCCTGCCATATCTGAGAAGCAATTTAATATTGTTTCAAAAACATGCTTGAGATGACGATCCAAAAAAGCAACAGAAAAATGACAATAAATGTCCATGGCACTTGAGTCTCGAGAAGATTCTTATTGCAGCTGAGTGAAATACTGATAACACTATCCTATGTTCCAAGATGAAGCAATACAAGCTCGACGTATTAGAAACAAAGAAACACAGCACAATGAATACCTACCATATGAGCAGGTTCCACTATCCTATAACCAGTCCGAGCTTTGAACATTGCAACAAACTCATCTGCGATTTCAAAAGATACATATTTGAGCTCTTCATGGAAATTAAAAACTGCAGAATAACGAATGAAACTAGATTTAGAAACCATGGCAGACTAAGCTTACTCAGCATAAAATTAGATTCTTGCCGTCGAGATCCATGATCAACGATGATCACAGCATCTTTGTCTCCCATCAAGTGTTCAAATCTTTCGAGCCCTTCGCTTCTCACACTTAGGCAGCACTTTGTCGACAAAGTTCTACCTTTTGTCGTAATTCTCGAAAACTTGTGAAACCCAGGAAAATGCAAGCTAGGAGGATCCCTTGCACGGACCCTGGCCATAGTAGGAGACAGGAAAATGTTACTGTAATTTACAGCTCAAACTAATTGATTTTTCACCAAAAAATGTCTCAGTTGATACGGTAGGAGGCTGATAAAGTGAAGGATTACGCCATGGAGGGCGATTTTTCACAAAACAGGTTCTTAAATTTCAACGAATTCCAACAAGTAAAACAAGAATTTAACCGTGGAAAGGGGGGAAAAATCAGGTTTTCTTTTACCTTCTCTTTTGATTAAAGAAAATTACCTGAAGGAAGGAACTTGCGAAGGGATCGTGGCCGAGTGCATCGTCCGAGACGTTATCTGGAGCACCCAATAGGCCTTCCAAAGCCAGTGGCCCACCTCAAAGAGCTCAGGTCGGCCAGGTCGAAGGGGCACCCAAGAAGGCGAGTTCGTCTACGAAAGCGAGCGCCGTAAGGAGGAAGAGGAGGTCGCCGAAGAAGCGCGAGGGCGGACGGCAGATCGCTTCCGAAGTAGAAGAAAATGGGATAGCGATATCCCGTTGATATATGCACTCCTCAATCTGACTAGATTTTCTTCTTTAAAATATAACCTCATGAAGTCGGCAACTTGTGTGAAGACTTTATTCGAGTAATCTTATAAAGCCGGGCTACTTTGTTTCCTCCATTCCGCCTTTCTACCTAAGGGCTCGTTTGGTTCGCAGGAAAACGAGGGGGGAAAGTGTGGTCAACGGGAAAGTAATGAAATGCCTCTTGTTTGGTTGGAGTTTTCAAAGGAGAGAGATGGGAAAGTTGTATTCCCATGGGAATATGATTCCCACATTTCATGGAAAAGTCTTTCCCATGAGAAACATGGGAAAGTTACTTTCCCATGAGGTGGGAATCACTCCTTTTTTATTTTTTCCCAAAAAGACCCTTCAGCATTAAAGAAGCATTAAAGAGGCATTAAAGACCTAATTTTTATTAAGGGCATAATAGGAATTATACATAACTTTCCTAGGAAAGTGGATGGTCAACCAAACATAAGCACTTTAGAAATTAGTCACTTTCCCATGGTTAACCAAACATATCAAAAGTAGTATCCTCTTCCTAGGAATCTGATTCCCAGGAATCATATTCCTAGGAGGGAAAATACTTCCCGCGAACCAAACGAGCCCTAAATCTTCGCGGAGGTGGGAAAAGAGATGATGAAGAAGCTTTGCTTTCCCCTATCCCTCTTCCTCGCGCTCTCGTTTCCGCTCATCGCCGACGTCCATGGGATCGAATCCCCCGAGTACACCGTCGTCCACTCGGAATCCGACTTCGTGGTGCGGCTCTACCGAGAGTCGGCGTGGATGTCCGCTCCCACCGAGGAGATCTCCTTCGAGAAAGCCACCAAGCTCGGCTTCCATCGGTAGTAACCCCCAAAATCCCCTCTACTTTTGAAATTGGAAAATTATAGGGTTCGCTACTGGATTCTGAGTTCTAATGGCATCCATGTGAAATATGTTTGACTTTTTGATAGCATAGATGTGAAATGGGGATTGAATAAATATTAGCGTAATTTTAAAGTTGAATCTAAATACTAGTTTTTAATGAAAATTGGAGAGCTGGGAACTTATGTTTATATATTATTCTAGAGTTGAATCCAAATTACTAGCAGTCTATCTGAGAAACCTAGTGTAAGAACTCTCCATATTATCTTGATTTCAATGCTTAGTTGCATACTGTTTTGTTCTAATCGAGAAGTGCACCGTCAAAATTCAGATTTTTATGTAATTTGAAGAGGAAGGCGGTGGTGCCGATCGTCAAACCCTTGCCGAAGTGTTGAAAGGGAACAGACCCAAGCCACCAAGGCAGATGTGAGGTTGGCAGATATTTATGTAATTTAAACAGGGATGCAACAACATGTAATGCAGATGCGCTATTCTCAAGTTCTGTGACTGGTGTTGAGCTAAAATAAACTATAATTAAATTTTAGGCATATTAATTTTCATTATATACATGGTTGTGCTTCTAACATAGAATATAGAATGCCAATTTAACAACTGACAATATCATGACTTTTTTTATTAAAAAAAAAAAGAAATTTCTGGTTCTTTTGGTGATTGTTTTGTATTTTTTTAATTCCTATGTTTCATTTGCTGCATTATTTTTCCTACACAGCAACAGTTGACCATCAGATTTTTTTTCCTCGCTTGTGTGGTTTTGCTAAATCCCACAATGGCATGCGCTCTTGTCCATTATAACTTTTATTGGCTAAAAAAATTATGTGATTCCATTAATTATATTGAATGATAAGATAAACAAGAAAAAAATCATGGAAGTCATCACCATCTCCTTAAAGACACATTACTGGCAGTTTTGGTGAAAGAATATGAAAGCAGTGAAAAAAAATTCAGAAAGTAATTGTTAATGTACATACAAATAAGATTTAAATAAAGCATAAGGAACAGATTAGCGAGCATGGAGGCCTGTTATACTTTCCCTCTGGCACAGCCATGGTCGGTAATATTATTCCAGTGGATATTGTTTTGGCATATACTTCCATATCTGCTGAGTCACAAGAGCAGTGTATGTATGTATATCTGTATCTATGTATCTATCTATTTATGTGAAATTAGTAATCTAGTTGGTTTTCATTTTTTTTTTTTTATTACTTCTGGTGCTCCAAGATATTTGCAGTTCCTAAAAATATCTTGTTTTGGATTCCACCAGTTTTGATATTATCATCTTAAATCCATATATATATATATATATATATATATATATATATATATATATATATATATATATATGAAAAGATGATAATTATATATATATATATATATGCAGGTCAGATTTTAAAGTCTAGCCTTGATGTGAGTTGGTATATCATTAACAGTCAATGAAATTTCATATTTGGATCTGAGTAGGGAGAATTAAACATTTTATAAAATGGAATCATGTTCAAAAGATATGGAGTATTTTAAACAGTAAATTTTCCAAACATTGTATATGATGAAGCCAGTGGAAACGACATGTTCGCCAGTTGCTTGGGCCTAACTTGTGTGATTGGTAAAATTGATCTCTAGACCAACCAATTGGCCTTTTAGGTTTTATAACAATCTGCTTTCTTCTCCAAAGATACCTTAGTGAAATGTGACACCAATTCAAAGTGTTGAAGTTAGGTCAGTAGTGAATATTCTAAAACATTATTATACTTTGATGGAACACACCTTGGTTTCTAAAGATGGCTTATTGGTAAATGAGATTGACATTGTAGTCCATTGAAGTTATGTCCGTAAAGAATTGAAGTACTTACAAAGAACCTTTGTTTTCTCTCTGCCAACATCACTATTGCTTGACTCCTATGTTATTCACATAATTTTGTGCTATTATGCAATTATGAAGAGCAGTTGCATATTACCACATGCATATTATTTGATGACTTTGAATCTTCACTCTCACTTTTAAAAAACAGCTACTCTCTTGCGATTTGTGGTTTCTGTTGAAGATTATTTGTTTGTAGGAACTAACCTTAAATTGTTGTTGTTGTTGTCTTTTTTTTTTTTTTTTTGTGCTTATGCTGACCATCTTTTTGTTCTCATCAGAGTGTTTCAGTACATTGAAGGAGCCAATCTGAATTGGTCTAGGATCAGTATGACCACCCCTGTCTTGACGAGCATTGTTCCTGATGCGGGCCCTTTTCACTCTTCAGCCTACTACGTGCGCTTCTACTTACCAGTGAAATTCCAAGCTTCCCCTCCCCTTCCTCTCCCTGAACTGAACCTCCATGCTGACAAATGGCCAAGTCACTGTGTTGCAGTGAGGCAGTTTTCTGGTTTTGCACGGGACAGCAACATTATCAAGGAAGCAGAGAGACTAGCTATCAGCTTGAGCCGATCTAGCTGGACTAACTCAACTGACTTTGGAATGAATGCATACTCAATTGCTCAGTATAATTCCCCATTTCGCTTGATCGGTCGTGTCAATGAGGTTTGGGTTGATGTTGCTGGATCTGAAGGATCAGATTGTGCATCTAGTGTCTTAGAGGTTTACTAAAACCTAGACATCATGTATCAAAAAGAAAAAAAGAAAAAATGTGAGATATGCTACGGATACATTCTCACTCCTACTGTATATACATGGGTTTTCCTAAAACTGCAGCTTATTAAAGTGTCACAAATTCTGCTGTCATTGAACGAATTATCTTTGCCTGTGCAATAAGAGTTCCGTTGGTGGCAAGAACGAATGAAACAGAATCTGAGTCTCAAACTTTTGCCAGTTTTATATCTTGTGCTTGGTTAGTGATGGAAGAGAGATGCGTCCCACTGAAGATGTACTCAAGGAATAGACCACAGATGACTCCCAACTCGCACATAACTTAGAACCCTACCATTCTGCAAGAAGAGAAAAGTCATCATTCACATCATATGGTATGTTTAGGGAATCGGCTACATCACCCAGGTGCCATTTCGTTACCAGACCGACCCCAACCGTCCACTATTCTACCAATCCTTTGGGTTTCACATCTAGGCTCCGAGCAAGAATGCAAAGCTTGCAGCATTGATATGACCTTGCAATTTACTATCGAGAACATTGGTATATTTGTTACATTTTATGGTTACTTTGAAGCATGATATTGGCATGATCTTGCAATTTGCCTGAGATTGAATAGAATATTGGTATGCTTGTTTTAGCTAGTTGTTTAAGTCAAGCCGTGAATTTGTCACAAAAATACGAATATTGCTTCAAGAATACTCGATTACTAAAAAGTTGTTATAGATTATTGATGTCAGATTAGAAAGCCCAGAGACATGGCTCATTATCATGCTCCTCGAGTTAGCCCAGGTCATGCAGCTTCGGAAACGGTACGACTACCCAGAAACGGTAGTTCTTCCAGAATTTGACAAAAAAAATGTCAGTTTTTTTTCCGAATCAAACAAAGAATACCGCATTCATCTTTAGTTGTAACGTGATAAAGGACTACCCAGAATAAGCCAAGCTAGCAAATTACTGATTTAATCTACTCTGCATCACATATGGCAAATTACATGTAGGGAAATCTCATCATGAAGCTGCTTGGATGTCCAGCTGACTTGGCTCATCCATTTATACCAACGCAACCTTGTGGAACCGAAAAATTTGTGCTTGCATCCATGCCTGGGTTATTTGGTAAGCACGGCTAGAAGATTGCGTGACCGCATATTTATCAATAGTCGCTCAGTATCCTGGCAATTTATTTTAGCAACGAGAAAGATAAAACAACTTATTTTACACATTTAATGGGAAGCAGGCAGAAGGGAAGGCTAGAGCGCGTCAGGCATCGCTGTTAACCATCAGACTGGTCTTAGCACCACAGGCCGACAGTGCTCCACTTAAATTCATACACGAAAAAAAAAAATCCACGCATCCAAACACCAAAAAGTAGCATTTCCCAAAAAGAAGTGAAGACGATAATTCGTACAAACTTAGCAAAATGTGTATACCAGCTAACATCCAGCCAGCCAAAACGGGAGGCACACCACAATTTGCTCTCTGATAACATAATTTGAAAACCTTAAAAAAAGTCACTTTTGAGATTCTCGCTATCCTGAGAAAATGAAGATAGTGAGGACAAAAATGGAGTTTTGACAACAAGACAGACATGCCAGTAACATGAAGCATAAAACCCAGAAGTAGGATATCAGACACCATCCCCCACAAATAAAAATTAAAACAAAATGCCTTTTCTACTAATTTTAGGCACAACATTCCCTCAAGCAAACATCGTTGATTAAAAGTCAAGGATACGAGGCAAAGCACTCTGCAACTCGGTGCGTCTGGGAGGTTGGATGCCACCCACAATTTCAGATGCTCATCTGTACAATTCTCCTTCGACAAAAACTTCCTGTAGAGTAAATCGACCACCTTCATTCCACTGATTTCTGAAAGTTTGCAGGATATGCTAACCAGTAAGCCCAAAAAAAAAAGAACTAATGGATAATATGGTTTGGTTAAACTGAAAGGGTAGACAATGTATACGGAAAACAATGAAACTGGCACAGCAAATAAACTGTTATAAACTATTGATTTGCATGACTTGTGGAGCAAGATATCAGGACCAAAATCAGGAACACAGTTACAGGTAATAAAATAAATTATCTAGCACAATGGTACTTCACAAATACTGTCTACTACACATGCTTGCATGAAAGAAAAACAAATAATAATCAATTAAAACAACTACTTTATCTTCAGGCATCCATGTTCAGTTCATGATTATATCATAAGTTAGTAACCAATCTAATCTTTAGAGTCTTCTAAATGCACCATGATTAATTAGGTTAGCACTTTTTGCAGTGCTAGACGACATAGGTGAATCCACCACACATACATCTGAGAATATACACCTCAAACTGGATCTTAGAAATATTTAAAAATACGGGCTGTCCGATTGCTGACTAGACATCCACCTTGATATCTTGCATCAACTTGAGCATGGAAGATGATTAATGAATTGGTAGTGAATGTTGCCAAATTGGGAGTTCCCACTGCTTGTTACAACTTATTATATATATTGTATTTCACGTTTTAAGATTATAACTATTTTTATATTTCTCTCTTTTACTAGTTTTTAGCTATTATCTTTTACACTACCTAGATCTCAAGTGGGTGCCTAATGTCATGGAGGACTGGCCTGGGCTAATAAACCCATATAACATCCCTTTTATTAGTCAATGTGGGGCTATAACAATCTCTCCCACCCAATACCATGATGCCCTCATCAAAGTCGGCTCCTACTCAAGAAAGGGGGCCCACCCAAGGCCCAGATCCTAGTCAGCCCTGGTATCCCCCAATATGGGGCCCAAATGACTAATAAAAGATGTAAGGCACAATGGACCTGGCTCTAATACTATTTGTCATACACTCACGGCACAAAAACTTAAACCATTGGGAGGACTGGCCCAAGCTAATAAACCCATGTAGCACCTTTTTTATTACTCAATGTAGGACTATGACAGTAAGCCCTAGGCAACCCCCCAAGCAGCCCTGTCTACTGCCTAGAATCCTTAAAAGTTTTGAATCCTAGGCACTCCTAAGCCAACATGCAGATGGGGAGAGGATTCTTGTGCATCTACTACAATTTTCTGTAAGAATGATCATTTATTGTTTGAAAAATTTATGCATCTGTCCATATAACAGATAAACACTTTTTCGACCTTCATATAACCACTCTTTTTCACATGCATATATTCAGACATGGACTTTTGGTTGTATAGATAATAATGATATATTATCTTATGAATTCCAGAATCAAATAAACAGTGTGGACTTTGTGAATAATTTTTTCTTCCTCGTCTATGTTCTTTTCCTTTTATTTTTCCAACTTTGTTCCGATACAAAAAATGTTGTCATTGATGTTCTTTTCTTTTTCCTCACTTCCTTTTCCTCTTCTTCCTACATCAATTCTTACATTTCCCTCTTCTTCCAACTTTTCCTATGGATTTATTTGTTTACCACCAAGGTCCTAGATATTTAAAAAGAAGTCAAGGGTCCCCAGAACCAAGAATGCACCTAGAAAACATATGCCACCTCCCCCACTTCCTCTACAAATACCTTAATAATAGTGTTAATTTAAGCAGCCGAAATCCACCCTAGAAAAGTTCAACACATATATCTCATACTATAACTACCAAAGGCCAGCAGTCCTTTAAGACAGCATGCGTATCTCATCTAGGATTGATAAAGTCACATGCAAGTGTGACTGAAAAGGCCACAAGTTCAGGGAGCGGCATATATTCCCAGCTTCCTGGCATCATGCACTAGAAATGACCATTTGAGAACCCTATGAGATCAAAAATCCAAAACTACCACTGAAACTTGATAAGAAACATACTGAATGAAGAGCTCATGCACCTAATGAGCTCTTAAGGAAAACATCTACTTTTAGCAAAGAGGACAATAATCTAAACCTCCATTTTTATGATGGATTGCAGACCTTTCAAGTCTGGGCATACATGTATGTACCACTATAATGCTATCATATATGACAGTTGTTGCATGCAGGAATCCTTACTCATAAGAAACAGAAGACAATATCCCCAACGGACATGACCTTTTCTTAATCAGACCCCTGGAATTTTAGATGTCAGCGCCTACTTTAAATAGGGCTGCTAGCCACCTACAAATTAAAGAACTTGAATGAACCACACAGAGAATGCAATCCTAGTAAAAAGTCCCATGACAATTCATTGACTCACAGATTAATCTGCTTACATAAATTGACCAAAAAAATACACATGAGAAGTACAATAGGTAAAAATATAATTTATAAGTCTACTAACTTAAGCATCCCAAACTGTCTATTAGAATCAGATAATTAAATCATCACATCAATCAACTATTCTGACCAAATAAACTAGGTTTCTCTGTATTCGATATTTTGTCAACCCAGCAAATAAAAAAAGGAAGGAAGGGGGGGGGGAGGGGGGGGGGGTACTCTGAGTCCTCTGATACAGCTCAATGATCACTGTTTGATCTATTATGTACAAATAGTTAAAATATAAAAGAGCTGCCAACTGTTCAATAACCCAAAAACCCATTCCAAAGCAGACACAGATTTCTAAAAACAGATCCCAAGGAAAGGCTTTTGGAACCTTACCAGGATGGATAAATTGGTGGTGTGATAAATTGGTGAAGTCAATCTTGATAAACTGCTAAGATAACCAATAACAGATAAAATAATAATCTCATATGTTTGTGTTTCTGTGCATGCACAGGCCTGCATTCTGTGCTACTAATATTGATAAATTGATAATGATTAAAATTATAAATCTAAATACACATCCAAAATAGAATCGTACTCGAATTCAGAATTTAGGTTTGCATCCAGAATCATAACTATTAGCCTTTGTGCAACTAAATTTCCTGCTCCCACTCCATTTCAAAACTGTTTGTCCAATACACGGGAGACAACATTAAGCAAAATCTACTGTTTCCAAGCGGCAATTGGAAAAATAAGCCAAGTTGCTTCCCAGCTATTGAGTCCAGGCCTCCCCTCATTACATCATCCACGTAGTTCCAAGTATCAATCCACTCCTCACTCATCCTGCTAGTAATAACCCTTTGTCCATTCTTAACAGCATATCTTCCATTTCTCCTCCACGATCCTACATGACCTGTAGAATAGGCAGACCACCGAAAGCATCACACTCAAACATCTCCCCTAATTCCCTAGCAAGCCCAATAAAATGTAAAACAAAAAAAAAAAAATTGGATTCAAAACCCCCACTGATCCATGAATGTTACTATATATACTGCTCAGTTCCAGAGAAAAAGAAGATACACTTCAACTTCAATATGTATTATAAATTAGCAATATAGCTGTCTGGAAAAGATGTCGTTGGTTACAAAACAATGTATGAAAGTGAAAGCATTATTTTATAAAAGGCTAGAAACAGTAGAGGTGAGATTCTACTACATACATAAACAAGTTCAATACATCCAAGATAAAGAAAAAGTTTTATATAATCAGCAATATATATTTGGCATATACGAAGTTCTGTATATTTGCAATATCGGGCACACATCAACAAGTATCATAACTACAAGCAAGAATATAGCTGCTGTGGTAGCTAAAAAAAATCATACTAGACCACAATACTGCAGAGTAAACATCAATTTTTTCTCAATAAATTTAAAAATTGCAGGATGAGTTAATTGCAACCAAGCCAATATTCCTTTTTAAAGAACTAGGTGCATGGAGAAAAGAGGAAGGCCAAAAATATGTAGGATTTACTATAAATAATAACTTATAGTGAAGTCAAATATCTTCTTACCCTAGACTATTGCACAATTATAAGTGCCACAAATCTGTAGAAGTGCAGCTTGGTTAGAAGGCTCCACATACTTTTCAATGACTGCAGGATACCTTCCTGGAGCAAGTGCTGAAAGTTTAGCTAATGAGGTGACTAGAAACTCTTTTGGGTCCCGTATTTCCTTCAGAGGATCCTCTTCCTTCTTCCCAGCATAGTGAAGGCGGACAAAGGCTGCAGAATAGCCAGCTGTCTCATGTATATCTGGGGTATCATTTTCTAGGTCCCCTTTGTATTCATCTGGTTGGGCTAGCAAAGTAATGATACTGTCAAGCATCTTCCCCCAAAGTTCCGTTGCTGAAGCATCCAAAAGACTTGGAGACTCGCAAATCAGTCTTGTTGCAGCAACTGCAGTCAGCTTGACTTCAATGGCTCCCGAAATCAGCTTCAAATTTGGAATCCAAAACTGCTGAAGAATCGCTCCAAATATATTAGCTTGAACTGCGTTTATCGAGTCCACGAGAATGCCAGGCCCGTGCTTGACCAAAACCAATGACATGAATATCACAAGTGAATTAACAAATTTAACAGTACGCTTGTTCTGTAGCCTCAGGAATAGGACGTTCCATATGGTGCCAATGTAAGGTGCTATCATATCATAGTGAAGATTTTCCACCACAGTATTGAGCACAAAGAAACCCAGTTCTTCAGTGCTTGAAACTGATATCAGCTTGTTAAATATCCCAAGGACCTGGCTCAATCTTCCTTCATTGTTGAGCTCATTGGGCACCTTTTGCAGGTATGCCTGCAGCAGCCGGACCAATGCCGGGACATTCGCTGACTTCTTCCAAGTTTCCGGTGTAAGGAGCACCTGGAACAGCTGCATGTAACTGTCTGAGAGAGGTGGCTTTCTTATCTCAACTAACTCTGCGAAGATCTGGAAGGCATATGGCCAGAACTCTGAGATGTCATTGACCAAGATATTCTCGAGGACCTGGAATAGGCACCCTTCAAATACCACAATAAGTGACTGGTCCTTCTCGCAGGAACGCCATACCAATGCTGCAATTGCCTCAAATAAGTAGTGGTTGAAGGTTGGGTTCTTTGGGTTCTTGCATACCTCTGCAAGTATGGATGCTAGGTGATTAATGCAGGCTTGAGCAAGTTCGCCAGTTACATGAGCAATGCCAAGGACCCTCATGATACACTTCATGATATACGGGTTCTCCTGCGAATCTGGGAACTGAAGTGCAGCAAATAGATTGTGCATCAGCTGCTGCACAATAGGGTTGATATCTGACGCACCATAACGAGGAACAAAATTGACAGCATTCGACCCAGGTGCTTGGGCAGGAGCTCTATCCTTCACCATCAACAGCTTCTCGATACAGTTTGCAGCATATGAATGGACCACATTCGATTCAGAACCCAAGAACCTCATAACATCCGGCAGCAGGGCAATTGCAGCAGGCTTTGGGATCTGTTCCCTGAACACTGTGAAGAACTTGAGCGCACCTGCTTTCAGAATCGGGGTGGCATTCACGTCCTGACCCTGTAACTCAGGGACAATCACTGATGCGAAGAAGCTCTCCACATCAACCAGGTACCCAGATGCAGCGCCCCCAGTGCCCGCCTTGGGAGCAAGCGCGACCACAAGGTAGATGGTACAGTCCTTTGCCTTCCAATTCTCGCCTGGATTAGAAGCAAAGAGTGCCAGCATCCTCTGAATCTGCATCGACACCTGCGCCATCACCTGTTCCTTGTAGTTCAAGGCAATCCCTTTAAGGAGCTCGCAGGCAATCCTCCGCCGAGTGTCAATGTCACTGCCCTCAATGTCTCTCCTAATGTACTCAACGTAGTTCATCTCAAAGAGCTCCTCATCCTCATCCCGGAGCTGGATGTTGGGAAATACAATGCTCTCGCATATCTGCTGGAGAGCTTCAGGGCTCCCGAAGAGAGAATGGTGGACGCTGGTGCTCACAGTGGTCAAGAACTTGATAGCCGTGATGGTTAGGTGGTCACGGGAAGTGGTGGTAGCAGAGGTCGTGAGAAGATTCCAGACAGCAGAGGCAAAGTCCTTGAGGTAGTCCTTGAACTCCTCCTCGTTCTTCTCCATGTAGAGCTGAAGATTCTCACAGATGGCAGCACGTAGGGCATCGACAGTGCCCTCGGCCTCGATGGCAGGCGAGTAGGTGGTGGTGAGATAGTTGCGGAACTCGGTCATCCACTCCCGCATGTGGTCCTCGAAGAACTCGGGGAGCTCGATGGAGTTGAGAGAGTGGAAGATCTCGCAGCAGAGGCGCTGGGACTCAAATAAGGGGCAGAGGACGTCAGGGGAGCCGGCGGTGGCATTAGCAGAGATAAGCTGGGCGGTCTTGAGGAAGACCTCGAGGAGTGGGGCGGCGAAGCCGTCAAGACAGTACTTGAGGTCGAGGCGGAGGGCGGGGGTGTCGAAAGAGTGGCGGAACTTGAGGAAGAGGGAGTTGGCGGCCGCGAGGAGGCCGTTAACAGTGGAGTAGTCGGCGGCGGATCGGAGGTTGGAGACGAGCTCGGGGAGGAGGGAGGGCCAGGCCTTGGGGAAGTCGTGGGAACTGATGATGGAGAGGGCCTCGGAGAGCTGGGGGGCGATGCGGCGGGGGACTTTGAGCATGAGGGAGACGATGAGGGCTTTGATCTGGTTCTTCTCAGCTTCGGGGATGGGGAGGTCATCGGAGGAGGAGGGGGACCAGCGGGAGCGAAGGTGGTTCTTGAAGTGGACAGCAGCAGCGAGGCGGATCTGCTCGTCGACGGGGCCGGCGGCGACGAGGTTGAGGACGGCAAGGGCGAAGCCAGATGAGGTGGAGGCGGCGGAGAGGGAAGACTCCGCGCGGCGGCGAGGTTCGGGGTCGGGGGAGAGGGACTGGAGGAACCACTGGGAGAGGGTTTCGAGGGCGGCGGGGTTGTTGAAGTCCATCGGAGCGAGGAGGAGGAGGCTAACGCCTAGGGTTTCAGAGGTCCAGCTCCTAGGGAGGGATCGATGACAAAACGCAGGGGAAAGCACTAAGGAAAGGAGTTGAAACGACTTACCTGGGAGAGAAATCAAGAGCGAGCGGGCTGCCGGCGAGAGGAGGCTCGCCGGAATGGAGATTTGAAATGGGGAAAGAGTAGAGAGGAGGTGAGGATTCTTATAGGGCAGGGGAGGGAAAGGGTTTTCGCGTGGGGCGAGGGCTTCTGAGGCGGTACTGAGTACCATTGGACTCGTATCGACTCGTTTGAAATTGGCTCAGTCTATTGGATCTGGTGCTCACCGGGTTTGGTGGAACCAGTTCAAGTCTTCTCACGCCAGACTTCAATATTTTGTTTCAATTAGCCAATTCTGACAATTGATAACTTGGCAAAGTGGATTATTATGATTGCACGAGCCCACAGAATCTTATACTCTAGGTTCAGCTGCTAGAATTAGACTTTGCTAGTTTTCTAGATTGGAGAGAGTCTCGAAACTGTGCTCATCTCTAACATTGAGGGATATTGCGTACATACAGTGGTCTCATTGAGCTGAGTGGTACAAGAAATTGTAGTCAAGCGAAGCAAAAATCACGGAACATGACATATCTTCCGTTAAGAGTGTCATGTAACATAGAGATGACAGCATCTCATACTGGGTAATGCCACCCAGGTATAACTGCCATGTTAAGGAGTTACTCTACTTCAAACGTGAATCAGAGAAAAGGGTACAACTGCCACAGGCATTCTATTCTAACATCGAATCCAATCTGCACCATTAACATAACTCTCTATTAAAAAATTACAATGAAGAAGAAAAACACTTGCATGCTTCATGAATTTTAGAAGCATAGGACACAGTCGAGCGGAAATCGGCTTGTTGTTGGATCCTGCGCCATAGTATTGAACGGGCAAATATAATCAACACGAGAGAAGAATGTTCGATCTAAAGAGACATTTTAAAGCTGCGAGAAAAGAAAAGATGATGAAAACGTGACACCTGAAAGTTAAACGACATGATGACATAGCATTAAGCATTAAAGATCCAACTCCAAATAACACTAGAACGGTTAACTCGGCATGTTCCTTCCTTGCCTCTCCACGGCTACATCATCTAAACCTCACTACCCTGCACACGGACATCTATGGTCAAATTCATTTCACGAGATAGAGCAGCAACCAGTTTCTCTTTCATTTTCGCCTCGGAGCCCGGCGCTTTGACCACAAATGTATGCACCGCTACACCAAATCCGGCCGAGAACTTCGATTCGACGACCCCTACCCGTGCCTCCTTGAAAGCTTGGAACAGGTTATTCATAGGATGGGTCTCCAGAGAAGATCTCACTCGCACAACCACCACATCGTTCCCAGCTTCGACTTCGATCTTAGGGCAATTTGTTTGCTTTCCTTGCTTGTGAGTTTTTGGTAAGTTGTCCCTCTCCGACTCCATATCCCTGACCCTCTTCTGGAGATCGGTGATATAATTCACGGCATGATGAAGCAGGGAGGCCTTGTCCATCCTCGAAACGTTTGGCACGAGCGATCTCAAAGCATAGAAAAGCTGGTTCAGCTTTTCTCGCCTTTGTCGTTCAGCCTCCACATGGTTCCGTGGCTCCACCATCCCATTCGCCGGCTTTCTCCCCCTTTTCCTTGGCTTCTGCATATTCGACAGGCCGGCCGCGTCTTCTCTGCCCGGAGCCTCCACATCCAAGCGCGCCCCCTCTTGGATAACCAGAGCTCCAGCCATCAAAGTCGGCCCTGCACTGAAATCAATCTGCCCAGGCTGCTGCCGCTGCTGCTGGAGCTGGAGTATCTTCGGCAATGGATCCTCTCCGACAGCATTAGTGTGATGAATGTTATTCTTGGTGATTTTCAGGACACCGGTGCGAGTCTTCTGGTGATAAACAGTCACGCTGGGGGCCTCTGTCCGGTTAATGCTCTGCATTCTCTTCGCAACGTTGGGAAACAGCACGCGATCCCCGCCGCTCTCGGGCTGGCCATTCCTCGAACGATCAGCTAGCGTGGGCGCAGAAATCCCCTCGCTCATTCTGGGAGGGCGCCGCTGATTCAGATCCTTTCCAAAAATCCTCAGGTTCCCCTCGGCCGGCCGCTTGCCGGAGGGCCCATTTCCATCACTCCTTCCCCCAGCTATAGGCATTGGTCCCACCTTAACGGTGCCGGAGAACACAGCCTTTATCATCTGCAAGACCTCGGGGCTCTCCGCCACCGGCCTCAGCGAGCCCAGTTCAAGGACTCCAGTATCAAAGGGCAGAAGAACGATGGTGTTGAACCCCGCAGAGCTAGCAAGGTAGCCCCGGTAGCAGTAGCTGGAAGGGGTATCGATCCAGAGGTGCTTACCGGATGCGAAGACCCGGCCGGGGGCGCCCTTCCCCAGAGGAAAAGAGAAGAACATGGACACCAAGAACAACATCTCGGCGTCGGTGACAAAGTCGAGCCCCAAGGCAGAGTCGTCGCCCTGGAATCCGCCGTAAAAGAGATTCAGCTTCCTGAGCACCATCTTCTTCATCCACTGGTGGCCGCCGCCGCCGCCTTCGTCGGCGTAGGGGAGGTTCCGGCGGCTTTGGAAGCCCTGCTCGCCGGCTCGGGGCTCGCGGCAGCAGCCGTCGCGCCAAACGAGGACGAGATCGCCGGACCGTGTACGGGAAATCTGCCAGACGATGACGTAGTTCCAGCCAAGCCCCGGGCTGTCGGGGGGGCCCTCGGCGAGGTCAAGGAGCTTGCTCTGAAGGCCCGCATCGACGCGGCCGAGGGTGGTGAGGCCGTCGAAGGAGGCCTGGTTGGCGACGAGATAGTCGAAGGCCTCGCGGCCGAGGATGCCGACCGCCATGCCCCGCTCCGCCTCGGACCAGAATCCTCCGCCACAGCCGCTGGCGGCGGCGGATGCTCTCTCGAACGCCGTCTTCATGGGCCGGCAAAACCTGGAAAGGAAAGCAGGCTTTCGTCCTCGTCTGAACAGACTTCTTCACCCCCAATCTTCAGACCTCACCATGAAAGAAGCGACGGAAATGAAGATACAGTAGTGGAAGGAGGAAAGACGAAGAGGAGAGGGAAGAGAGACAAAGAGGAAGAGATTTGACGGGGAGGAGAGAACGAGACCGACAGGGGAAGAGAGAGCGGAGGTGCATTTATTTCGGTTCTGGCTTCTGGCACGCTTTTTCGGATAATCGTGACGCAAACCACACGGGTACAGTTTCGTAATCTGACGTACGTGGCACTGAGCCGGAGGCGCGAGCAGAGCGGAGCCGAGCCGGAGCAGCCGTAAATTTGCGTCCTACCTCTCACGGTGTTATATTATTTCCCCATAACTCTCAGGTTGTTATATTATTTGCTTACACCATGTTCGATGATTTCAAAATGTTTAGCATGAACATTAATTGGTCATTTGGATAATATTATAATGCTTTATTCCGCTAAGTTTTTTGTTTTTAACATCAATATTGTGTTAAATTTAAATTGAAAATTTTGGTTTACATACCAACCGTTGCATCAAAAGATTTACTCTGAATTCAATTTATTACCATACATGCCAAATAGTTAATAGTTAGCATGCTAGGTCATGTAAAATAATATAAAATAATATTTATTTTAAAAACTGCATATTTGGATACCTTGATAGACAGTATTGAGAGCTCGAGCCAAATTCGCATGTATCCTGCAATCATAGAGATTGAATGACTTTTTAGTCTAGAAGAACCTCTAATTATTGTTGCTATCTCTACATATATTGGAATACATATAACCTGGGATATCAGAGAAGGACTTTAATAGCCATATACTAACCCATACATATATGTAACAGCGTATGAAGCTATTGAAAAATATTTGACAGTATCCAAAATAAAAATATACATAGAACTACTGACCTATCAGAAGAATTTTAAAGTTTAACAAAAGTTAAACAGGCATTGTACACCTACTTATATGATGTACCTTAGTGAATGTGATATTTATGGTCATTTATTAGATCTTGTATAGATTTAAATCAAGTAAACAATTCAATTAAAAAAATAGTTACATCAATTATCTGTCCAGTTACTTAATGCTATGATTATTGTTTTGGAAGCCCCATTTTTTATTCCAATAGCTACCGTATGGAATAATCAATTAGGCATATCTTGCTAAAATCATGCGAAATACAAGAGCCCATGTGATCCAGACAATCACCATTAGTTGGTTAGCTAAAGCAGGCCGATCCATCACAATAGCCATCATAGACTATAGTTGGTTCAAAAATCCTTCTTGTAAAATATGTGTTTGGACCTACAATTCAAATTGGGTGGCTTTCCTTTCATTTGCAAACTTGGCTATAATTCTCCACTGCACCCTTACCTTAATTATTATGCAATCCATCTTATTAGTTACAATGTAACTTTTGTAAACCGTCGCACAAAACTTGGACCTTCAAACCGTCAAGGAGGAAGCTGGCCCCGTCTATAACCGGCCAATCGGTTAACCGGCAAGGTCCAAATACCCGTTCTCGTAGTACGAAATCCGTAAAAAAAATCTTTCACATGACGTCATCCGCAGGTACTATCTTCGGCGGCTCGGCTTCTGGCGCCGAACCGAGCCATTTACAATCTCAGACAAGTATCTGATGTACCTGCGGTGTCACCTATAATCATTTAAGTTAACATCGTCCACCCATCGGATCTTCAAAAACTGTAACGCCTAGGGCTAAACTAGTGCAGAACTGCGCGTCCGCGAGACAGCAGAACGCAGAGGAAGTGTAACGCACGCCGGCAGAAAGAGATGACGTCAGCTAGAGGATAGAATATGGGCATGTGGCGAAACGGGTGACCACCTTCTGTAACGTTTTTTTGTAACGGTCAGATGAGGAAAAACCTGTAACGTGGCGTGACGACACCCCGAGGGGAAGAAAGCGGGTGGTGGGTGGACGAGAAACATTAACTGCATTTAATAGAACTTGGTTTTGGAGTTTTGAAGTTCTACGCCTCAAGCAGTTATACTTCGATCTCCCTAGGTTCTAGTCATTTGCAAAGACACCCACTTCATTTAATACGTTTCAATTAGATCATTTAAGTTTCAACGTGAGTCTTATGTCACTCAGCTCTCCACATCAAGCATGCATCTTGATACACTAATGTAAGAATGAATGATTATGATCGATGACACATAAAAATGCACATGATGTAGAAATTTTTTTTTTTTTTGTCTATCCAAATTAACTAGCTAGTAGTAATAAGTTAGCAATAGTGATGTACATATGTTTATAAGATTTAACCATCTCTTCCTTCTTGGGAACCTCTAACTTGATCTTCTCGTCCACCATTGAGGCCTTGGCCATAGCTGAAAAGCAGGAGCACGAGGGCCTCCACGAGCGAGCTCTAGCCTCGACGGGTCAAGAACTCCCCATTCTAGGCGCATAGCCCTTCCACAAGAGCTCCAAGCCCTGAGCCTAGTCCTCAAATCCCTCAAGCAATAATGTATTGACCTCGCTCTTTTAACTCCTTGGAGCCCATAGAAAGGGCAACTCGGAGTGCTCTAGGCCATGGGAAATCAAATGTGCTTCCGATCTATTAAAATTAATCGAAGCTTCTAAGGTCACATAATACATCACAGCTCTCCACTGGTCCAGCAAAAATACAATCGCATTTTGGATTAGCGTTCACAGAGATATCAAGAGGAAGTGGCTAAGAGCGAGCACCGGATTTCACTAAAGAGGTTTGAGAAGTGCTACCCTTTGGGGCACGAATTCCATGAAACTCTAGACAACGATGGCATCACAACCCTAAATTGTCTAATTGCCCCGGTAACAAAGAGTGCAGTCGAGCAGAATAGCTAGAGGCTCGAGTTTGACTTGAAAAATATCCAAGCTTAACATTTGACTCGAGATTGATTGAACCTCAATATCCAGCTCAAACTCGACTCGATAAAAAAAACAAAGCGATGCACAATATGAACTTGATTTAACTCGAAAACCAAATAAGTCGTACTTGTGCTCAAGTTCAAACTCGAATTTAGGCTTTAGTCGTAACAAAAAAATATAGTTAAAACAAAATATAACATAACATAATATTTTAAATTATTAAAATAATAATATCTATGTCATAAATAAAAATATAATATCGCTATATATATATATATTCGATTAGGCGTGAAAGTCTTCGAGCCGAATATTTTGCTATTTGAGTTCAACTTGAAAAATCTGTTCAAGCTGTTCAGTTCGATTCGAGCTTGGTCATAATTGGACCTAAGTTGAGCTCGAAACGAGGCTAATATTTCATGCAAGCTTGTTGGCCCACGCATACGGTGCGAGGATGTGCGGAATGAGGCCCAACCAAGCAGCATGCCAAGCAAGCTGGGGTTCACCTGGTTAAATTCGATAGTGAGCTGCTCGGGTTTCGCCCTTAAATCGAGCTCCACGATGAGCCAACAGAAGGTGTTAGCCATAGCTCTGATGAGGTATAGAAAGGTGCATGGCATGGCAAATTGGGAGACGACAGAGGGGGCTAAGTAAGGCATAGAGTTGAAGGGGATTGGTCCAAGGAGGGGAAGTACTGGATTCGGTGGACAGCCGGTGATGGCTAGTCGATAGATGTGCTGCATATTACGTAGGTGTTTAATCTTCCTATTCGAATGTGGCCTACTATGGTTGATGCGGAGAGCTCAGGCCTTAGGGCACATGACCTCTTCAGGGCAGAAGAGAGGAGATGGGATGCCGTGAAGGTCTAGCACTTCTTTGGGGATTAGTTGGCGGAGTGGATCCTAGTCGTACCAGTGCCCGGGGGGGAGGACTTGATAGAAGGATCTAGAGTCAGACGAACATATTTAGGGTGAGAGCCAACGGCCTTGGAGAGTTGTATAGAATTGAGACACCTCGGTCGATGGATGGCGGCTGGCTTTGGAGGCTCTGTGTTCGCCCTTTGGTTACTTTTCTTTAGAAGGTGGCACAGGGCTGCCTCCCAACTTTTTTAGATGGTTTTAAACAGACAGAGTATAAGGCTCCACTTTACCTGTGATATGTGTCGAGACGAAGAGAAGTCTATTGAGCACGTACTGTTTGGCTGCCTGAGAGCAATCATGTTTGACAGCTAGCTGGAGGCAACTGGGGTTTTTTTGTAGTCTTTGACCATGGTTGCGACTTTCTTTGCTTACCTAAAGGGGTCATCGGCAAACCTATCACTGTTTATGGGGGAGTTAGCATTGCCTATCTTGTTTATTATGTTTGATTGGATAAGATTGCGAGAACTTTTGAAGGATGGAGGCAGAGTCTGGGGGTTGTGGCTGATAGGGCGCTTTTTCATGCAGATGAGTTTGCTCAGGCTCAGACTGACAGAGGATCTGGGATTGCTAGGGACATATGGGGCCCCCACTCAACTCTAGGGAGTGTCCTGGAAGATATTTGTCTCTTGGGAGCTCCCATTTCCGAGCTTTCTTAAGGTAAACTTTGATGATAGTATGCATAAGGATGGAGATTTAGAAGGTGCTGATTTTGTGATGAGAGACACGGATTCCAAACTAATCACAGTAGAGATAGCCGGCTCTATGATACTTCTATATCTGGAGACGAGCTCAAAGATGTTTGGGAAAGGATCACCCATGCACAAGTCAACTTGGGCGTAGAGCGTATCTACCTGAAAGGAGACTTGACGACTGTGATTAGGTGGATTAGGGTAAGCGATGAGCACCCTTTATTGGAGGACATCCTTTTGAGGGACTGTGTAGCCTCCTAAGTCACCCATGCTTACCGAGAGGAGAACGGTGCAATTGATTAGGTCGCCTCGTATATTGAGCAATGTTCTGGTGGCTGGCTTTGGGTAGTTGCGAGTTAGCTCGACCCCCTTTTCTGATTTTCTATGTAGTTATGGTAGAACGGTACGATGCATCTAGCTTGCCAAAAATAATTGAGGGATCAAAGTGTAATTTTCCATTTACACTTTACGTTGAAGCATATTTTGTATGCTTTACGGATACACACCCGGGCTTTCGAAGTAAGAACTTTTGCAGATAACCCCAGCGAATTTCTTGTATCCTGGCATGAATGACACTGAGGCTTTGCACGTGGTACTCATGGATTGTGAAATGCTGCAATTGTTTGTGCTCGATATGCCGTACATCCACCATGTTTTGTTAAGTTTATACATCTGTGATGAATAGAAGGGATGTACTCAGTCACAGACTCACATCGTAAAGGCTCAAGTCATTAGAAAGCGGGTCGGTTTTGGCTAATAAGCCTACATAGTACCTCTTTTATTAATTAATATTGGATAATAATAATTTTTTTCTTCATTCAATTTGGTAATGCTCTCGTAGTTAGCTCCTATCCAAAACCAAAAAAAAAAAGTTTCATCTATGGTCAGGATCTTATTTGATTCTACTAAATCCTCCTAGATCTTTGTAATCCTAGGTAAAAGGCTTACATGACTCATAAAAGTTATGACCCACAATGGATATGGCTCTGATACCAGTTGTTGTGGTTCAAATTTGGCCTGAGGGTGACCACGCCAGATGAGTCGAGGGAGCTGCAGTTGGAGCGGAGGAAGGAGAGCTACTTTCGGCGCGAGGGCGTACCTGCACAAACCCTCACCGGTGGTTCCGGTAAGGGCCCTCCGATGCTCAAGTTAGAGTGGATCTTAGTTGGTCCAAAAGTCTCTTAGGTGTTACCTGATGGAGCTATTTATAGTCCCCGTAGAGGTGCCTAGGTGGCAGAGGTATGGCTCGTCCTTATCATGGGAGGAGATGGGTTTAAGACAGATGGCACGCAGCTAGAGCTTGTTTGAGACGCACGGCATGGGCCATTCCTGTGAACGGTCAAACGTTGATAGGTGTCACAGGGTATGGCTAGAGCAGCATGGCATTGTCCTTGGTTGTTGTTGGCCAGTAAGCAAAGCATAGCGCAGTGAAGTTGTAATGTACAGCCACGTAGGTGGGCGTGTGCACGCACGTAGATGCGATCGTAGGCGAGGTCGAGCTCGATGAGAGGTCGTATCATATATTCAGCGAGGTCGACTTGGCGGGTGCTAAGGTTGGCCTAGCTTTTCCGATTCCAAGGTTTGCTTGATTGGGTACCCCAGCCTTGAGGGTTGAGGCGCGTTGTTGGATGGGGTGCCCCAAACTTGGCCTGGGCGTGTCGTCGAATATTAAGGACGCCCCGAGCTCGGTCGGGGGGCACTGTCGAATATAAACGCACCCCGAATTCGGGTTGGGGCTTGTCGGCGAATATAAAGGTGCCTCGAGCTCGGCCAGGGCGCGTCGGCAAATATAAAGGCGCCCCGAGCTCGATCAAGGCGCATCGTCGCATAGTCCTGCAGTCAGAGAAGTTTTTTGGCTTACAACCGACACAGCAGGACGTTTTAAGCTCGGGCCTGGGACGTCATTATAAGCATTAGAAGAGGTTGCTGCAGATCGTAGCAGTGGAGAGATCCGATCGAGATCAACTGAGCTTTCGGCGGAGTCCGAGATCGAGTTGGTTCTGAGCAGGACCGTAGTCCTACCTGGTCGTTGTTGTGGTCTGCCCGGCTAAAATGGAATGATTCCTTGCCCAGAGCAAGACGATCCATTGTGCCCCCCATCACCAGTAATCACAAATTCACAGTCTAACAGCTTTAGTTGTTAGAAATTCAGATTAATAAACTTACATGGTACAACTTTTATTAGCCAATATGAGACCATCACAGCTCGCAGCATGTGGAGCCAAACACAAAACAATATGATATTCATACAATAAAACTTCAACATGTCAGAAGTGACACAAAATAATAGAATTTTAACCGGGCTCTAACACATAGAGAGAGAGAGAGAGAGAGAGAGAGAGAGAGAGAGAGAGAGTGCAAGGCTTCTTGTCCTGCTCATGAGGATGCACGTTGATCGGGCCTTAGCGTAGCGTTTGCCTAGATTCAATGATAACATTGAGAATTTGGGCCAAGAAATGCAAAATTAGGCCTGAGGGCTGGCCCATGGACACCTGTCCGCCACTGCTTGCGTTTCATGGAGGCACTCGTAGGAACTGGATCGTGGGATTCCCACTTAATTTCTAAAATAACAAAAGTAGCAACATTTTTTACCAATTCTTGACAGCTTCAAATGGACAAACATGCATATTACCTCAACATGGAATTTTTCAAGAAAACGCTCATCATAACAATTCAGGTGGCTTGACATAATACTATATATCTAATAGTTGAAATTGTGTAATGGCTATTATTTAGCTATTGTTCCACAATAACAGTTTTATTTTATCATTTTTCATTGTTACTTCAGATACAATACTATTTTTGAACTCAAATATCCACCATGAGTGGCCAGCTATCCATTATTTTTCATTATAATAACTGTTAACGAGTGTTGCAACAGCCATGATTGTATTTCTGGAGAAACTAATAACCCGAAGCCAAATAACGTGGACAATAGCTTTTATTTTTAACAATAAATAATATTTGTAGGTAGATATATTGTATAGAAAAAAAAGGATCTAAAACGTTACGGTCATACCTTCTCGAAGTTTATGCATGCATTATGCTGAATGGGCCAAATCCCAAATAAATCAACCTGAATAGCCGGAATTATAAGAGGGTACCCAGTTTGCTGCACTAATCGCCTCATCGTAAATATGAACAAACTTAATTTGACTCCAAAGTAGAGATCATCTTTCTCAAGTTCTCCAGAGTGAACTGGAGTTCTTGGAGTAGACCTGCATGTCAGATAACCAAATTAGAGACTTTTAAGGTCCGTGACAGAAATGGAGGCCCAAGATGTCCCTTGGCTTCATGTCTCGTTCATGAAACGCCAATGAAAAGAAAAATAATTTTAGGGGAAAGATCTGCCAAACTAATCATCTCCGTATCCCTTACAAGTTAACTAAACGCAACTGTCAGCTTGCGAAGTATCCCCGCTGCAAAACTTAGCATCGAAGATGCGATGAGATTTATGTGCCTTTGGGTTCTTAATGGAGCTGGTGGGATCTTCATTGTTTCTTTTTTTAGGGAAAAAATATACGTGCTCATAAGAAAGATGGTTTTATTTTATATCATTGGATTGTAATCTGTTGACACGAGACAAGGATGGGCCAGCTTTGTTGTCCCGTCGTAATCCTCATCTAAGGTAGGCTCCTAATGCAATCGTTCTTTCTTAGACAAAGAGCCATCCCTCACCAAGGCACCGTGTGACGTGAGGAAAGGTACAAACGACCAACCTTACTCTGAATCTCTGGCCCTATGCTTGTCTTCGCATAGAAGGAAACACCAGCCACTGATTTGCGAATAAGAACGTAGTACTTATTTCTTCTTACAAAGCCTTACTCATATCTTTTTTTTTTTGGTTTGGCCGGGTGGGGAGAGCGGATGGGATTGGTGAGAAGAATTTTTAAGCTATTGGATGTGTTGTGCGTGTACCATCCGCTGCTCGGGACATCCAAACTATGATTAATGGTGGGATATTTTTTTTAATAAAAATGGTAATTCATATAATTCTAACGTGAGTGCATACTGTCAGATCAAAAAAATGAAGAGTACAAAAGAGGGATATGTCAACTATAGATGTTCAGAAAAATTCTCCGAAGTGCTGAGCGATTAAAGAGGTGACCCAGTCTACTGCCATGTTCGTCTTTCGGAACATATGTGCTGCCTGAAATACGCTTATCTCCTAAACGAATTTACGAGTCTCACAAATGAGAAGATGTCCATCACCATACATATCCGCTCTTTGTATCCAATCGATCACGATGGATAAATTCCTCTTGAGGTACACCTGCTTGGCACCAAGTATCCGTCTTGCATAGAAAATACCCTCTCCAGCAGTCTGCAGCTCTGCCTCAACTACCGTGAGTCCTGGCGTACGGCGACCATCGGCTGCCACCAGGTAAAGCACGTATATCGTAAGGCCAACGGGATAGCAAATTGGATGATCTCTTATGTGGCTAACCATTTTGGAAAGACACTATGGCTAGGGGAGAGGGATTACCTGGTGCACTCTTTTTATCTTTTGATTTTTTTTGGATGTATACGTACTTGATATATATATATATATATATATATATATATATATATATATATATATATATATATATATATATATATATATATATATAGAAAATACATCCACTACAGCAGAAGAAAAAAAAAAAAGTTTTGGAGCATCACTTTTTTCGCGAGTTAGATAGGTAATTTTTAGGTGGAGCTGCTTTGCCTTTAGGAAAGGGCCCCTTTAGGAAGCTTTATATCCCTCAAGTTGCTGCCACGTTAAATCTCAGGAAGCACCGAACTACTTTTGAGAGCCTCACAAGGGTGAGTAAAAAGAACTGCTGGTTAGATCAAGATCTTATTTTAGACTTCTAGTGTGCTCCCCTCTCACGATATCATGTTCAGGCCGGATATAGGGCATCTGGAATGAAATGGATTATTGAGGAACCTGGTCTTTCAATGAGACTGGAGGACAAGGCCATGGACCTGTTATAAGATCCTACTTATGCGCACCATACGTTTCTTAATGGGCACATAATTTTCCATGGCGCCTGGAAGCTAGCCATGTTTTGCCCATGTTATAATATCATCAATAAAATTTTAAGATGAACTTCTTAATTAGTGCTCTCAAAAGCTTTGTGCATATATTGGAGCTATTATTTGCTACTAAAAATCAAACTAATAATTTCATTAAATATTTTAGGTTTAATTCTTGCATCGTTCGTCCAAAAATTTTAAACCTAGATAATTATAGTACAGGTCGAATTCTTTCCCTCTCCCTTTCTAAGAAATATATATATATATATATATATATATATATATATATATATATATATATATATATATATATATATATATATATATATATATATATTCCATGTTTTATCCATTTATTGGATGCCAATCTTATGTTGATTCAAATTCATAGAAACCAAGCCTATTTGACATGATGCTCAAGATATTACTATCTTCTACATGTACACACTAGCAAAAAAACCTTATTTACATTAAATTTAATTTGATTTTTTTTCTCCCTCTGGATTTTCTTTTTTTGTGATTATTGATTGGTAACATGACCTAGATGTTGCTCTTTTCTTTTTTTTCTTGAATGCATTCCAGATATTTTAGTTTGGTGAGTTTAACGTACATATTGGATACTGGCTATATCTTGTGATGATGCATTGAACTTTAGATACAGCTCCTTACCATGCATCAATCCTATATATTCTTTGCATTAGAAAAATTTGAGCAGGTGGAATTCGAACTTTTACTTTTTCAAACTTTATAATTTGTAATCTCTCTGACATTTTCTCTTGACAATAAATTTAGAATTTGGCTCGGGAAGAAAATTTTACCAATCCATAGCTCATAATTTTATAAGCGGTAAAATTGAAATTTACAATCTACAGCATTATGAAAGCAGCCATGAATATATAAGGGCTCTCAGGGATATTATTTTTTTGTCAGAATATAAATTTATCTTTAGAAGTACAATAAACAATTAATTTCCGTTAAATAATTAGTAAGTCTATCACTGAAGATTGCTGTTAATCAAGAAGGAAAGTGACTTCACAAATACAACCTTATTTTTATTTATTTATTTATTTATTTTTGGTGTGAAGAGAGTAGTGGTACAGAAAGCTTACTCCATGCTCAAAGTCAAATCTATTTATCCATTTGCATAAAAAAACCAACAAGATAAGGAATAATGACTTGTGAGAACGAACATGGCCCTCGTTTATATGGAATAAACGTTTTGTTGGCTTAAGAAGATGCCTTAATTGGACCAATCACATAACGACACTTGATACCATCTTTAATTCGCCATTTATGCACCATACCATGTGTTTATCAATGGGATGTGCAGTGATAATCCTCTTCAAAGATTTTAAATTTCATTCAGCTTGTACAACGCATTGCTGTGAACCAATAAAACCTCTAGCAGCACAACCAATTTGTTTCTCTTCATACTTATTATTTTTTGGTATATCGGCTGCTCACGTTAATTTCATATAATTACTGCCATTAAAGTCGAGAGAAAGAAGATGACATAAAGATGGAGAAACAGATACAAGCTAGGTTTCAAAGAATCTCTCCGAAATGATAGGCAGTAAAGAAAACAATTCAATTAGTTATTTTATTCGTAATTCGATATACATGAAAGATATTTGGACTTCCTCAGCATCCCAATTGTATTAGTAGATAGAAATACGAAAATTATGACTCATGCAATTATTTAACCTTCCCACCCCGGGATTGATTGAAGTCCGTGACCTTGTATTGAAATCATGCATGGCATCGACACAGCTCGAAATTTTTTCTTCCTGTAGCGGCACCAATTCCAAGACACCGACACTAATGCAAGCGGTGCACGAGGCAAGCGAACCTAGCCCCTAGTCGTGAGGCCGATTGAACCCCCCATCTCTCTCTATAATCTTTTACCCCGCTTTTCCTTTGGATCGCGGGGATATGGCAAGTAGTCGCGTTCCCGTGACAGACGATAAATACGGTCGGCATTGCACTTATTAGCTCACCCGCAACCCCCCGTCTTTTCACCGCCACCGCATTTCCCTCCCCAACTTCTCTCCTTCCCTTCCCGTCCTGCCTATCTTCGTTGCAACGCCCCCGCGATCACTCAGAGTTTGACGCAGAATCGTGACGCCGTGAATCAAAAACCAGCATCGAATGGGGAAGAAGGCCGGCTGGTTCTCAACCGTCAAGAGAGTCTTCAAGCCCTCCTCCTCAAAAGACCTCGACCGAAGGGTCAGTCTCTCCCCTCACCATCCCCACGCTTCCAAATTCGATCTAAAATTGATTTTTTCCGGAATTATTTTTCCCAGAGGCAGAGGGGGAGGGAGGTCGAGGCGGAGGGAAATGACACGCCGGAGATAGTGTCGGTGGAGCATTTCCCGGCGGAGACGTCGCCGGAGGCCACGAACGACGGCGGCGGGTCGTTGGGGGCGGCAGAGGAGGAGGACAGGGAGCACGCGATCGCGGTGGCGGTGGCGACGGCGGCTGCGGCCGAGGCGGCGGCGGCGGCCGCGGAGGCGGCGGCAAAGGTGGTGAGGCTGGCGGGGTACGGCCGACTCTCTAGGGAGGAGAAGGCCGCGGTTCGCATCCAGTCCTACTACCGCGGATACCTGGTACGTCGCCGATTCCCTTGTCCTACATCGTTTCCCCCTTTTTTTTCGAATCAAAAAATTCATCTTTATGTGCGATTAACGAATGGAAACCTAGTTACGCAGCCTTTATAAAAAGAAATTAGGGAAATTGAGAAAAAAAATTTCGCTCAAGAGATGCAGGGCTTTTCGTGTGAATCCGACGAACAATTGTGTGATATAACGCCACGTTTGCTTGGCACCATCCCCCATTACTTTTCTAAGACCACCCAACGGCCCCCAACACACACACACACCAAAAAACCCCATCCTAGGATTTCCTAATTAATAGTTCTATTCTATTTTATTTATTTATTTTCTACTAAAATAATTATTTTATATAGTATGAGTACGAATATATATAATAAAATTAAAAAATAATAAGTCTCAGAGTTTTCCATGCAACTCTTCCTCTCCAGACTACCATAACAACATAATTACAAAAAATGACAAAACAATGGCGAAAAAACAGCATAGTTATATAATAGAGAAAGTTATTATACTTTGAATTTTTATACAGATGAATATTTGGAAGCATCATATTTTGATGAGAAGGACCTACGGCTGCTTTCTTTTTAATAAAGAATGTGTATAATGGGAGTCTGCAAAATGGTTATTATTGCTATTATAGAAGTTATCATTTAAGATGGATATTATGGTAGTTATAATGTTATTATGACATCCGTTGCTTTAAGAATGGTCCCTGGTTTTCTATCCGCTAGTGGGTTTGGCAGACTTGCCCGACCAACAAGTGGAAAAGCTGTGGACCCAAAGGCTATGATTACTAGGTTTTGGGTTCAGATTGCAAAGGGTCAGGTCTGGTCTTGCAGCACGGATTATTGGAACTTGGAACCACCGTCAGGACATGGACAATACGGACTCGATCCGATCTCAGCCATGCAACACCACACTTGCTTTTAGTTGGTTCCTTGCCTGCTACGTTGAGTAATATATAACTCTAATAAATAACCCTTTTACTCTAATAAAATAAGTGTTATATTAACTTTTTTTCAAACTTTTGAGTCCGAATTCCTTTTCACTATTGTTTTATGTTATTTTATTATAATTCGGTACCATAACCCTGTTACTCTTCACGGGTTTTATTAATTGGAATGAACCTGACAAGATAAAAGGCCTCGCCTATGCTCAGTCAGGAAGTCCTGTTCGCGAAAATGGACAGATCCTCTTCACCTAAAGAGCCTACATCGTCGTACGTGTTACGACTCGATTATGTTGCAAAATTCCTGCGGCAAGCATGACGAGATACAAAGCAGACTTTGTTCATTTCGCTTGCACCGAGCGTTTTGGTGTCAACGTTTTATCATGTTCTCGTATAGTAAGAGCCTTATCGGCAAAAAATACGACTTGATTGGTTTGTGGCGAAAATAAATAAATAAATAAATAAATATGGTCTTGACAAAAAAATTGAAGAATTTTTTTTATTTGGTTAGAATTTAAAAAATAAAAAAGTAGTATTTTTTATGAAAATACGATTCTTATATTTTATGAAAAAAATTTACGAGGGACATAGAAAAGCTTTTTTTATGGGTAATTAAGATTTTTTTTTTCAAAACTATTCTTAAACTATCAAAATATATGAATAAATTTTTTATTAAATATATAATAAATATTTTATATAATTAGTTAAGAAAAGTAGCTGCTCAAACAATACCTTAGAATATGCCGTTTTTGTATGGTCAATTAAACATCTCAAAACTATTTTTCAAGCATAAATATTTTAGAAATTGGCTTTCCTAAAAGAAAAATAATTTGGCGAGAAAAAATTGTTCCTGTGGAGAGCTAATTTGCTAAGGTTCAATACTGCAACCACATGATGTGCACTATGTCAACAAATGTTGTATGCTTCTGTTCTTTGTTTTAATTTGTTTTTCTTTTATATATCACCCGGCGAAGATCCTTGGAGCGATATTTGCAACCTGTAGGTGGCTGAACTGGAACCTTATATTACTTATTGCACAAACTGTGAGCCATTTTAAATTTGGTCTTTTCTTTGACTGGTATTCTGGGATTGATCTTTACCTGATTTCTTGTAATCTTTAGATCTTTGTAAACTACAGTTCACGGGTAGCTTCGCCACCCTTTTTTTTTTATTATTATAAGAGAGAGAGAACAAAGCGTTGAACCTTTTTTTTGGTTGCAACTGTCGAACCATATTAACATGGGGAACGGTGGTACAGGCCCGGAGAGCCCTGCGGGCGTTGAGAGGGCTGGTGCGGCTGCAGGCCCTGTTCCGAGGTCACCACGTCCGGAAGCAGGCCCAGATGACGATGCGCTGCATGCAGGCCCTCGTCCGCGTCCAGGCCCGCGTACGCGCTCGCCGCATCCAGTTCTCCCAGCACTCTCGCAGCTCCCTCTTCCCCCGCCCTCCCTCCACCGCCACCAAAGTCCTGACCCACGAACCCTTCTCCGACTACCTCGACCACATCAAAGGTGGAGGCCGTGACCACCACCGCCACCGCCGCCAAGACTTCGCTATGGAAGAACAATACGAGGACGAAGAAGAAGAACAAGGAAGCCATCCCATCGGTAACAAAAGCCCCTCATCCAAGGACGGCTTTGGCTTTAGAGACTGGGACGCGGGCCACCAAACCTTGGAGACCATGAAGGCCAACTCCCAGCGCAAGCATGACGCCGTCATTCGTCGTGAAAGAGCCCTCGCGTATGCTTACACTTCACAGGTATCCATTTCTATCTTCAGTTGTCTCTAGTATGCAGTTAACACGGTACTACATTGACACACTTCATCTGTACACAATTGGCAGCAGCAGTGGAAGCCTGAGAAGCCCCAGTGGGGCTGGAACTGGCTGGAGCGCTGGATGGCCACCCAGCAGTGGCAGGCCAGGCGCGATGCACCGCCGGTGCCGCCTGAGAGCTCCTACGTCACGGCCACCAACACCGTAGACCTGTCGGAGAAGACCGTCGAGATGGACCTTGGACGAAGCCCATCCAATCCGGTGCACGATCGTCGGGATGAGACTACGGCGGTGCCGAGTTACATGGCTGCGACTCAGTCAGCCAGGGCCAAGGTTCGGAGCCATGTACCGGCGGCCAGGCGGCATGCGGCTCAGTGGAATCCGTCGACTGGGAGGGCGGGGTCGGGGCTCAGCAGGGAGTCGTCGAGCTCGGGAGGACCTGGGAGGAGCCCGAGCCGCGGGGGTGGTGGGCTCCGTGTTCAGACAAGGCGGCACACAGGGTACAGTCCGGATTCCAGCTACGGTGAGGATGACTGGACGCCGCCGGTGGGAGGGGACGGGAGGAGGGGCATATACGTTTGATGGATGCATGGATGCATGCATGCATGGGTCGTGTACTTATATCCGTGCTGTTGTTATCTATCATGCGTGATGATCGATCGAGTCTTGAGTTCTTGTTGGATTTGGATTTGTTATTTATATAATATTTTGTTTTTTGGGTATATATATATATATATATATATATATATATATATAGTTTATGCGCTGCTTGTGATAAAAGACAGAGCATCTTTGGATGCTGGAAAGTCGAAAATATTGTAAATATTTTAAAATAGTGAGGGAATCGGAACTAGTGTGGAGTGGAGTTTTGGGGAATTTTATATAAAATTAAAATGGCGAACGTTTCGTTTTCGTGCGATGTAGAATTTTTTCTATAAAAAATATGTTCCTTACCCGAGTTGCATTTTTGCCAATTGGCACATCCCCTTAAAAATGTCTCAATCTCGTCCATAAAATTGCAATTTTGATCGACAATGACTTAATTTTTATCATCTCCTTAATAAGATGGTTGCATGACTATCACATGATGGTCTAAATGATTCAAAATTTCTAAAATACCTCTCTGAAATCTAAAACCGTCCGGCTACTTCATCCTCTTTGACCACCTTCGATGGCTCCTTTTGCGGCATAGCAAGTGAGAGTGATGAGGCATAGTAGCAGCATCGACCACTTCGAGATGGTGCGAGCAGTGCAAACCTGCAACTTGCTGTTGATAGACAACAGGAAGATCCAAGCTTGGACCGTCGAGAAGAAGCTGAGGGCCATTGGCTTCTCCATCCATCGCGCCCTCATCTCTCACTTCCTCTCTTTGCCATTGCTAATGTCCTTTGCTCCCTCATGGCTCTCGAAACATCTTCATAGAATTGACCAAGTGAGAATGCCCCACACTTCGGTCGGCTTGATCAAAATAAAATTCATCGAATTATGCTCGGACTAGGACACAAATAGTTCAATAAAAATTGTGGTGATCAAATATAACAATGCCTCGCAGGAGCCAAGATGGGAGCTGAAACGTCACCCGACGATCATGGATCAGGATGCTTTACTAGGGTTGACCCAAAATCATGAAGAAAAGTATCCTACTCGTCTATCATCTCTAGAGATAGTAGAAAAAGAAAATCTAGATAGAGAGAGACATTATACAGAGAGAATAAAGAAGAGAGAGAATCTTTGTTCGGGTTCAATCAGGGTTTTGAGTTTGATTGTCAATAGCACGGGTCAACCTAGATTATTCAACATGTCTTGCCATGAATTAAGAGAAAAAACTTTGCAGAGAGAGAAAGCGGGGAAGAGAGAGATCGGAGAGAGGCAGAGAGAGCAAGGTCTGTCTCCATCCAAGGGAAGAAAAAAGGAAGAGGGAGAAGGTAGTTGTGGTGGTGCCTCAAGCCAAGGAACTTATGGCTACCCACTATGGGTGGCAATGACTGGTGGCATCAGATCAAAACAAGAGTTTCCGATCCCCTCTTGAATCATGGAACTGAGGTGCCTCGGTGGTCGGAACTCTGGTCAAGGCCATAGCCATCAAGGGAGCCAGAGAGAGATTTAGTGACAAGCGCCGATGACGAAACAAATCAGAATCAATAAGAGAAGCGATCGATCCAATAAAATAGGAAAACATAGCACATCACCCTTTTCCACCAAAAATTCGAAGATTACCGACCTAATTGAGGCTCTCGACGACCCCAGAAGAAGGAGAGAAAGAGTAGCTTAAGAGAGGTCAGGTCCTTATCTGGTTTTCGACGGCGGTTAACCGCGACAATGACGTTGACACAGTCGACGACCGCAGAAGAAATTGAAAAGAAATTTGGTGACGGCTGGGTTCTTCGGTGAAGTGGAAGAGGGATGAGTGAGGGAGCTTTAAATAGTGCTTGTCCATGATCAGAATCCAACCTGAAGTCGGATTTCGTCCGACCAACTCAAAGAGGAAGAAGACTCCCGTTAGGAGACCTCTTCTCTCCAGGCACGTGTGTGGCACATGCAATTTTTTTTCCTTTTTTTTTGTTGGGCCAAAGTGAGTGGGCCGGTCAAGTGGACCAGGCCCAATTTGCTGGATTTTACATTATCATTTAGGAGACATAAATAAGGATTCTAGTCATTCGGGAGTTTAATTGGATGAAAAAATAAAATTTAACGTGGCTAAAAGTTTAAAGAAAAAGGTTCAATTTGGAAGAAAAAAGTGTACACAATTCTTAGCGATGAGAAAGGCATGGGGTAATTAAATCAATTTTTTAAAAAATAGAGAAAAATATTCTTGATATAAATATTGATAGATGGACTCGAGAAAAAATATTCATCAACTTCAAAACTGTCAT